>NW_025767023.1:0-600000 GCF_003918875.1 Haliotis rubra
TTCCATTGAGTTAAGTGATTGTCAGCTAGTTTACATTGATGAAAAACTGTACTATTATTTGTAGATTACGTTTTCGCTCTTGGATCCATGTGGTATGCCCTAGTTGTACCTTTCATGTATGCGTTTGACTCCGTTGCAGTTACTGCATAAATTTAACCAATTCTGCCTTTGATAAATACCATCTTTGCGTCTTGAGGCGATGTTGCAGATGGAGTCCACGCCAAACTAGGTGTAGACGTAGCCCGTCGTGGTGCCACATCAGTCAACTGCTGCCAGTGATCCCCTCCGTCTGGTGTTGCTTTGGAGACCCCAATAGGAAGGGGCGTGATAGGGATACGATCCGTCACCTCTAGGCGACCGGCCTCTCAGACATCCAGGTCATCGCAGACAAAGTCCAAGAGGGGGCCTCAGCGTCTTCTCAGCGCCGAACCCGTACCCCAGGGCAGCGTCTTCCTCCAAAGGAAATCTGGCGAAGTCATCGAGAACTTTCTCAAGGCAGAGATCGTTCCAACAGCAGCAGAATTGGGCCTCTCACGATGACCAGCCGGTCATCGCGCCCGACGCATGTACAGGCGGCCAGTGACAGCGACAGTGGCGTCAGCAGAGATCAACAAGCAGCCTGATGCCTCTACACTGATGTCAGGCGAGATGGCTGAGGCCCCACAGCTAACTTACAGCAGAAAGGGGCCACCATCTACTCGTCGCCAGATCATCCCAAAGCGATCTTATGGAAACGGTCGCGGTGCTGATGGGGAAGGGAAGCCACTATAGGCTGGAGAGCAAAACGCCCACAGGGATAGGAGCGCCGGCGAAGGCTCCAGCGTGAACCCAGGGGCACCATCTGTCAGCGTAGCAGCCACGACAATGCAGCCTTGGCCGAAGAGAGTCACAGACCACCTCGGCGAGAGGGACCCAGATGTACGGCAACCCGTGAAGGCCTTGGCGGCGGGAAGAAATCATCACTAACCCGGTCATACTCAGATATGGAATCCCCTCGATCCGCAGACCACCGCATAAGCCTTCGAGAATGTCTTATCGTAGTTCCACAGGACCGGACGCCTCTGAAGCTGAAGGCGTTCGCGAAGGACACCCTGAACCCAGGTAGTGGCAAATACAAAGATCAGCAAAGGGACTACACAAGAGCCGAAGCTAATAGTCCCCTCATAAGATAGCCAAGAAGGTCAACCTGCTCGATATGAATCACCAAGGCGATCACCTGCGCCCACGAATCACCACGTCGATCACCTCACGGAGTCTGCACCTTAAGCCTACAACTAGATCTCCACAAGTCCAAGCGATATAGAGATGGAGCCACACAGCCCCCTACATCAGAAGAGCAACAGCCTCTTATCTATGATGATGGAATGGAAGATGATGGAGGGAATTATTTTCTCAGATGCAGAGATAAGATATTGGATGCAGTCAATAATCTAGATCTCTCATCACCTTCCAAGAGTGGCAATGAAGAGCATGGAACTTATCTGATGAAAAGAAGAAGATGGCGCTGAATGCTATTACACTGCACCCCAATCGACCCGATTAAGCGATTACCCTCAGAACCCTAGATACGCAGCATTTAACAAAGCCACAAAGGTTCCAGGCTGTCTGCCAAATTTCAAGCGCCAAAGAGTTCTCCGCGCGCCAATATGGAACCCTTCTTCAAAGCGCCCAAGACATCGATAGGAACTATAAGCTGATCTCCGATGCCAAGAACAAAGTACTACACAAGATTGATGATGGAAGTGGTTCAGATAGAAACCATGGCCGGCATTATGTTCTTCGGTCTAAATAGATCCTAGAACAATAAATGAGACACTTGTATCTCCAGATTTGAACCCGCGACCTCCTGAAGATGACAAGAATGATTTACTTCGACTCTACTGATGCAAAAGAAGGACCAGCGCAGTTTTTAACAGATCATCTGTCGTGTATATCAGCAGCACTGACCTTAGCTCGTCGTCCAAGGCCTCCTGGCACCACCGCCACAGCTGGGGTGAGAACTTTTTACAGCTCCCTTCTCATACAGCCCCGTGGTCTTCCCCCATCCATATTTGGTGGGAGGGAATAGACACAGTCTCCAAAGAAGTCACCAGAGTTCTAAGAGAGTCCTGATGATTAAATCGATGGACCACGCTAGCCAGTGTCATTCGAGCCAGACTTCACAAAGATACTCAGGGAGATCTAAATTCCGCGAGGGCCTACAAAGAGCTAGAGACAGGAAGATTGCCAGTTCAGGGGAAGAGATTCTTTAGATACCAGCCCATATGGCAGCAACTATAGAGGAAGTCCGGGGCGAGGCAGGACACTTTGAGGGTTCCCGCAGCCTAGCGGCTGAAAGACAGGTTCGGAGCGACTGGTCGCTTCCACCCCAAGCGTTCCAGTACAGCCGTCCTGAAGTGGGTGGACGTCTTCAGCTACACTGGGAAAACTGGGGAATAGCTTCCAAGACACCTATGTCTCCAACGTTCTTCAGCAGCGGATTTTAGTATCCACTACAAGGCCAAGCCTCCTGGCTATTGATCAACCCTCACAAGTTCGAGGGAGTAGAGGCACAACAACTACTAAAGGATTAAGAGGTTTAATTTCTCCTAACCAAGCAGGCCGTTGTAGTAATGGGGAGCAAGGAAACATTCGAGACCGGGTTTCTACTCCCCAGTTTTTTTTCCTGAGTACCCAAGAAGAGACTCCAAGGAGAAATACAGACTCATTTACAACATGGGCTAGCTTCAACAAGACTTGCTTAAACAAACCACCCAGGTTCACTATGCTACATCTACGCACGGCAGCTACGGCGAGATGATTAAGCCCCATGGACTACTCGGGCAGTATGAATCTACAAGATGCTTATCTGCACGTCCCAATACATCGAGATCCAGGAAATACCACCCAGCCGGTTTAACGGCTAGGCGGGTTACATTACCAGTGGAAAGTACTCCCGGTGCCGGGCCGGGTTCCAACCCGTATTAAGTTTATTCGCGAGGATAAGCGAAACCCGATTGTTATCTATCTACATCGTCCAAGGGCCCTACGCCATGCGTTCTTCACCGACGGCCGGGGATGCAAGTAGATCAAGATCCACAGCATCTCAAACTACAGTTAAACTACATCATAAAGCTACTAACACAGCAGCTGGGATGGTTAGTAAGCTTACACAAGTGGGACCCACAAAGTACCATCGCCAAGATCTGCAATTCCTAGGAATCGATTTATCACCAATCTCAACCGTATAGTGCGTACCAGAAGACCCGTTGGCTCAAGATCAACAGATCATTCCACCAGCTCTACTGTCACGCTACCACTTGACAATGGCAGAGCTTACTAGGTCTTCTAACATCAGCCCAAGACTTGACAGTCATAGGCAGATTACAGTTAAAGTCCGTTACAGGTCTTCGTCAATACACATCTCGGCTGACCTACATGGTGGACAAAGAAATCGAATGTCTGCGAAGGGATTTGTTTAGCAGAGCAGAATTCAAGACCCATCTATATGTAGGCAGCGTCGGCTCCAAGGTTGAGGAGCTCATCTCTCCAACCGGACTGACATCAGGGTTATGGACTCAGCTAGAAAGCAAACTCCACATAAGCATTAGAGATGAAAGCTGTAATCAGCGCCATAAGACATTGGAGCAACATTCTACAGAATCGCACCTGATGATACATACCGACAACTTCGACAGTGGCGTTTTATGTGAACAGACAAGGCTCAAGCGAGATCGCCGAACCTTTTGAATTTAACCTTTCAACTGTTGAATTAATCCAAGATCTAAATCTACATGTCAAAGCATGCCACATTCCGGAGCCAGGAATATACTAGCAGGCGCTCTCTCGTACATCTACCGTCGCCCGACAGAATGGATGCTCAATACAGAGATATTTGCACAGATAATCAAGCAAATAGGGAGGCTAGTAGATCTATTAAGCCACAAGGTTCAACAATCAACTACCGACATTAATTGTCACCAGTGCCAGACCCACAAGCATGGGCAACAGGCGGCTCTAAGCATTTCATGGGAAGGCCTCAATGCGTGCGGCGTTTCCGCCCCAGCAATAATACCTCTAGTATTACAGAAAATCAACCAAGCGCCAGAGCCTACAACTCACTTTGGTCGCCCTATTGGCCGGCCAGAGCGTGGTTTCCGCCTTAATACAAGATATCGGTCAACCCGGCACTAGAACTACCCAAAGTGGCGCAAACCTGTTAATACATCCTCACACCAAACAGGTGCACAGAAACCCAGAAGTATTCAAACTTCGCGTATGGACTGTATTAAAATGTGTTTAAACAAGAGGATATTCTACCAGAGGCAAAAGCGGTCCGCGCTTGCGCTTACGATACTCAGCAGCGTGGCAATGCGATGACAAGTGGCAAAGTTTGAAAATTATGCAACAAACAAGGGTTTACAGCGAGATGCTGCACGCATCCTCAAGTGGCAGACTATTTGTGTTACTACGGCAAAACAAACATTTAAAAGGCTCGACATTGTCAACATATCTTGCAGCTTAGTTCTGTGATTTCTATGAGAGCGGGTGTTAAATTAACAAGAACACCAGAGTTACTGGCCTTACTCGTGCTTTCGATTGGAGGACCAAAGCGGAAATTCCGCCCAGCTTGGGATCTGAATGTAGTTTTCGACACCTCACAAGTGAGGATTACGAACCATTGGAATCGACAGCGTTTGAATTTCTCTCACAGAAAACAGTCTTCCTGTTATAAGCTAGCCACGGCAGCCAGAATATCTGAAATTCATGCTCTAGATTATGAGAGGATACAGTTTGATGAAAATCAAAGACAAGCACCTGGGATTAAGATGGGATTTCATGGCTAAAATCAACTACCAGGTCAACCAGACAGGTTATTTCACATCCCTGCGCTATCCTCAATTCTTGGATCTCAAGATACATTGGACTTATCTCTATGCCCAGTCACGAGCTCTCATAATCTATTTCGTCGTTCCAAAACAAGGCGAAGATCGGCTCAGAAGATTGTTCATCCCGTTATAAGCCTACAAATCAGACAGAAGTCTCTCGTACCACCATATCAATATGGATAAGAACTGTCATTTTCTGGCCTATAAGGCAGCAGGACTGGACCCTCAACAGCATCAAATCCCCATGAAATCAGGGCATTGGCATCCACCCTAAGCCCTTCATGGTAACTGTTCATTGAATACAATTATGGAAGGATGCTTTTGGAAATCTAACATGGTGTTTGCTAATCACTATCTCAGAGATATCACCACCGAGGGCGTCTCTGGCATTCATCATTTCGGTCCTTTGGTCCTCGCTCAGCAATTGACAGTCCCTCGTGGCGTTAATATTCACCCACGAGATTATTAGATATATGATACATATATTCACTAGCTTATAACTCCATGGAGTTCTAGGGCTATGTACATATTTAGCTTAGGTTATTCAACCTTAAGCTCATACTGAGTTATATTCAGTGTACAGCTACGTTAGAGTAGCAGTTTATATATATATATTGATATATCAGTATATTAGTAAGGTAATACCCACTTATAGTGTATATATCTATGGCTTATTATAAAGGAAATATCCTAAGTCTCAATGCCTTATGAAGTTCCACTTGAAGTTATTACAATATCACTTACTTAAATCACTAATTAATCCAAAGTATTCTGTTTACCCACCACCTCTCCGATTGGATTCTACAAACAAAAGAGCATGAGTCAGGATAAGGAAAAATATGTAATTTTCTGAGTAAAATTGATATTTTATACTTATCCTGACTCATGAGAATAACCCTCCCATCCTCCCCACATAACACTTTGGATTTCCCTGTAAATTCAAGTGTTGGGCTCGCCAAAATCAGGAGAGAGTGAAGCATGAGGCCAGAGGGTGGCGACACCTGTTCAGCTACGGCGGGGAGGTAACTTCGTGGGTGAGTACCAATTAGTGATTTTACATTGAAGGGGCTTCAATTAAGGAGATACAAGTGTTCCACTATGTTAGCAAGAGGAAGGGACAAGCAAAGAGCATGAGTCAGGATAAGTATAAAATATCAATTTTACTCAGAAAATTACATTTTAGCTCGAAAATTCGGTGACCGTTGTTGACAGTGGATACAGCAAAACTGAAATACTTTCGATCCAGACCGATATTTTGATGGGTAAGTGAGAAGTAATAGGTTGGTCAGCATGCCACAGGACAGCCTAGGACAGATATTCATTATGGTGCTCTGGCCATGGCATGTCACTGTAGTTAGTAAAGTGGTCTGAGGCTATATGTACTACATGTATTGGCTGTTAACAGCCTGGTTGTTTTTAATGTTGCTTTGGAAGTTAATGGGAAAACATTTGATTTTGTGCAACATGTAAAGGTGAGTGCACATTTTAGTAATTCATACATTACATGTATATGCTTTCCTATTTATGTTTCACCATGGATACAAGTTGGCATTGTTATAGAGACTAATTTAAGGGAGTGAAGCTAGGGCTGCTTGAGTTGAATGGATTGTTTTAGTGGCCTTGATTTGAATGTAGCCTCGATTTGTGGTCTAATAGTGACAAGAGCCCACATGGTAATGGTTACCTGGCTTCTAAATTTGTTGAAACCGATGAATTGACAACAAATTAGGATAAAGTCACCACTGACACAATTTGGGTGTCTGTGTGTAAAGTCATATGATATGAGTATTGTGAGTATGAAATGTGTTCACTGCTGATGGCACAATATGTCACAAAACCTCTTATCTTAAGTAAACAGTGTTGCATATGATCCATTCTTTCTGTTACACCCTTTTTGCATATGAATAAACTTTTCTCTCATGACTTTCAAACAATTATTTAGTTTCTCCAAAACTGTCTCATGGCTGTTATGGTCTTTATGATTGAACATTTAATATGATCTTGACACTATTTTCAGCTTGGAGAATGACTGATGGTGACTGGGAGGTGTATCTTTGCACATACAGCAGAATCAGAAGCCTTCACATCCAATGTTGTGTTTCAACAAGTCGGTCTGATGTTGGCAGTGTGTGCACCCTCCTTTAACCTTGATATCCTCTACCACCTTGAACAAGTTGTGGTACTTTTAACATGTAGGTACATACAGTACATTTAAGTGCCCCAGTCCAGTTAAGGCTGTATCTCAAATTTCATAACTCTCTCAACCTCAGCCATTAGATATTTCTGATGAATAATAATCACTTTTGGGCAGGGTAACTAATAAACTTCAGTTATCTGGATTTTTCATGTTGTTTTTCATATATGAAATTGGCAAGTCTAGCATTCTCAAAACAGCAAACAGTGAATTTTTTTATTTCATGGAAGTATTTCAAGTCTTAGCTTGATGAATTGATAGACTCATGTGTAATTTCGTTTCATGCTGTGGTCTCAAAGAGCTTTCATCTGTTTCAATTTCAATTTCCTGGCTTTAACAGGCAGTAGGGTTCTTTGGTCAGTGTTTCACATTGCTAGGCATATTCCAACCCCTTACTTTTATACTTTCTGGCAAAATTCATTATTCAGCCTTACATATGTCAGGACTTTAAAGCTGTTTAATGTGACCCTGGCCAATTTCTGGCCTGAATTCTGTGCTTTCTAACTTTGAACAATGTTTCTGATTCCTCTCCACTTAGATCACCAGCCTACATCAAAAATGCTTACACAAATGACTTTGGGGATAAACAAAAGATCAGACACTGGTGTTAGCCCTCTCATAAATGGTTAATCAAACCTGGACTGTTGTTTGTTTACAACATAAACAATGCAGGAGTGTGTGTGTTGAAACAGTTTTAAACTATCTCAATCACATCAGGTCATGAATATCAAAACCATATTCTATTAATGTAGCAGACTCTGCTATGATTTGATGATGTCAGCAGAGGAAGGCAAACAACTGACCATTAATGAACAGGAGGTTGCATAGTTACTAGTTTTGAGGTTTAAAGATTTTCTGTCATTCTAAATATGATGTTGCATGAAATTATCCCATGACACTCTTTTATGTGACAAATGAATAAACATCCATGGTATCTGTATGATTATAAAACATTCTTTATTAATGCAGAAATACATTTTGCAAAACATTAATAAAATAGACATAATTTATCTCTTACAAGTTTTTCAGTGTAACAAATCTCTCTGTATCTTGTGCCATATAGACATATTGGACAGGGAAAAGTATTGAAGCTTCATCCAATTCTTTTAAAAAATTCAAGTGACATGTACACATATACAGGGCATGGGGTAGCCCACTGGTTTAAGTTTGCTTCCCAGGTCCATTCCCACATGGATGAAGCCTATATATGGTGTCCCCTGCCGTGATATTGCTGGAATATTGCTAAAATTTGACATAAAACTAAATTCACTCTCACTCACATGTACACATACAGTACATAAAACACAGATTTGCCTAGTGCAGATGTCTCCATTTTTCAACATTAAGACCTTTCTGTATGTTTAAGGGCAGCTGCAGAAGGGTCATAAGTACACATATAAACATCACATAGGAAGACAAGGCATTATTGACTCATGTAGTTTAGTGATATTTCATGCAACATGTAAGTGCATGTAAGTATCCATTTCATATTTCATATTTATAATAACCTGAAGATTACAGCAAAAAATATATCAAAAGGAAACACCAGCTGTTTATCACCTAAATAATTTTCTTTTGCAAACTGCTTTGGAGAATACCACATGTGAAATATTATTTAGTTGCCATGTCATTTACTCTGTTCAAGGTTAGAGCATGTAAAACACATTTTGGACCAAAGGCCATTTTGGATGTATTTTGACTAGGTGCGGTGAAAGTCTGACAATATAATTATGTTCACAGCTGAGTTGGCTAGATCACTGACTTTGTATGTTGGCGATTTGGTGGAGAGAGTGGGTTCAAATCCTGGATGGGACTGAACCCCAAACTTGTCTAGAATGTGTATTTTACTGAGAAAGTGTAATCTTGCATATAACATGGTTTCATGTGTACAACTTGTATAAATGTGATATGTTTTGACAATTATTATGTATATTGAAGAAAGGATTTAATGGATTTGAAGGACTATATATGGATAATAAATGTTTCTTTTCCATTTTAAAAGGCTTTATAATTATTATGATTACCATTAATACATCACTGAGATGTACTACCACTTCAACAAGTAATCCATCCTAACAGTGCGTACAGAACCTAGCCTTTGTTTCTTAGTTAGAAGATAATTGTTAGTCATGTTAGTGTCTCATTTGCCCTAATTCATAATCAGCCACATATTAAGTATAGGCAGCAGCTGAACTATTTGGAGTGCGATTACATCTTGATATGGTATGTTAATAATGGTGTGCATTAATATAGTGTTCAGTTACTGTTTATGTGTTTCATATGTGTTTATTACGTTATAATCTATTGTGCAGTGATATGTTCATTGTACCATACTGTCAGTATGTTTACCCAAATAAACTCTACAGAGTAATCTTAATGCTGATGAGGCAACCACATTAAAATATGTTTTACCTCAGTTTGGTTTGTCTTATTCTTTTCATTTTTTGTGGAATAACACTCCATATAGAATAAAGAGGGTCCTTGTGTGTACCTTTTTGTATTGTATACATTTGTTAATAACTTTTTGTAAGATAACTCAATAAATTATATAACATTATTAACATTAATCACATAATGTGAGATAAAATAGAAACAAACATATGAGGGTACAATTGAACCTAATGATGGATTTTGATGCATTTCAGGCTCAACCTTCAAGAAATAGAAGCATTGGTGTTCTTTCAAATGACATCACGACTGCCTTAGATTAAAACTTGAAGGAGGTGACATTCCCCAGAAAAGTAAGATTGTCAAGTTTTATCATTTTTTGTAAGAAAATGAACAAGTTTGATTTACCTTTGAAAGAAATCCACAACCCTGTCCATGGAAAATACAGACTGGGAAATTATTGATGGGGACAGGAAAATAGTGATTCCTCAGTCTGGACTTCATAATGTCATATTCACAAATATACACAGCGTTTGTTGGGTTCAGGATCCGAAATTCCGAAAATATTAGAACATTGATAAACCCGGTATTATGCTGGAAATTCTTAGGAATCCGTTACAGGAGTTTATTGATAAGCAGGGTGACAGGCAATTTGTTATCCCAAATTTCCTAATGAAGCAAATTTGAAACCTGATATAGAAAACACCAGTGGGGCAACATACCATTGACTTTTGTGGATCAACTACATAGGATCTACCTTGAGTATGGATTGGGAAATCCAAGAATACCACAATGTGACCAAGGCTCTGAGTTTAAGTGAGCAGTCAACCAATTATTAGTGGTGGTCTGATTAATTGAAATAATCGAAGATTATAAGCCCAGTGACTAAATGTTAAGCAATCGAAAATGTTTTCTCATAATCAAACACAAGCAGTTTTTGGAACACTTGTTTGCATTAACAATATTTTTTCACAAGGTTGGTTTGTCTGAGTCATTTTATTTACATTTCATAAGCACTACAAGCTTGTTCCAAGTCATGATTGAATTTATCTTAAAGACTCCTGGAAATTTATGTTCCCCACATACTAGCCATCCTTTAAATATGTGAAGTATGAAAATGCATTTTGTGCAATTTACCCCAAAACCCAAAAAGAACTACATGGGTTTTGTAAATTATTTTGTGCATTAACAAAGGTAACAGGAACATTTGATAAATGATCCTAACCAATTATTTTTAGATGATTGATCAGTTGTAATGGACCAATGATCAATTTTAACCAATTCCCAACACTACTAATTATGCATTGAAATGGGAACAATAATTGTCATAAGTCTTAACTCACCATCCCTAATATCAGGGAAGAGTAGGAGATAAATAACAAATAATATATATGGGATCTGAAATATGATATGTAATCTATAAAGGTCATGTCACAGATGTAAAGGCATCTTACTGATGCTTGATATGAAGGAAATTATTGTTGGTGTAAGTTGGAACATATCAACGTTAGGGCAGAGCCACAAACACAGAACAGATGTATTGGACTTGCAGGCTCCCACTCAGTGGTCAGGCAATAAAGGCTCAGCTTTTTTGTGAACAGTTGGTACCACCACAAACTGGTAGTAATTCATGAACACTGTATGCCATAGTCACAATCAGACAATTGACCCCACTTTTGTTAGGATTATAGAGATATTTTGCTAGTTTCATTTGCACATGCATGGCTGAAGATGTATTTGTTATTTTTCCATTGAGTGAATCAATGTATTTGACAGTTCACATCTTTCTGTCATGACTTTATAACAGGTATGCTCCTTTTGGCAATGTTATATACTGTAGTTAGACTTTTTCTGTTTTGATGTTACATTTTAACCTCAATTGTCAAATAAGGCATTTTTAAGTTAAATCTCAACATCTGTGTCTATTTTGTGCATCCCTTCATGGTTACTCAGAAAACATCAACACATGGATGCAGTTATTATTTATATTATGGCATTAAAACAAATGTTTGTGTGTATAAATAACTTCATATGTTTACAGGTTGTTCACCATACCATCCCATGTTGGGCTTGCCCCAGTCAGATCAACAGTTTGTTGAGGAAAAGCTTGGAATTCAGTTGATGCCTATTCTTGCTGTGAAGAGGAGCAATCTGAACTGTATGCAGGGGGCACTGTTGAGATTTTTAGATTTTAGCATTTAATTAGGCAAGTGGGCACATCTGTTATCCCATGTCATACAACAGTGCTGTATCTATATAGGTGAAAATAGATCCCCAGGAAAAATCCCTATGTTGGAGTCAGGTGACCAGGCGGTAGTCAGTCTTGGTGACCTAGTTTATAGTACAGCTGGAGTAGTCTGGGATGTTAATTATAATGCAGAGGCAATTAAAAGAAAGGTACAGCATCATACAAACATTAAAGGACTGATGAATGCTACATTATTATGATTATTATTATTATGAATGTATGACTTCAGTCTTTGCTGTCAAATGCAAAACTCAGTCACTGAAAAGTACCAGGGTACCATTTCTAATTCATGGCATTACAAGATATTGAAAGCTTTAAAGAGTAGGAATTGAGTGAAAGATTTAGGTGTAGTCATTATTATGTAACTTGTGCTCATATGCTTTAGGATTAATGGTATGTTCTCTTATGTTTACACTTCTGGTGATTTTATGCACCATTGAAAGGAAAAGGATGTAGATTTCTGTGCCCTCTTGTTACTGTTTTCACAAAAGCTATGATTTAAAATCAGTTTGACAAAGTGTATTCATATTGTATCTTAACATTCCCATGTTTTTATGTATTTTTTATTTGTTCCTATAGTCAAAAGGTATGCAGTAACAACAAACACAGAAAGGTGTAAAGATGTAATTATAATTTGTTGCTGAATATTGGCATGAGTGAATTCCATTTAAGACTTAAGACTGAATTTATCAATTTCATTGTTTCCCTTGAAAATAAAAGTTTTGAGCGGAAAATATCTCTTTTGATGCCATTTTATATTTAATGAATTTTGGAATTGATTTTTTAAATTTACATAAATTGATATGTTTTTGCAGAGATAATGATTTGATTTAGTAATACATCATTATGTAATGTACCAAACCAAATCAAATATTTGTAATGTTTATTTTTCATGGTAAATAGTTATTAATTGATTTGAGATCATTCCAGAATTTTATGGTTTAACAACAGTCCTAATAAGCACAACAATTGCTCTCAGAAACATCATTGCAAACTAGCGGTAGACAAATCATTGTCAGTCAGGTTCATTTTGAATAATTATATTTTAGTATAAATAACTATTTGCAGAAATGTGTATTGAAAATTCACAATCATTGAATATCATTTCCCATTTTAGTACAAATCTCAAGTTTGTCATTTTTAGAAATACACTTGTCATTAAGTAATCTTGAACCCTTTGAGGGTTTTAATATATATTTTATAACTTATCCTATCTCACGGTATGCACCATCTCTCTCTTCTACTGACCATGTGTGGAAGCGTGCTGTCAGCTAAGTTGAGTCAAATCTAACTGGCCTCTGACCAGCCCTGACCTCTGCCTTCACCCTGACACTCTCTATCTCATCTCTCTCTCTCTCTCATCTCTCTCATCTCTCTCTCTCTCATCTCTCTCTCATCTCATCTCTCTCTCTATCATCTCTCTATCTCATCTCTCTCTCCATCTCATCTCTCTCTCTCTCTATCATCTCTCTCTCATCTCATCTTTCTCTCTATCATCTCTCTCTCTCTCTCTCTCTCTCTCTCTCACACACACACACACACACAAATTCTAATTTCTAATAACAAAAATTGCTTTTCGACTGATTTTTATGTCACTGGATGAACATTAGTTGATGGTAACTTAGTGGTAAATAAAATCATCACTTTTTAAACAAGTTCATGGTCAGCACAGGTATGGATGGTATTTAGTTCCTAAATGCAAGAGGTAATTCGTTTAGAGTGTGTGATGAAGCATTTGTTGATATTTAGCAATTTCTAGGAGCCAACAAAGAAACAGTACATTTTAACCATTTACAATGATCCACTCTTATATGAACCCATGAAGATCACGGGTTAGAATTGATCTTCAGTAACCCATGCTTGTCGTAAGAGGCGACTAACAGGATCTGGTGGTCAGGTTTGCTGACTTGGTTGACACGTTATCTTATCCCAATTGGGTAGATCGATGCTCATGCTGTTGATCACTGGGTTGTCTTGTACAGACTCGATTATTCAGAGACCGCTGCCATATAGCTGGAATAGTGCTGAGTGTGGCTTAAAACTTAACTCACCTACTCAGTCTTATATGTACCCTGAAATGAAAACATTGCTGATGCCTGGATTTGTACCAAAGTAGGTAAAATATCATATTTTTTCACATGTATTGTCCTAACAGACTCATTGCCAGATGCAAAAGAAGGAGAAACCCATGACAAAAAGGTTATTACAATTTGAGACACTTTTTAAAATATTATAATGGTAAGCATTGCTTTATGCTAAAGGAACATGTTTGCACTTGGTGATAAATAATTTTACTTTTCAGGAAGGGAGAACAGACTCCAAACAAGAGTAGATGTGATGACACCAAGAAAGGTATTAGCTGATGGGTATAGTATATGGTACTAATAAACTCAAGATGAATCATAATTTGGTATGCAAATGCTAAGATGAGGGATACTAGAAGGTACAAACTGTAAAAGAACTGGAGCTATAGGCCTCATTTTGTGATCTTGAGTTTGAACAAGAAGGGCAGCTAACTGCATATCTATTGCACTGTCTCAAAACCACCAAAATGAGATCAGTTTTGAAACATTTTTTAAAAGAAACATGAATGTTTTGTTTTGTAACAGTGTAATGATGCAACATGTTACATCTTGGTGCAGAATAGAAAAAAGTGGATATGTAATGTCTGTTTAAGGGAACGTGTGTGTGTGTGTGTGTGTGTGTATTTATTTATTTATGTGTGTGTGTGTGTATTTATTTATTTATTTATTTATTTATGTGTGTGTGTGTGTGTATTTATTTATTTTTTTATTTATTTATTTCTTTATTTTAATTATTTCTTTCTTTCTTTCTTTTCTTTCTTTCTTTCTTCTCTCTTATTTATGTATGTATGTATGTATGTATGTATGTATGTATGTATGTATGTATGTATGTATGTATGTATGTATGTATGTATGTATGTATGTATGTATGTATGTATGTATGTATGTATGTATTTATTTATTTATTTATTTATTTATTTATTTATTTATTTATTTATACCCCTGTGCATTCATTAGGCACCACCCTATTTTGAAAATAAGATGTGATGCTTCAGAAAAGTTAGGGTATAGCCATCAATTTAATCAACCTGTAGTTACAAAACCTTTATCCACTGACAGTTTACAGATACCATAACCTTTTCTCTATTCTTTATGAAAGAATATGTTGATTAAAATGTGATTGGACTGAAATTTTACCCAAAATAATTATTCATCTCCTGCTCAAACTACACAATTGAATTACATTTTGACTAAGAATAACAATTCTGTTATATACCAAGATGACATTTACACATCAAGTAAGCTTTAATTACGAATAATCAGGAAGAACCGAGATGTCAAAGATTCAGACATTTTTCCAACAATTCAGATTGCTAATTGACAAAACTGAAAAAGGCCACATTAATAAGATTTTGGAATAAATGTTTTATGATTTTGAGTTTATTGTAATGAATAAACACTTCCCCTTGCCAGATACTGATAATTACAGCTAAAATCTGTTTGTTTTGTTTGTAAAGCAACTTTTAATGCATTTTAAAATTTGCCTTTTTTGGTTTGACTGTAACTTTTCCTAAATCTTAGTTTACAAACTTTCATCCATTCACAATAAATAACGAATGTATAGGCCACACAACAATCAATTATTACTTTCACTTTTCAAAACACCTGTTTTTAATATGGGCATTTATCCTAATCAAAATTCAATGATGTTTTCGTTTTGGAAATGTTAAATGCTTGCTCTATCAAATCATAAAGGTTATTTTTTGGAAAGAGTTGAGAATTTTATTTCAGACAAAATTAATTTGTAGAAATAGAGGGTGGGTTGGTTGGTGGGTTGGTTGATGCACAGAGGGTGGGTTGGTTGGTTGGTTGGTTGGTGGGTTGGTTGATGCACAGAGGGTGGGTTGGTGGGTTGGTTGGTGGGTTGGTTGGTTGATGCACAGAGGGTGGGTGGGTGGGTTGGTTGGTTGGTGCACAGAGGGTGGGTGGGTTGGTTGGTGGGTGGGTTGATGCACAGAGGGTGGGGTTGGTTGGTGGGTTGGTTGGTTGATGCACAGAGGGTGGGTTGGTTGGTGGGTTGGTTGGTTGATGCACAGAGGGGGTTGGTGGGTTGGTGGGTTGGTTGGTTGATGCACAGAGGGTGGGTTGGTTGGTGGGTTGGTTGGTTGATGCACAGAGAGGGTGGGTTGGTGGGTTGGTTGGTGGGTTGGTTGGTTGATGCACAGAGGGTTGGTTGGTTGGTTGGTGGGTTGGTTGGTTGATGCACAGAGGGTGGGTTGGTTGGTGGGTTGATTGGTTGATGCACAGAGGGTTGGTTGGTGGGTGGGTGGATGGTTGGTTGGTGGGTGGTCGGGTTGGTTGGTTGGTTGGTTGATGCACAGAGGGTGGGTTGGTTGGTTGGTTGGCTGGCTGATGCACAGAGAGTGGGTTGGTGGGTTGGTTGGTGGGTTGGTTGATGCACAGAGGGTTGGTTGGTTGATGCACAGAGGGTGGGTGGGTGGGTTGGTTGGTTGATGCACAGAGGGTGGGTTGGTGGGTTGGCGGGTGGGTGGGTGGTTGGTTGGTTGGTTGGTGCACAGAGGGTGGGTGGGTTGGTTGGTGGGTTGGTTGATGCACAGAGGGTGGGTTGGTGGGTTGGTTGGTTTATGCACAGAGGGTGGGTTGGTTGGTTGATGCACAGAGGGTGGGTTGGTTGGTGGGTGGGTTGGTTGATGCACAGAGGGTTGGTTGGTGGGTGGGTGGATGGTTGGTTGGTGGGTGGTCGGGTTGGTTGGTGGGTGGGTTGATGCACAGAGGGTTGGTTGGTTGATGCACAGAGGGTGGGTGGGTTGGTTGGTTGATGCACAGAGGGTGGGTTGGTGGGTTGGCGGGTGGGTGGGTGGTTGGTTGGTTGGTGCACAGAGGGTGGGTGGGTTGGTTGGTGGGTTGGTTGATGCACAGAGGGTGGGTTGTCGGGTTGGTTGGTTTATGCACAGAGGGTGGGTTGGTGGGTTGGTTGGTGGGTTGGTTGGTTGATGCACAGAGGGTTGGTGGGTTGGTTGGTTGATGCACAGAGGATGGGTTGGTTGGTGGGTTGGTTGGTTGATGCACAGAGGGTGGGTGGGTGAGTTGGTTGGTGGGTTGGTTTGTTGGTTGGTTGATGCACAAAGGGTGGGGTGGCTTGGTTGGTTGGTGGGTTGGTTGGTTTATGCACAGAGGGTGGGTTGGTGGGTTGGTTGGTGGGTTGGTTGGTTGATGCACAGAGGGTTGGTTGGTGGGTTGGTTGGTTGATGCACAGAGGGTGGGTTGGTTGGTGGGTTGGTTGGTTGATGCACAGAGGGTGGGTTGGTGGGTGGGTGGTTGGTTGGTGGGTGGTCGGGTTGGTTGGTTGGTTGGTTGGTTGGTTGATGCACAGAGGGTGGGTTGGTTGGTGGGTTGGTTGATGCACAGAGGGTTGGTTGGTTTATGCACAGAGGGTGGGTGGGTGGGTTGGTTGGTTGATGCACAGAGGGTGGGTTGGCGGGTGGGTGGGTGGGTGGTTGGTTGGTTTGTTGGTGGGTTGGTGGGTTGGTTGGTTGGTTATGATTTTAAGGGGAGAGGGTCACCCGTTTTCTTCTGGGAGGTAGGGTAAGTCGTTAATTTTGTACACATGTACCAGAGGGGGTAGCCATTTTGTACATAATTATATTTAAATTATAAATATACAAATTAATGTGAAGAGGCGAGGGAGGGGTAATTGTATTTGTACATGGGAGGGGTCACTTCCTTTGTACATAAATTTTAAGTTACTCAGATTGTACATGCTTCTCCATAAAATCATCAAACTCCTCTCCCCCTCCCCTTGTGATTTTGTTGGACTAAGTTTGTACTGCCAAAGAAAATTAGGTTGCTAATGCTATTATTATCTCATTGAAACTGACTGTTGCTATTTTTAACAAGCATAAAATATTAACTGAGTTAATGTATCTCGGTTGATGTATAACACAGTTTCCCAAATATGACCAAATATTGTGATGCAGGTACATGATATACATTTATGGTAGTTCACCTTGTCCAAGCATTTGTTCACAATGGTACAAAATTTTATCAAAACGTCACACTTATAAAATAAAAAAGGTTGTTGTCCATAAAAGTTGTTCAATATAAATAAAAACACTTCTATCTTTTTGTACTTTAGAGCAGCCACATATTACCTCGAGAGGTTAACCAGAATGCAAATCAACAGAATATGATGCTGACCAAGTACCAGGAAGAGGTGTCCCCATCACTGTAGATGACAAGTGATGACAGTTATCTTGATGGACTACAGGAATGATTCAAGTGCATTCATTGTGCAGTTTACTGATTTGTATGATGTATTTTGATAATTGTTTTGGCATTCTGATGTCAGCTGAGTAACACCTCCATAATGGAAACAAATTAAGGAACTTCTGTTTTGAAGCAGTAAAATAGTCTCAGCAATAATTTTTATTTATTTTGCCAGCAGAACAGAAGTTTCCATTAATTTTCCCACACAAACATTTTGTGCTTTTCTGTTCCCCATTTGTGCTTATTGTCCTGCTGAACAATTAGACCACCTTTTCAGTGACATTTTTTTTTACACTGCATGACAATGTGATTTAGAAGTATGATTTGATATAGTTTGATGGTTTGATATTAGTATATGTGGCATGTAGTAAACAATGGAATAGTAAAGTTATGCCATATTTCTTGTATTTCATGATACTGGCTGTTATATTACTTTTGTGATAGTTAGTATTTAATTAAGGCTTTACATACTGGCAACTAAGTCTCTGCATGTCTGCCATGGAAGGCATGTAAAACTGTTGCCCTTTGCCCAGAACGAAGAAAGTTTTATATGTGTAATTCATGATATGTGAATAATGTCTTACATGTGATGTTACATCTAACTATTTAATGTGTATGCTGTTAGTCTTAGAAAAAAAAATTACCCCATCTTGAAATATTCAGCTTTGTCAGTTTTGTTGCTCCAGATTTTGCCATATTTTGTTTCTGGAGGACATTTTGTTAAATGTAGTTACATTATCATGGGTTCATACCAAATCATTTGATAAAGGTAATAATTTATAAACAAGATGTGCAGCCCAGTGAAACAGTGTTGTTTCCATAATGACTACAACACAAAGATTAATGAGATTATTCTTCATTAGTCGGGGAATTGTTTTGGTAAAATGTTCATGTCCCAAGACAACACAGGTTCTAAGAAGGAATTCACACATGCATAATTAAACATGACATGTGCCTTCTTCTTTCAAATGGATACCCTGTTCTTTGAAGGTTTTGGTCATGATCATTAAAGTTGATGTCAGTGTTCATGTAGCTGTAAAACATGTTTCACTTATTATTACTCATATATGATGCAAGGTATTCCTTATTTTCATGTCTGGTTATAATTACTGCCATGTTTAATGTTAGTGCTATGTCAACATTCAAGGTGACATTTGAGGTGATTGTGAGTGAGTATGGTTTTACACCACTTTTAGCAATATTCCAGCAATATCACGACGAGGGGACACCAGAAATGGGCTGTACCCATGTGGGAATCAAAACAGGGTCTTCTGGGTGATGAGCGAACATTTGAACCACTAGCTATAGGCTAAACCACCACACACCCCACCCTCCCCAGAGATGATTGTGAAATGTGACTGTAATACTTGTATTTATATCATAGACTTGGTTATTGTTGGATTTTAATCAGTTGTATGGTTTTAAATTATTCTTGTAACACTTGAAAATACTTTAAGGAATGGGGTGTAGGGAATGCTTCTGTTTATGAAAATATTTTCAAATAGCTACCTTGGTTTGTTTACTAGTTTATATTTTCACAAATATGATGGGTGTAATGTTCAATGCCATATACATGTAACCTCCACGTATTTACACATTTCACGTTGGTGAGCCAATGGCATTACTTCAATTGTTTGTAAGAGTCTTTTCAACAGACATAAAGATATGTGTGTGAACCAACTTAATGAGTTCGGTACTACATATAATTACATTTCATAAAAATTCTTCTAGCCTGTCCCATTTCAAGACAGGCTGCTCTGTATTTTAGTAATAAAACATCTTTAACAAAACTCATTTCTTTTTGTCATTTTATGGGAAATCTGACAATGGTCAGTTTTATCTGGTCAGCTGATGCTCTACAACATTTCTGAATACACAAACAACTAACACCATGCAGGATTTGATGGATGTCCATACTTGGACAGAAAATGTCCACTGTGACATGTTCACCTTGCACATGCTTGTCTATGTTCAGCTGCATAAACTTATGTGACGCCTCAGGCATTGGTTTGACTCCCTACCCCAATGCAAATATATAAAGTTGATGCCCTTGATTGGGATGTGACTGGTATGATACTGATAGAGGCATCATAACCAACTATCTCTCATTTCACACTATTTCAAAGATGTCCCAAATGTTTAAACTTCTGATATCTTAAAAGTCACATAACACATTTGCATCTTTTACCTTTAGTAAACTGTGCTAAAGGTGTCCTGTATACATTGCTTCTCATGCATACTGTATAAGCACACCTATATTTCAAGTTTAGACCAGACCAATTCTATTTCTTGTTTTACGTATCCTCCAGTTGTATTTTTTTCCAGAATACGAAAAGAAATAAAAGTGAATTTTCCCCGCTCAAAAATAAAATCCTAATGTTTTTATTGGTCAAAATGTAAACTTACAAGAAATTCTTCTGAGGGACAAAAATATGTAAAACAAGAAATACATTGGTCTGGCCTTATTGATAAAGAACATGGCACATAACCCAAGAATTGATTACCAAACACCAAATTCAGTTCCAACAGGGAAGACCTGCAGACAACCCACCACCCTGCTAAAAGACTGAGTATGGGTTTACACCACTTTTAGCAATATTCCAATATTATGGCGGAAGACACCAGAAATGGACTTGAAACATTGTACCGATTTCGGGGAATCGAACCGGGCCTTCGGCATGATGAGAGAACACTTTAACCACTAGGCTACCCCACCCCACCTAAAGAGTAGAATTCACACTCTCCCAGAGAGAGAGAGAGAGAGAGAGTGTCATCAATTTTGTATACATGTACATGCACTTTGTGTGTTTTCATGAAGGAAGAGGGGTGGGGTGGGACTGTTATTCACATTGTACGTGCTTCTCCATAAAATCATCATCACTCGATCCCAGCCCAGCTATACGTTATGAACGGTCCCTTGCAAATTTTCGATCGAACTTTTAACAAACATTTGAATATTGCTATATTTTCTTTAATATTTATAAATGGTAACTATGGAAGGAAATGGTGTTTTTTGTTATGTTGTAGGGAAAATGCACTCTCATTACACGCTATTCAACTTTACACGACTCAGCAGAAGTAAAGACACTTCCGTGTTCAAGAGAAGTAGTGCGTACGAAACACGTTTGACGTGGGCACATAAGCTCCGCCCACTCATGTTTATTTATGATTTCTGTGCACTTAAGACCATTGTGCGTTTAAAGGGCACAACAGTGGTCTGTCGTCAATTTTGTACATATACATATTTACAAATTACGCTTAAAAATATTGAACGGTCCCTTATTTATTCCAATGAAGAGCAATTGTATTTTTCGGCAACAGTTAGTAAAACTTGGCAAAGTAGCTACCAAGCCTTTTTAGCGAAGTTAACACAATTTACCAGCAGTCCCTCTTTCCATAGCCATGCTCCAAGTGAATGTAGAGGCGGTGGGGTAGCATAGTGGTTAAAGCGTTCGCTCGTCTCGCCGAAAACCCCAGTTCGATTCCCCACATGGGCACAATGTGTGAAGCCTTCTCCTGGTGTCCCCCACCGTGATATTGCTAAGAGCGGCGTAAAACCCAACTCACTCACTCCAAATATATGAATGTTGTGTTCATGAAAGCCACACGGAGTAGGATGGGGTCACACATGCCATTATGTAGGACACTTATGACGTGCCCTTTCCTTAGATAGATTAAATTGATACACACGAGTAAATGAGCTCTTAAACCTCATTAAAACGTAATGCTGATCACAAACCAAAGTACCCAGAATAGATTGTTAGCACCCATATTTACAACACTATTCAACTAGTCACTACCTGGCGGTGTTTGAAATACTTCTATTTTGTACCTCATAACATATTGATTAAAATAATTTTAAGTTTTTTTTTTTTTACAGTACAGGCTAAATTGTTTGTGGACAGGCCCAGGGAGTGGGATATTTTAGGGGACGCTTCATTCATTTTACATATCTTACGATCGCAATGAATCATTGTCTGTTTTGCATCGTATTCATTTTTATATTTTTGTAGAAAATTTTGATACGATTATATGTCTATGCAAGGAACGATAAGCATGGTTTTCAATAACTGGATTGTCTGGTCTTGACTGTTGTTAGTTTTAGACCGCTTTCAGATATTGCAATAAACACACACAAATGGAAACATAAAATTGAGTGAGTATGGTTTTACGCCGCTTTCAGCAATATTCCAGCAGTATTACGGCGGGGGACACCAGAAATGGGCTTCACATACATTGTACTAATGTGGGAAATCGAACCCGGGTCTTCGGCGTGACGAGCGAACGCTTTAACCACTAGGCTACCCTCAAATGAAGAAATAAAAAGCAGTTTGGAGAATAGCCATCCCCCGTTTCAGTGATAAGTCTTCCAGCTATAAAGACTGGCTAACTGACTGACTGAATAAGGTTTAGTTAGGCCGCTTCAAGCAATATTCCAGCAACATCACGGCGCTGAACACCAGAGATGGGTTTCACATCCATACAGGGAATCGAACCCGCAAGCCAAGTTAAAGCTACCAAACCGCACTGTATGTAGTAATGTTCACTGCAAAATAGTGGTCGGATGAATGCAGACATTACATTGACGTCACTATTAGTGGTGCACTTCAATGCCAAAATAAAGGTCCAAGTCATTTGGCGGTGGGTAGTCCAGTGGTGAACGCGTTCGCTTATCACGCCGAAGACCCGGATCCGATATGGATGCAATAAATGAAAATTATTTAACAGCGGTGGTGTGGCTGAAATCTTTCTAAATGAGGCAAAAACCCTCTCTCACTCGCTATTAGTTTCTGAGTATCTGTTTTGTTAAAAAAAACACACCACGAAAAACAATTCGAGACATTGGTGATGAGATAAATGGCGCGGACAACTTTCTGTCCAAGTAATGAAATAATCCTACCCCAATCCAACGAGTTGTATAATAACGTCATGTGCGTGTGCGTGTGCGCGTGTGCTGTTATTGTATCTCATACTTATGCAACAGTTAGAAGTTCAAAACCGCGTGTCGTATATTAAGCGGCACAGACTCCCTTGAAATTTGATAGCTCAATCAAACTACCCCTGGAATCACGATCTCATTATATTCATGTCGTTTGAGCTGCCTGTACATTGTGCATTAAAGTATGCATAGCCCGTTAAGGTGGATCAAATGAGAAGTTAATTTGTCAGTAAACTAGCAGTTATCGCATTATCGCTTATTGTGTTTGCCATGGGCCACCCTGTCTCCTTATTCGGCGCCATTCTCCAGGGACGGGTGGTTAAAGCTTTCGCTCGTCTCGCCGTTGGCCCGGGTTCGATTCCCCACATGGGATGGGAACGTACAGTGTGTGAAACCCATTTCTGGTGTCCCCCCGCCGTGATATTGCTTGAATATTGCTAAAAGCGGCGTAAAAGCCACTTACTCACTCTCCATAAGGAGTTCTTTAAGCGTGCCAGAATCCTATTGTCAAGGGTTCGAATCCCATATTTGCCCTTATTATGTGACTTGGTATGTCAGCACCATACCCGTGCTTGTGAGTTTCACCAAATTGAGCGAGTGGGTTACGTTTTACGCCGCTTTAGCAATATTCCAGCATTATCACAGCGGGGGACACAAGAAATGGGCTTCACACATTGTACCCATGTGGGGAATCGAACCCGGGTCTTCGGCGTGACGAGCGAACGCTTTAACCACTAGGCTATCCCACCGCCCCTTCACCAAAGTGGCAAACGGTAAGACCTGTATTACTTCGGGTTTCCTCCCACGTACAATGACACGCCGTGATATATTCTTGAACGCGAGGTTGACATTTCCCATAACCCTAGTGTGTCTCACAGTCCCCGAATCACATCATTTTCCGTTGCGCCCAGCCATTTCTGTAATGCTAAAGCCCTTAACGAAGAAAGTCTAGATTTCCTCTGGTTCTGAATTTCCCTTCTCGCTGTGGCTACTTTTCAATTTAAAAGGAAATGTTTGTTTCTGTCAAAATTATATATATTCAGAGACTATGCTTTAGTCTACACTACCTCCACAATCTGAAATGAATCACAGATCACAGATCTTAGATAGCCCATCTCACAGGGGTTCGAATCACTGTTTGGACAATAATTTTAAAAATAAAATTTCAAATTTGAACGAAATCGGTGAAGAAATGGATTTTTTAGAAAATTCTCCATCTACACTTATTACAAATTTAAAATATAAGTTACTCATAACATATAAAAACAGTGTACGGTTTTTATTTCTAAAAATTATTGTCCATAAAGTGATTCAAAGCCCTGTGGCCCATCTACGTTTCCTTTGCAAGCTGTTGCGCTAAGTTTCTTTTAGTTTTTTGAGTGAGTGGTTATTGTTTTACGCTGTGATTTTGCTGGAATATTGCTAAAACAGCAATTTTGCAGCGGGAAATCCCAGAAATGACCTTTATTGTGGGGAATCGAACCAGGGCATTTCGCGTTGCGAGCGATCGCTTTAACCACTAGACTACCCTGACTACCCCAGAACCAATACTACTACTTCTTTTTCGTAATCAGTTCTTTTGTTGTGGTCTTATATCCAATAATTAACCCAATTACATACTGCTGAAGTATGTGGCAACATTTCCAAGCGGAATGATCCAATAGGCCGCTTAATTAACCGATGCGTGAACAGGATTAACAGGTCATATGGATTTGGGTACATTAATCCTTTTGTCATTGCAATACAGTAATCACCCCGGGTGTACCCTTATGTCGGCAACCATACCATGTTACAGTGTTTGTGTGTTCCCAGGGCGTTCAGGCTAAAACGTCATCGCCAGGAACGTCAGTCCCCTGAACGATCTGAGCTGGTATGTTGTGACCCAGGGTCTGTTCAAGACGAGATTCCAGCTACTCACTCACTGTGTGCTACTTGGTGGGTGCTACTTGGTGGAATCTACAGTGCAGCGTTATGGCGATCTCCAGTCTGTGTTGTGGTCTTATAACGCTGTGGATGTTAGGTTTCCTTGGTAAGTACTGCCCAGCTGACAGGGTTAGTTACCGAAATGATTTTGTGGGTGAGAGCTAGGCCCTTATTCTCGAAACGTTCGTAGCCCTAAGAATTCTTAACTTTGATCGTAGCCAATGTGTTAAGAATGTGGTTAGGAAGTTCGTAGGGCTACACACGTTTCGAGAATAGCTAGCCTGGAATAATATGTTCCGGTTTTATGAATTACAAAGATCGTGGGGGCGATGGGCTAGCTTAATGGTTAAAGCGATCGCTCGTCACGCCGAAGACCCGTGTTCCATTCCCCACATGGGTACAATGTGTGACGCCCATTTCTGGTGTCCCCCGCCGTGATATTGCTGGAATGTTATTAAAGGCGGCGTAAAAGTAGATTCACTCACGCCTGAATTACAAGAACGCTGCTGAGTCGTGATTAGTTACTGTTACCTCGTCTACATTGATGGCATCGACGGCATTGTGTTTAACCATGTGCTTAAGATGTACATTAACACAACATTGACGGAACCATTGACTGCGTTTATAGTGTCTCCCAGTACACTACCGGACAAAATCATGTACACACCTTGCCTGATGATAGCAAATACTTAGCAGGAATGGCTTTCCGATGGTGATGCATTTCATACGGAGTATGTAAACTGATGTACAAAAGAAAGTACACACCTGGTGTTTTGGGATTATTTGAAAAGTGTTGTGATTTTGACTGGCAACTTCGCAATTGGGCACGATATCTGTGATGTTTTGGCAACATATTAGGAAAGTCTGTGACTTATATATCATTGTAAAAACTCTTTTCAAAACATTTACGTCGCTTTTTGGAAAGTAATCCAAAAGCACCGGGTGTGTACTTTCTTTTGTACGTCAGTTTATGTTTATAATATCAAGTTTGCATTGTCTCAGCCAAGTAATGTTTCAATAACGTTTGTAATTGTTTCGGTCAAATCCAGTTTTCTTGTGTGTGCTCCCCTTTGCTCTGAAGCTTTTGTATAGATACAGTCTCAGACCCCCATCAGTATATACATAATACCTATAGATGGATAAAAGGTAAAAGGGACGCGCGATGATCTTGAATAATCCCTGCTTGTCGTAAGAGGCGACAAAAGGGATCGGGTGGTCAGACTCGCTGACTTGGTTGACACATGTCATCGTATCCTAATTGATCGATGCTCATGCTGTTGATCACTGGATTGTTTGGTCCAACTGGAATATTGCTGAGTGCAACAAACTAACTAATATAAATCCCAAATACAAACAATCTGTGTATCGATGACGCTGACTTTAACAACTGACTATCCATTAACGTTCGGTGGCTAGAATAAATATAGTATGACCAGAAATTATTGAGAATTTTAGGAATATGTTTAATTGGATTTCTAGTATAAACAACCTTGACCAGCTATCAAGTGCTTGGTTTCATTCAAGAGAGACAACTCCGTTAATCCTTTTCATTAGTTTGTGAAGAGTTATCCCCTTTGTTTACTTGCTAGCAGACGACATTTTCAGTGATCCCTCAGTATGGATGATTTAGAGAAGAGGAAGTTGATTTTGGAGTATTATAACAAGGACATCAGATCAGCTAAAGTGATTTCAAGTAGAACAGGCATCCCTTTGTCCAGTGTGTATCGTGTTTTGAAAATATTGCAAATGGATATGGCATTGAGCACCAGGGAGGCGCAGGTAGGCCCAGAAAATTGACTGTCGGTGACAGGAGGCGGCTTGGTATTCTTGTTTCTAAAAACAAACGAAGGAGTTTAGAAAACTTAAGGCTGGATATGATTGATAGAGGAACTGTGGCTGTCTGTAAGGAGACAATTAGAACTGAACTGCATGCAATGGGTTGGCAGAAAAGTCGAGGAATTCAATCACCGATCATGAAACCTGAACAAAAGGAGCGAAGATTGAACTGGTGCTTACAGCATAGAAATTTTAACTGATTTTCTCAGATGAAAGTTCTGTGTGGCTGTTTCCTAATACACTGAATTTCTGGACCAAACAAACTGAAAAACCTTTGTATCAGCGCCCAAAGTACAGTCCGAAATTTAACGTGTTGGGTGGCATATCTGTGTTAGGGGCAACGCCCCTCTGTGTATTTGAAGGGAATATGAACAGTGAGCGGTACACAGATATTCTCGAGGGACATTTACTTCCATCTGTTCACGTGTTCTATGGAAATATTGCTGAAATGAAAGAAGAGGTGGTCCGATATTGGGACAGCATGGACCACGACTTTCTAACTTCTTTGATCAGTAGTATGCCCCGCCGCATTGAAGCCTGCATTGCTGCCCATGGTGACTTGACAAAATACTAACTGTTCACCTGTCTTTGAATCTGGAGTTATGTTCTGCTCATATTCACATTTAATACGCGAGTTATGAGTGAAAAGAAATACAATCTTTAAATTCTCAATAATTTCTGGTTGTACTGTACATGTATGTTTTATATATGATTCTTTAGAAAAATGCCGGATATCCATGATTGGTCCTTTACCACTACGGTAAAACAGAAATAATGAGTGAGTTTGGTTACGCCGCTTTTAGCAATATTCCAGCAATATCACGGCGGGGACACCACAAATGGGCTTCATACATTATGCCCATGTGGGGAATCGAACCCGGGTCTTCGGCTTGACGAGCTAACGTTTTAACCACTAGGCTACCCCATCGCCCCTAAAACAGAAATAAGTTGGATTGGTTTAACCGAATGCCATAACTCAAACATTTCAGTTCCAGATGTTTGTGCCGCTACCCGATGCAACTACTACAGCTCCTACGGCTACTACACCTACCGCTACTGCACCTACGGTTGTTGCGGGAGTAGCTACGCCTACGTGTGCTGCTCCAGTGCCACGAGGTAAGTAGAGACTCTTTACAGGAGTGAGTGAGTGAGTATGGTTTTACCCCGATTATAGCATTATTCCAGCAATATATGGGCTTCACACATGGTTCCCATGTGGTGAATCGAACCCGGGTCATCAGCGTTACGAGCGGACGCTTTAACCATTGGGCCACTCCACCGCCCCCGCTTTACAAGAAAGAAAACATTATCCTTATTGACGCCTTTGACGCCTAGTATAATATGTAAATGTAATCTCTCCCTGATGATAAAGTTGAAATACGTAGGAGTGAAATACTATGTACTCGTCCACAGGCACTGAGGGTTTATTGCCCGAAGTTCTGTATCCTGATAAGTGAGCGAGTGGTTTAGCTGAGTGAGTGGTCAAGTGAGAGAGTTTAGTTTTACGCCACACTCAGCAATATTCCAGCTATATGGCGGCGGTCTGTAAATGACTGAGTCTGGACCAGACAAGCCAGTGATCAACAGCATGAGCATCGACCTACGCAATCAGGATACAGTGACATGTGTCCACCGAGTCAGCGAGTCTGACCACCCGATCCCGTTAGTCGGCTCTTATACGACAAGCATGGGTTACTGAAGATCAATTCTAACCCGGATCTTCACGGGTTTGGAGAAAGTGAGTGAGTGAGTAAATATGTGAATGAGTGATCTACGGATAGAAACGGAAGATAGGCAGCAGAAGGATATGCATGGTTTAATTAAGATATTATATTTTGATTTGTAATTTCAGTTTCGTGTTGTCTGGTGGTGCCATCACAGGCATTGTGATGGGAGCTCTTACTGTAGCTGTTGTCATCTTCATTATCTTGATCATCTTGAAGAAAAAGAAATACTGGAGAGGCAGGAGTGTTGTCCGCCACAGTAACATCGTAGGTGAGTGTCACCGTCTCCGTCAGGGATATTCCGCGAGTCATGCATCACCAATGGCCAAAGATTAACGTCAGTCACGCCCACCGTCAGGCATGAACCTCTGCCGTGTATTACTCCGAAAACGCATTATCCACAGGCATGCATTGCTCCAAACCACGCATTGTCCACAGGCCTACATTACTCCGAACTACGCATTATCCACAGGCATACATTACTCCATACCACGAATTATCCACATGCATGCATTACTCCGAACCATGCATTACTCACAGGCATACATTATTCTGAACTACGCATTACGCACAGGAATACATTTCTCAATACCACGCATTACCCACAGGCATACATTACTCCATACCATGCATTATCAACAGGCATACATTACTCGATACCACGCATTATCCACAGGCATACATTACCCCATACCATGCATTATCCACAGGCATACATTACTCTATACCACGCATTATCCACAGGCATACATTACTCCATACCACGCAATCATCATATTATCCACAGGCATGCATTGCTCCGAACCATGCATTACCCACAGGCATACATTACTCCAAACTACGCATTATCCACAGGCATGCATTGCTCCAAACCACGCATTATCCACATGCATGCATTACTCTGAACCATGCATTTGTCACAGGCCTACATTATTCTGAACTACGCATTACGCACAGGAATACATTACTCCATACCACGCATGACCCATAGGCATACATTACTCATACCACGCATTATCCATAGGTATGCATTACTCCGAACCATGCATTACTCACAGACATACATTACTCCGAACTTCGCATTACCCACAGGCATGTATTGTTCCGACCTGCGGATTATCCACAGGCATGCGTTACTCCTAACTACGCATTACCCACAGTCATACATTACTCTAAACTTCGCATTACCCGCAGGCATGTATTGCTCCGACCTGCGGATTATCCACAGGCATGCATTACTCCGAACTACGCATTACCCACAGGCATGCATTACTCCGAACTAGGCATTACCCCCTGTCATACACTACTTCGTGTGTTCACTACTACACATTATCTTCCTTCATACATTATTCCTAATTATGAGTTATCCTAATTATACATTATTCCTAGATTGAATCCCAGATTTGCACCGATTTCATTCCAGTTCCAAAGTGGTTAAATCAAATATCCGCATCAGGGCCTAGATTTTCGAAGAATTAACATTAACATTAACTTACGACTATCTTGTTGCTAAGAGTGCTTCGAAAATCTAGGCCCTGGTCGTGATACAACTGAAAGTCAGTTCATAATACCATCTCTAACTGCATGACTTCAGAATTCGTTCTCTAATCCGGATTACTATATATTACCTAAACACACTTGACACGTAATCAAAAGACACAGAACAATGGTGTAGATCAACGTAGAGTCAGATGATCACATTACCTGTAACGGTTAACCCTTTCTGTTTCAGTGAGCAGCTCCTCCACAGCTACAAAGCCTGTCAGTACCGTCCAGGTGGGACCGTCCGCCCCACACAATCCCTACCCTGCATACCCACCCCCAGCATACCCACCCCGGCATACCCTCCACCACAACAGCCCCCATCCAACAACCAAGCATACCCTCCACCCCAACAGCCCCTACACACCCAACAGCAACCCAAGCATACCCCCACCCCAGCAGCCCTACACACCCAACAACCCAGCTTACCCACCCCCACCCCTGCCTACAACATAACGACGACATCCCATGTTTATTAATAATGCTGCTGTTGTCAGCCAGTGTGAAATGATATATATGGTGTTTTGGCAACCCGTACAGAATATTTGTGACTTGTAAATCACAATCAAAACACATTTCAAAAATTTACTTTCAATTGGGGAGATGAACCTCAATGCACAAGGAGTGTACCTCCTTCTGTACTTCAGCATTATATTTAGACAGACCGCTGGAAAATTATTCTGGAGCAACTTTCCCACTGTACATAATAAATTCACCCACTGTTATCTCGAAACGCCAGCTTCCCCGAACCCATCAAAACCATACTTCGATTCTCCCGAAGGACGCTATCCGAGCAGTCACGATGTTTTCCGAGCAGTTTCGATGATATCAGAGCAGTCACGATGTTTTCCGAGCAGTCACGATGTTATCCGAGCAGTCACGATGTTTCCGTATAGCCAGACATACAGGCACCATCTGTGGGGAAACTCAACATCTGTCAAATTCCGTACGCCTTATTCTTTAACCCAAATCTTTTATTTCAATATATTTTCTTATCGTTTGCATTGAAAAAGGTTTGTACAGAAAAATACCCAAATACATTCGACATCGAAAAGAGATTGTTTGACGTGATGACCAAAATAGAATGTGTCCACATTACCGTCCAGAACTGTACATTCTAGAAGATGTGTAACAAGGGAATATATTTTACATATTTACATGAACAAATAAAGATTTTTCAAAGAACAATTACAAGATTTATTGTGTTATTATTTCTGAACTGCTACCCAATCAAAACATGGCGTGGGTGGCGTCTACTATAATATGAGTGCTGGAATGAAGCCCAAGTTTACGTATGTCCAAATCATATTTACTTTGGTGTGAGTGTTCAGCAGTTCCGATGTTTGTATCTCAGAGGCTACATGTATTACTGTCTACGTATCATGTTTTAGATCAGGGGGTAGATTAGTGGTTAAAGATAACGTTCGTCACACTGAACACTCGGGTTTGTTTCCCCACGGAAGTAAATTGCAAAAAGCCCAATTCTGGTGTCCCTTCTAGTGATTGAATAGTGCTAAAGGCGGCGTAAAACCCAACTCACTCAAAAATTACTTATTGTTAAATGTTGTGTTATTTTTCAGTTGGTGCAATGTTCATGTTTTCACAAGGTGAGTTTATCTGGGATTTATTAGTCCAGGTAATTTTCGCGGTGAATGTAGCTTTTGATACAAAGAATGTACATGAATACATAAAAAGTATGACTGATTTGAGCTGAATTTGTGAAGCATGGTTTGTAATTGAAGATTATTACATTTTCCAACCTATATATACAGCAATGTGATCTCCTTGGAGTGAGTGAGTGAGTTAGAATTTATCGTCACATCGGCAATATTACAGCCATAAAAAGCTGTCTACGAAGGACAGTAAAATAACTAGATTATCACAGAGACGAATTTAAAACTAGTAATTTAAATCTAAAACAGTTTAACTATAGATGACAATACAATATAAAAACGGGCTATAGATTGCCAACAACTGAAGGTAGATGACCATACTAGGAACCATGGGGGACGATCTCCTTGGAGTGAGTGAGTGAGTGAGTTTGGTTTTACGCCGCTTTTAGCAATATTCCAGCAATATCACGGCGGGGGACACCAGAAATGGGCTTAACACATTGTACCCATATGGGGAATCGAACCCGGGTCTTCGGCGTGACGAGCAAACGCTTTAACCACTTGGCTACCCCACGGCCCGATCTCCTTGGAAAAATACATGCAACAAAATCCTTTCCATATTCACGAGAAGTCTCTGCCGATTCCAACCACATTATGAGTACATGTTAATGAATGACCATCAAATAGTTTGGATATCCGGTGTTTATAAAACGGTGAGTGAGCGTATCCTGCATCACGGGTGTCACCTGTCACAAACACTTGCAAAGGCGAGAACACGAGATCAGTTGTTCACCCTGACTGTAGAACACGAGAGCATGTTACAAGTCAAAACTGGGAACTGCATCAAACATATTTGTAATCTCTGATGGAAACGTCATCCATCGGTCTACTATTAATCATGTTGAAAACGTTTCTGAGGCCTTGGATGTTAAACCTTCATAATGCTACTTCTATGCAAGAGTGGGGCTCCTTGAAATCGTTGGAGAAGGAACATACTTGCTTGTCACTCACATCATGTGAAATGTAGACACGTGAATACTGATAGAAATGAACAGACAAATTGGCCACAGGAGTGAGTAAGTGAGTTTAGTAGGTGAGGATATTCTGCTCGCAATGAATAGCGACCTCGGGGTTTTTTAAACCTTTTTACCCGACATCACGCCGAGTGTTTTTTCATATAGACTGGAACATTCTTCTTTTTATTACACAAAAAATATATATACGATAAACCATGTTTATAACAAACTGACTATAATTTCAACCAATCAGTGACGTACAGACCCGTGCAAAAAGTATTCGGACCCTTGACGTAATTTCCATAGACTAACATGTTATTTCAGTGTTGCATAGATAATTTTCATGAAGTGAGTTTAGGATGGATCTTTGTAAAATTGGACAGGCAAATTTGAAATCATCTCTGCTCTGCGCACATAATTTCAGTTCAATTTTCCGACCCTTAATTAACAAATGACATCACATTTATCAACTTACGTATGGTTCCACAATGCACAATCCCATAGGCCGCCATGTTAAAAGAGTTCATGCACTGTACACATGTACATTAAATTGTTGCCATTCGATAAATAAGCAACGGAAAATTAAACAGAAATTATGTGATTGTAGGTAAGAGGATTCCTCACAAATGTGCAAAATTTGACTTGGATCTTACGAAAATTACATTCATGAAATTATTTATGCTACACCAAATTAACATGTAAGTCTATGGAAATTACGTCAAGTGTCCGAATACTTTTTGCACGACTCCGTAGATGCGTAAGTGTGCGCGCGCGCGTTGATTAATGTTCCAGCCACATGGCGACGGTCTGTAAGTAATCGGACCAGATGAGTCAGTAACTGACATGAGTGAGTGAGTATGTTTACGCCGCTGTAAGCAATATTCCAGCAAATTCACGCCGGGGGACACCAGAAATGGGCTTCACATATTATATTATACCCATGCCAACGAGAGGAATCGAACCCGTGTGATTTTGCTTGACAACGCTTTAACCACAAGGCTACCCCACCGCCCACTGACATTATGATCAAAGACCTGTGCAGTTGGGATATGATGACATGCATGAACGATGTCAGCAGGCCGGGCCACCAGTCAGTCATCACCAACGACAAATATGGGTTGCTGAAGACCAATTCTAATCCCCATCTTCGCGGGCTTCTGTGTTTGTGCAAGTGGATGTTTAGTTTACGCCGCTGCTAGTATTATTTCAAATTCGCGGTGGACACCCATGTGGAAATCGAACCCTGGTCTTCGGTGTGACGAGCGAACGCTTTCACCACTAGACTGCCCGACTGTCCATCAACCCAAAAAGTTTATTTGTTGTTTAACGCTGCACTCAGCAATATTCCATCTGTGTGGCTGCGGTCTGTAAATATTCGAGTCTGGACCAGACAATCCCGTGATCAATAATATGAGCATCGATCTACGCAAATGGGATACGGTGACGTGTGAACAAAGTCAACGAGCTGACCACCCGATCCCGTTAGTCGCCTCTTACGACAAGCATGGGTTGCTGAAGACCAATTCTTACCTGGATATACACGGGTACCAAAGGAAGGATCATGCAGTCCATTATGAAGCTTTAAAGGCAAGACCCGTGAAGGTCGGGTTAGAATGAACCTTCAGTAAACCATGCTTGTCGTAAGAGGTGACGATCGGGTGGTCAGGCTCACTGACTTGGTTGACACGTGTCATCGGTTCCCAATTGCGCAGATCGATGCTCATGCTGTTGATCACTGGATTGTCTGGTCCAGACTCCATTATTTACAAACCGCCGCCATATAGCTGGAATATTGCTGAGTGCGGCGTAAAACTAAACTCACTGACTCACAATCCATTCTAAACTCTGTCAACCATATAGCTGGAATATTGCTTAGCGCTTCGTAAAACTAAACTCACTCACTCAAGTCAACACTGATCTTGCCACCGTTGTCATCTGTTTAAAGTTCAACTTGACACTAAATTCCTGATATAATAACCAGCATGTAGAAAATATCCAACTCCAGTCCATAATACCAAAGCAACAGATTTTGTTGATTTTTTATTACTTAAATATACATACTGATCGAACTGTATGAATAAAAATCCGTAGCAAAAATAAATATGTTGAATAAATTAAAACACATGTACAAATACGCATGCACATGTTATATGGGGGGATTGCACTTGGTTGCTAATAAATACTACAATAATAGGAACTTAATACGACAGTTGTACAAATTAGCTAAGAGATAAACTAAAGTAAATGTTAGTCACATAGCAGATAGTTGCTCTAAAACTACAAACACGTTAGCACAAGAATGTACACATTGTTGACAAGGATGATTTTTCTGCCCCAAATATACTTCAATGTCTATTAGTCACTATACGATGTTTAGCACTTGTGGGTTTTCAATTAGTGGTAAGTACGTCACACGCGTCGTAGACGATGTTGCAATGACGTCGCTTGAGTTACTGCTGCTTGTGGGCTATGAATGAATACAGCCTCTGGACCTGACTCTGTTGGGGGGTTAGTTGTTGGTGGGGGAAGGTCGGATGCTGGTTTGGGGCACCGGGTAGAGACCCCCCTGGGTGCATCATAGAGCCAGGGGCACCTTGGGGGTAAGGGAAGATTGGGCGTGGCATCATCTGGGTTGCCTGTCCGGGGGCCATCATGGCGTTCGGTGGGAGGAAGGAGTACGGGGATGCGGCCGACATGAGAGCTGACATAGGCTGGGCGCTGTACGGATTCACTTGCGGTAATGGGGTTGACTGCTTGTTCTGTTTAGCTTGGCGTCTCATCCGGGCACGTTTGTTCTGGAACCACACCTGGAGCAGGACCGAAATGTTTCATGAAGAGGATATAATAAGCAGGAAACGGGATACATCAAGAAAATGTTATCGTAATAATGATATTTTATGTTACAAACGAGTGGGTGAGTACTGCTTTACACCGCTTTTAGCAATATTCCAGCAATATCATGGCGGGGGACACCAGACACCGGCTTCACACAGTGTACCCATATAGGGATCGAACCCGGGTCTTCAGCATGGCGAGAGGACGCTTTAACCATTAAGCTACCCCTCGGCCCCTGTTACAAACGAGCGAGTGAGTTCAGTTTTACGCAGCTTTTAGCAATACTCCAACAATATCACCGCTGGGGATACCAGAAATGGGCATCACACATTGTACCCATGTGGGGAATCGAACCCAGGTCATCGGCGTGACGAGAGAACGCTTTAACCACTAGGCTATCCCACAGCTCCTATACAAACGAAAGACACTAAGGAAACTAAGAAGTTGCTTAGCAACGTAAAGAAAATATCAGATGCTAACCTTTCATATGAACTAAAGCTTAGTCGACTGCGTTCGTCACCCATACAGATTCACTTACAAATACATGTCTCAGGTAGTTTCAGTGACATAACTTACCCTCAGCCGCTGGTCAGGGATGTCCAGTTCTCTGGCCAGTCTGTCTATGGTGTCACACTCAGGGTAGGGGTTCTCCATGTAGACCCTCTCCAGCGCCCGAAGCTGACCAGGGGTGTAGCTGGTGCGAGACTTCTTCTTGTAGGACCCCATGTCAGGGTCGGGGTTGGGCCTCTTGCTCCTGGGGGCGCCAGTAGACGACGAGGATGATGCCGTGGAGGAGATGGAGGTGTCGCAGATGGAGCTGGTAGATGAACACCTGGATCTCATCAAGGAGGTGTCACTCAGACTGGAGTTAGAGTCCTCCATACAGGGTAGCTGTGATGTGGTGAGCTCGGGACTACTTCTGGATTCAATGGATGAGGATGGAGAGTCAGTACTGGAGTTGACGTCGATAGCAGAGTCATCTGAAAGGACGATGAAAAATAGAATCGTTATATTATTCTTGAGTTCTTAGTACGAGATTTGACTCTACTCTCTTGTGTGATGGTCTACCTGTATGTCGTTAACACTTCAAGTACGGTGAGTGAGTTTAGTTTTACGCAATATTTCAGCAATATCACGGCGGGGGACACCAGAAATGGGCTTCACGCATTCTATCCGTTTGGGGAATCGAACACGGGTCTTCGGCGTGACGAGCGAACACTTTAACCACTAGGCTACCCCACCGTCCCCATTTCAAGTACAAATACGATTAAATACTTGGGGTGGAAAGGGTGCCCAGCGACCCCTGGCGGTCTTTATAACTGAAATGCTAGTCGTTATGTTACAATAGGTGACCAGCCACATATGACTTCGTACCAATAGAGCGTTTGTCGTTACTTGTTTGACATGCCCAGTTTCAATTATTTGTAGGTCTCTGTGATATATGTCATACTTTGTTGACGATCACATGAAACATCTGTACACCCTCTACCGTTATTGCTTTCTTAAAAGAGAATCCATTGAACATACCTTTCCCAGTACATGTTGGACTCGGGTTTGAATCTGGGGATGATGAGAAGGGAGGTAACTGCGTGTTGCCTACTGGTATCTGCTGGGTGAAGAAACTGGGCGACATGAAGATGTTGTTGGAGAAGATGGATGGGTTGACGGGATCCCGCTTCTCTGGTGTTGGTTGAGCTGGAACGTTGGACGGTAGACTCGCAGTGAAGGCATCTGGTGGTTTTGATTGGTCGTGGAGCCTGGAAACCATGTGCTGGTGCTGGAGGTTCGGTTGACTGTCCATGGACTTCGGGAACTCACTCAGAAAGTAACTCAAAGCATCAGCCTGGCTTTGGAGATGTGGTTCTGCTTTTACTGTCGGGACGGGTGACTCCTCTTGTGGGGGCTGCTTATCGTTGGATTCAGACGGGACCTTTTCTTCTGTAGAGACTTGTGGCATTTGTGGTTTGGGATCTGATGCAAATCCTGAGATAAGGCTTGAGTTAAATGGGTGCTGGAAGGGCTGGCTGTAGGGTGTACTGTTGACCCAGGGTAGGGAACCGGGTGGAAACATTGGCGGGTATCCGTTGGTGAGTCGCACTGGCTTAGGGTGAGCCAAACCACTTGAGGCGATCTTGGCAGATGAGACATGCTGTTCCCAGAAGTTTACTGGATTTGTAGGGGGGTCTTGGTTGGGTAGGGAGCTGTAGGGATGATGTCCCGAACTGGAATCAGATGGAATATTATCGGAAACAGATTGTCGGTCGTCATCGCTGGTGTCGGACTCAGATGACTGGCTGCTGGGTGGTTGAGGGGTGTTGGGCTCGGAGTGCGAGTCCGTGGACTCTCCCTCGTGCAGCAGGAGACGTGTGGAGTGAGTCTGTTGAACTGTTTGGTGAATCGGAGGCTGTGGGACTGCTTGGCCGTAGGCGATGGTTGAGCTGTGGTCAGCTGAGGCCAAGTCGGGCACCTGTCCGTCGTGTTCTGTCTTATGTGGCATCCCAGATAGAGTACTATTGATCAGATTGTTCAGCTGCATCTGGAGGTTGGTTTGGCTGACATTGTCCTCGCCGGCCGGAGACGGGCTTGACTCGGAGACCTTGTCTTGGAAGTGTTGGGTCTCTCTGTTGTCTTTCGGTTCTGCCACACGCTGTGTTGACGGTCGGGCTATGATTGGTTGTACCAGATAGTTGGAGTTACGGAGGCCTGCTGGCAGCTGGGGGTGGTGTTGAGCCAGAAGGGGACTGATGAGGTGACTGGGCTGAGGAACTCGAGTGGGCTGTGGTGCCTTGTGCTGTGACAATGAACTTTGGACTTGGGATAACTGAACAGACTGGGTCTGAGACTGGTGCGCAGACTGGACTTGGGACTCGGGTTCGGACTTGACTTGGCTCTGGATATCAGACTTGGGTTGATCGTGTATGACGGACTGAGATGTAAGCTGGAACGTATTCCAGGGCTGGATGGAATGGTGAATCTGTGTCTGACTGGGAAACGGTCTTATTTGTGGCTGGTTGTTTGATTGTGGGGGGAGGACTTGGCTGCGATTGGGCCTCGGGGGTCTGGGGCTGTTGCTCTGGTTCTATCACTTCTTGATCCCGGGGATGTTCGGACGACTGGGGTTGGTGAGTCACAACTTGTCCGCTTGACTGAAAGTGAGGTAAATGATGCCTGAAGTTGGCGTAATCTGCAGCACAGAACGTGAAGGACTGTCCGGGGTTGCCAAACAACGTATTCTGCACACTCCTTTGAATATCCGTGTGAGAGGGCACCGTCACAGGCGTGTATGTCATGCTGGTGGGAGGAGCGTAAGTCGTGCCAGACGTCGCAGACAGATAATCGCTGTAGAAGGTTGCGGGGGCGACGTCTTTAACAATGTCAGACATCGTGGTGATGTCGTCTATGGTCTTCGCGTCCAGAGTTAGGTGGTCGGTGTTCTGGGTCCAAATCGTCTGCTCGGTTTCCTGGACACGAGGAATGCCCTGTTCAGTGTCGTCTGCTTTGTCGCCCAGAATTGCAAGCCATGGCAGGAGGTCGGAGCTGTTGGTGTAGCTGAAGTGAGGAGCTAGTGACGCTGCAGCGATGGACGGAGGCTGAAACATTAGAGTTCAAGATTTAGATAAATCGGCCGAATATTCGCTTAATGGCGAGTGAGTGTAATTTTACACTGCTTTCGGCAATATTCAAGTAATATCACGGCAGGGACACCTGGGCTCTACACAGTGTAGCCATGTGGGAAATCGAACCCGGGCCTTAGGCATACGAGCGAATGGTTTAACCACTATGCCATCCCACCGCCCTATTCGTTTAATATTACATCGTAATGTCAAAGGTCTTGTATATTGGAAAATATGTAATGTAGAGCACGATTATGTGCATGCTGCGTTGTGTGATCATGTAAAGTGCAAAATACGTAATGAATCTCAAGTGGTGAAGCGTCATTAAATTAGCCATGTACATTTTCAGATATTTGAACGATCAGTTTTACCTCGCAATGTAAAATCCAGGAAACGAGATATTGAGCAGCAATTACAGATTGGTATGATACTATTTCGTATTTTACACAAGTAGCTAACAAAAACATTAATTCTTGGACAAAGTGGAAATATTTTGTATTTCTTTGGTAAGAACGTTTTAATGCAAAATTACGATTGATCTCATTATGAAATTTCTGTACGTGTTATCTTATCATGAAATTCATGATCGGTCCTCTAAAATATTATGTGTGCTGGTCATTTTGAGTTGATCTTGGACAAAAGCTCTGAAGTTGGCGATTCAGTTTTCGTGCTGCATGTCCACGAGCGCATGGAGACAGCATGCATCTCGGGTGTAGGGGTGGTGTCAAAAGCAGAAAGTGATAATTATGACTCGTTTGATATCGCTGACAATGCTTTGATTTGATTTGAGTTCAAACTCTCCCCGGACAAGTTCAGCTATTATGATCATTCAATAATTACACCACTAGAAAATGCTGAACGTGGAAGTGACTCAACTGATGAACTCATTTCGAACGCCACCATTACTGAATCCGACTTACCTGGCAGATGTTGACACCCGCACCTTCGTGATGAGATTGAAACTATAGTCTTTATCTGATAACAATTACCATTGGCCCAAACCAGTGGTTAGTCATATCTTTACTACAAAATTAACCGAATTTATGTTGAAATAGTTTTTGCACTGTTCATGCACACATTACAGAAACAGTCAACGAAAAATATTTTCGGGCAATTTCTGACACAAATTATTGACATCCATTTTTAACCTTGAAGGGAGATAACTCTGGTAAATTCAGTTGCTGTTATGAACAGATACCAAAGATATTTTATCATATTAACAATAAAGTATGTTTATTGGCTTACCTTGTGAAATTGACGATAAAAGTTAACATATTATGTATATGACCAAAATATCCAGCAAACGTATGATGTAATAATCCAGACGTCAGCCTGATGTAAATCCAAGTCAATCCCCAGGAAAGGTCAATACTATTTACATCATGCGCTGTCACCCACATTTTTATTAGCCAATGAAAACCGAAGAGACAACTTACCTCGCAGTGCTCTTCCATTTGGTTGGTCAGAATATTTCAGCTTGAGCAAGTGAGTTGTTTTCGAAGTGTAAGAAATCACAAGTTGAATGCTTGTTGTGAACTCATCTCAAATATTTATACCCAGGAGGACTGTGTTGACATTTTCTCAAACATGTCACTTGGCAGATGAGTAAAATACCTAATGGAGATGATTAGAGTCGTGTTGTAATTGATTGGCGTTTCGCGAATTGCATGAAGTGTGTTGTTATAACGGCCATGTCAGAGATTAGTGTATTGTTTACCATCATCTCAATAACACTGTTACCGCCATTGTGAGTTAATCTTGTCAGCCGAGATGTTTTTGTATGAGTAACTGGATGATTGATAGAATTAACAGAAACTTAGCATTGTCGGTACAGGCCATTTTTAAACAAGGTGGCAGGCTAACGTAAAATATATCTTGATATTTTCGCAAAATATTTCGTATGATATTGTTCATGGAATTTGACATATTTCATCATGAAAGGAAAAATGTTATTGTATTTTTCTTTAGATTATTTACTAGCGCTTGTTAAAACGTTTTTAATCAACATATTGAGAATGAATTTTAATCGTTATCGTCAGGAATGGTCGGGTGTTGTGGGCGATGACTTTCACTATATTCCCGTGAAATGAACACGATACCCCCGAGTGACTCTGCACGTGCAGCATGACTTTATCGGGCTGATTGTGGGGTCGTGAGGGAAGATTTCTACAACCGGACTGAATCGGTGCAGAGATGTATCAACCCCATGAACGGTTACACTGTCACACTGTGACGATAGGTTTACTATATTTCTTTGTTTTAAACATTTATTTCTTCACGAGAGTTAATTATGATTGGTGAACAAGCTTTACAGCTTATGTTAACACCGCTCCCATGCAACATATATAACACAAAGTAAACTGAAGGATGTGACGTCATCGATACTGATTATTATATAAATAATGTATATTTGTATTGCATCAAATACAAATACAACTATTCTCTAAGTAAACAGAAAGTTACGTTTTGTGTGTCTAACGAGCCATTTGTAAAAATGTAAATTAATCATGAGCTTTTTGTTCAGTTAATTTCATTATTTTTATTATAATATTATTATGAATAATACTAAATGTTATTTACTAGTATTATGTTTCTTTCGAAGAAGCAGGTAGCAAAGGTACTGTAAGTCCCCATGGTCCCTAATATGGTGATCTACCTTCAGTTGTTGGCGATCTATAGCCTATTTTGATATTGTGCTGTCCCCTATAGTTGAAATGTTTTAGATTTAATTACTAGTTTTAATTTCAAATCTGTGATAATCTAGTTATTTTACTGTCCTTCGTTGACAGGTTTTTACAGTTTACCATTACTTACTATGAAGAAAATTAATTGTTCTCGTCACGATATGGCTGAAATATTGCCGATGTGACGTTAAATTTTAACTCACTCACTCAATCACTCTTTCGAAGAAGGAATATCGTTTAGCGAATAGACACAACATAAATAGGTTGAGTATAATTGGATGCAAAGCCCTTCGCTGTAGTACACATACACTTTCTCGTTAGATATCATTCATTTCCAAAAATTGGTGTGGGTGGTGGATCGGGTGTAAACTAGGTCTTCAGCATGACGAACTGATGCTTCAACCAGTTACAAACTAAGGGAACAAAGGAGTATGTTCTATTTGGGATCACACTTTCTTGGTAAAATACAGATTCTATTAGTACTTTAGTCCGCAGTCCAGACTACCAGTTGTCCGACTTACATTTTTGCGGAAGGGACGGTGGCTGAGCGGGTTAGGCATCACACTTTGAGTGCTGGCGATTAGGTGTGGGTTCGAATCCAGGATTGGACCCAATCCAACAAAAGTACAAGAATCTGTACTTTACTAAGAAAGTGTGATCCCAAATATAACATATACTACATTTGACCAGATGCTTGATTGGCATTTTAGAAGATGATATTTGATGAACATAGAGATGTTTTCTGGGTTACATCTTCTTTTTATTCTCGAGTACAACGTTTCAGGGCTTGTTTTGGCCCCATCATCAGGTAAAACTGAACAGTAACTGTTAACTCTGGCCGTGACGTCACAATGCTTATGACGTCACAATGCTATGACGACACAATACATGTGGTGGTCAATAGATACAGATGACATGGCTAATAGAATACATGTTATTATGAATATATAAGATGTCGTTTAATTACTGCAAAATTAAATGGCATTGTGTGATCATAAGATAACAAAGAAGTTGCTTGGAAACGTAAAGAAAATATCAGATAGTTCTCCAACATGTTCCATTTGTATTATGACAAACAGCAACAACAACCAAACCCACAAGCGCAAGCCCCAAACAGTATGGCATCAGTGCATCTTCATGGGCACACTGAGATTGGGGGATATATGGGACGCTTCACATATTTTATGTTGTTTCAAGTGAGTGGGTTTGGTTTTACGCCGCTTTAGCAATATTCCAGCAATATCACGGCGGGGGACACAAGAAATGAGCCTCACACATTGTACCCATGTGGGGAATGGAACCCGGGTCGCCGGTGTGACGAGAGGACGCTTTAACCACTAAGCTACCCCACCGCCCCATGTTGCTTCGAAGTCAACGGAAGCTGGTGTCTTTTTAAGATCTCATTGAACAATTCTTTTATCTTGGGAGCTTTTGAATTATTTCTCCGAGCAATACCATTATCTACGCCTCAGGTTACTGTGAAACACATAACACAATATTGAAGACTATAACTTTCTGTTTCAACTGGACTCGTTGGGATACCTGTTAGAAATGTGTCCCCCAACAACCCCAGCTTGTCTGAAAATGGGGGCGGTAGTGTTACCTAGTGATTACAACATTCGCTCGTCACACCGAATTCCTTGGTTTGGAATTTTTGGAATTCCTCACATGGGCACAATGTGTACAGCCAATCTCTACTGTCCCCCACCTTGTTATTACTGGAAAATCGGCGTAAAACAACATTCACTCGCTTGTCGCTAAAAGTAGACTGAGCTGATCAGATGACTTCGTGGATTGCGTGTCACTGTAACCCGACGATGCGGACTGTTGGTTTGTGTGGCCCAGACTCGGATCATTTACTGACTGCTATCTTGAAGCTAGTCTGAATACTGGAATATTACTGCGAGTGGCCCTAAACATTAAACTCAGATGCTGTAGGTGTATAAGTATATGGTCATTCACTTACCGACATGAAACAGAAGGCAACTTACAAAGAAAACAAACAAAATCAGTAATTAAAAAAATTCTAAGGACAAAATATGTTCTAGGTAATGTAATAAACGCACACGCACACACACACAAACACACACACACGATTATTTCGCCCGCAATTCATTTAAGAAATAACTTCAAACACACATTAAGGGAATCTGTAGTTTCGTCAAAAGGAAATCAATGAAACAAACAGAAACAAATAATGATAGAAGTAATAATACTCCCACTTTAAATTACATCCTATATATACACATGTGTGCAGTATGCAATCAAAATGCTCACATAAATCTGATGGTGATTTAGCTCCATGTGAAGCAACAAATGACGCTCAATATCAAGTGTACAGGCGAGTACCAACATCGTTTGGTTTTAACTGTTTGCACACAATTTTAGTCATCTCGGAGAAGGCAAGTCCAGAGAGGTACAAGACTTTGCTGTATACCACTTTGGTGAGACCCAGTAGTACAGGGAGACCCAGTAGTGCAGGGAGACCCACTAGTGCAGGGAGACCCAGTAGTGCAGGGAGACCCAGTAGTGCAGGGAGACCCAGTAGTGCAGGGAGACCCAGTAGTACAGGGAGACCCGGTAGTACAGAGAGGCCCAGTAGTGCAGGGAGACCCGGTAGTACAGGGAGACCCCTCTAGTACAGGGAGACCCAGTAGTACAGGGAGACCCAGTAGTACAGGGATGGCGCCATCAAACCAAGGATCATAATCAAGACTACGAGATTCGAACCACTGGTCAAAGGATCCTACACACCTTGGTGAAACAAGTTTGATTTTCATGTTAATCTGGGATTCGAACCAATGATCAAAGGATCCTACACACCTTGGTGAAACAAGTTTGATTTTCTCGTTAATCTGGGATTCGAACCAATGATCAAAGGATCCTTGCACACCTTGGTGAAACAAGTTTGATTTTAGTAGTTCTATACTGACAACGTACGTGTAGCGACAGTCGATATCACGATAAACCTGTAAACACAAGATGCCTCGTATTCGATAACGTAGGACACTCAAATTCATATAAACTGAGCATGATCAACCCTGTCAGGTAAAAACCGTACTTCCTCTAATACAGGTGTTATCAAAACCACGAACAGCGGCCGAGGCTCTCCTGTATGGATATACCATGTTAGTGGCTGTATCATGTACTTATTTTTGCATATTTAATGCATTTATGGCGTTTATGTATGCAGTTATGTGTACAGATTGCAAGGACGCACGCGTGTCTGTGTAAGGTAGGCCTCCTATTTTTGACGCAACGCAAATGAACTCGCATGAGGAATTCCCCTAATGACGTCATTCCTATAAGGTATTTCCCCAACACGTTGACAATCAGGTAAGGTTATTTTCTCATCTTTCGATAAAAATATGCGATTCCAATTGCAGACAGGCTGAGATATTATTTTAATGTGTTTCTGCGCCTGTCTGTGCATAACATATACAATAATATGACAAACCTTTGATAAAATTTCATTCCCAGAACAAGCTACTTCAAGATGCTTCTAAAAGTCTCATGAAAAATAAAATTGCCCCAGATATTTCATGAGGCTCAATTTGGTTCACGTCAACAGAACCCTCAGAACTATGTTCCCCAGGGAAGTTAGTACTGCTCAAATTCTATATATGTGGAATTAGTAATGCCTGAGTGTATGAGAGAACAATGTTGGTATGAAAGTAAATATTTTCTACATACCTTTAGTTCAATATTTCGAAAACACATAACAGATTGATGTTATTTAATTCCCTAATAATTCCCTTATAAGACGATTATAGGCTCTTTCAAGTAATCTTTGTTGGTTTAAGGGATGTACCCACCATCTCCGTGTTCTGTTCTCCTCCTCATGCACAGAAACTGCCAGAGAAGCTCGGATTTTTCCTCCATCTTATATTCATCCGTCTTATATCGCAGATGACCGCACCTAGTGTATTGGAAAAAACGCACTCGGTAACGCATGCGTAAAAAAACGCGGACGTAGTGTAAATCCAGCCTAAGAGTAATTTGACCATGTTAACATTATGTTGTATTTTTACAGTGTAATGGTGTCTCGTTGAGGTCATTGAAGCATTAGAAGTTTGGGTCAAGTAATACAATATCTGCACAAATGCCTGCTCATAAATTTATGTCCAAGCAAAGTACACACATGGTAGCATCTATAGGGTAAATCCGGTAAAAACGTAGGCATTTCTTCACCCATAAAGACGAAGTTAAAGTGGGGAGTTATTTACCCGCCTGGCTCATAGATCTGTAATGGTAGATAAAAGCAATGACTCAAATACTATCTGTGCGATTTACTGAGCCCGTACCCGGAAGTACCGTAAAACATAGCTCCGTGCGTGCAGTTCGTCGGATTAGGGTAGAATAGTCTCAGTACCCTCGATACCATGGAGTCGGACTACAAGATCGTCAGGGAGCTGGGGACGGGGGCGTTTGGAACAGTGTACCTCATCAAACACAAGACAGAACCGGAATGGGTATGTACTACTGTTACCAAAGTCTTGATTCTGATCCTTGGTTTGATGGCGCCATCCCTGTACTAGTGGGTCTCACCAAAGTGGTATACAGCAAAGTCTTGTACCTCTCTGGACTTGCCTTCTCCGAGATGACTAAAATTGTGTGCAAACAGTTAAAACCAAACGATGTTGGTACTCGCCTGTACACTTGATATTGAGCGTGATTTGTGACTTCACATGGAGGTAAATCACCAACAGATTTATGTGAACATTTTGATTGCATACTGCACACATGTGTATATATAGGATGTAATTTAAAGAGGGAATATTATTACAACTATCATTATTTGTTTGTTTGTTTCATGGACTTCCTTTTGACGAAACTACAGATTCTCTTAATGTGTTTGAAGTTATTTCTTAAATGAATTGCGGGCGAAATAATCGTGTGTGTGTGTGTGTGCGTGTGCGTTTATTACATTACCTAGAACATATTTTGTCCTTAGAATTTTGTATTTATGGTGCTTAATCGGGTGTCATTCGATAACTAATCAACGGATAGATGAAAGAAAATTATGTACACGTAGCTGAAGATGATTTCAAAGATGTGTGCAAAATATCAAAATAAAATGACTTCTACTCAATTTATGAAAATTATTCTTGCAACAGTTAATTAACATGTAAGTCTATCGAGATATCACTAATGATGACTCACTTATGGCCAACTACTGTGTGAAGTGAAGGTCGATACAAGCCACAGGCAGGTGTCAGACCCTCCATTACTCAAGTATATATCACAATACGTTGTTGAAGATCGGCATTGCGCCAACAAACTTGATCACGGAACATTGGGTAAGATACCCAGTCCGCTTGTCTTCCATTAGTTAAGTATAATTCACAAGGCGTTGTGTTGAAGATCGACACCGCGTCAACAAACTTGATCAGGAAACTTTGGTAACAGTAGTACATACCGTTGATTAGTTATCGAATGACACCCGATTAAGCACCATAAGTACAACTTAATTTTAATCTATCCCATAGACAGCCACGTCAAACCTGATTGGTATGTCTAATATTTGTTGTTTTAATAGTTGCAGTTTTCTTATAACCATAGGAAAATTGAATAGGAATTATGTGTATTTGCAGCTGGTAGATAAGTATTGAAAGTAATTCGACCCAAACTAAATTTATGAAAATTATTCTTGCAAGAGTTAATTAACATGCAGGTCAGTGGGAATTTCACAAATGATGACTCACTTATGGCCATATACTGTACACTAACTGTGAATGTGTTTATTTGCCATTGGAATAGAAAACCCTGTTTCTCATAAAATCTATAGCTCCCATATGTTATATCCCGATTTGTTTTTTTTTGTGTAGTAAAGTGTTAAAATAGCTCGATTTCTTTGGCATGTCAAAAACTGATTGAGAAATGTAGCGTGTTATAAATTCGTTTTCCCTCAGAACGCATAATTGAAAAGAAATTCATTGTATTACCAATTATTTCTCATATGGACAATAACTATCTCACAGAAAGTATGACGTAAATGCTGGCAATGCTTTAAAATCCTGATTGGTTATACCTGTTGTCACGTGCCTTCGGAGCCCTGAAGAACTAGCCTGGAACTGGGTGCCGTTGCACAAAGCGATCTTAGCGCTAAGGTGACCGTAACTCCCATACCTTAACAAAGAAATAAGGTAACCTTAGCGCTAAGGTTGTTTTGTACAACGGCTCCCAGGTCTTTAGCAACCCATGCATGTCGTGATGATCCTGATGTCAGTCACTGGATTGTCTGGTTCAGACTCGATTAATTTCATATAATTGTTTGACGTTTTACGCGTTCTATAACTGTAATATTACTGAGTTCGGCGTTAATCAACAGACGAACACATGTGCCTTGATATTTGTGTGAGCACAACGTGTACTGGCCATGTCCGCCCCTCTCGTCGTGACAGACAGTTCGACCATGCAGGTGCGGATATGAAGTTTCCATGACTTCGAGGCGAGGTGAGGTGAAATTGGGTTTTACGTCGTGCTTGAGAATATTTCGCTAATATGACGACGTGCATGCGTGTGTATGTGTATGTGGGGCTGCTTGTACTAGCCAAGACTTGCTGGTTTTATAGTGCTAGCCCACTGAGATACCATGCCGCAGTGAAGCATGAATACCCCATTCAGACACATTATACTGACTCCGAGCCGACCAGTCCTTGTTGTACCCATTAGTGCCGAGCGCCAGGCAGGGACCAACAAGTACCATATTTTAACGTCTTTTGGTATGATGCGGTCGGGGATCGAACCCGCGACCTTCCGCTCTCCGGGCGGACGCTCTAACCACTACACCACGGAGGCGGTCCCCATGACTTCGAGTCGAAGTAACAACATCCTAGATCTGTGTCCATGGTGATAGCGTCTGCTCTCTTGTTATGCAAAGAATATATGCCCTTGACTGATTGAACGGATTGAATTTGAATACCTGGCTTCGATCCCCCTTCCCATTTCTGCTGTCTCCTGCCGTTATATTGCTGGATTGGTGCATACAACGGCATAAAACAACATTGACTCACTGTTTGGGGTGTTGTGGTCGGCCAAACATGCACCAGTGCCAAGAGAGAACCTACAAATGAAAATCAATGCTGTGGAATGTGTACACGCTTGAAATAGAAATAGCAACATACATTCCAAACAGGACACAATTCCCATGAAGTGATCGTCGAATGCCTGCTGTACGGTGATCTGCTACTGGCCTCTTTGTCATGGTTGACTGGACGCGTGAAAGTGGGAACACACACACACACACACACACACCCCCTTCGGTTGACATATCAGTGTATCTCCCGGCAGTGCTGTAGCGATGCATCGAACTATCGATAGATTGCAATTGTTGCGGCTCCGAAAGCAATTAATCGATGGTAGAAACGAAAAACTATCGATGCATCGATAGTTTCTGTGACTATCGATACCTTAGTAATTGACTTCCGTAGATAAATGCGCAGCGCCAAATACAGGAAATTCACTTTGATTTGGAGTGATCTGCCCCTGTTACCTCTTAAACAAACATGGTGGCAAACACGGCATGTGACTAGGAGTTCGAAATTGTGAATAACAATAAGTTTATGTTTTAAGTGTTAACTTGATCTGTGCTTCAAGTTTCTTGTCAGTTATTAAAAGAGACCGAAATTACTTCAACTTGTTTTAATTTCATATAAACTATACATTCATTTGAGAAATGACTCCAAAGTGAGACAATTCAAGGAGAAAATAGTTGGTCGCAATAGTATAAGATAAGATAAGATAAGATAAGATAAAATAATACTTTATTACCCAAGGAGGGAATTTTGTGTACAGCAGAGGTATATGACATGTTAAAACAGAGAGTACAATACAAACAGACATACAAACCATGGGCGGATCCAGGAATTTTGAAAGGGGTGTGTGTGTGTGTGTGTGTGTGTGTGTGTGTGTGTGTGTGTGTGTGTGTGTGTGTGTGTGTGTGTGTGTGTGTGTGTGTGTGTGTGTGTGTGTGTGTGTGTGTGTGTGTGTGTGTGTGTGTGTGAGGGGGTTAAAACCCCCTGAACCCCCCATTGGCTCCGTCAACGCAAAAAAAAATCTTCAATGTGGTCTTAAGTCATTTTTCAAAGAGGGGGTGGTGGTTCGGACCCCACCTACCTTCTGGATCCACCAATGCAAACATAAGCAATAATTAAACACATGCTATGTTATGTTTCAACAGACTATCGCTATCACAATAGTTGTTTCCCTTCAGTACTCATGATCACCCCTATCTCCCGGTGTTCGTGTTTCATGCTGGTGCAGTGTGTGTGTCAACACAACAGGTACATAGTAGTTATTCTCAGTTATGTGGACATGTTGTCCAGACACAAGTGAATGTTTATCCCTACAATCTCTACTTACGTTCGATTCCAAAGCCCCGGACGACCCTGCATGGTGAACCGCCGCACTAGATATCAACCAAAATAAGGTCATCTTTTGTGTGTTTTTTTATCTTCAATCTCGAGAGCTTAAAAATATAATTCGAACATATTTTAAAAAATGTCACTAACTGTGCAACTTATTTTTGGAAATTAAGAAATTTTAGATCACTTGGTAATAACCATTAAATTAATTTATGATGTAATTCAATTGCATTGGTTGGGAATAAAAAATGGTTAACAGTAGTAAACACGTATAAATATATGTATACCTAAATGGGTGATGGTAGTATAAATGCGTACACATTCTGATTCTCGTCTGAGAAATTGAACATCCGATTGTTGACATAAATATTATAAATTTAGCATAAATAAACCATATCATACATCAAACTTTTATGATTTCGCAACTCTGTGTGACGTTGAATTCACATGTATTTAAAAAAAAGATACGACAGCTTCACTCAGTTGTGTGTTACAACCATACACTGTTGTACTCCTCCTTCAACAAGCAGTCGTGTTGGATTTCACTATCGGGCAAAAGTATACACCCGATTTGGAGTTAATGCTGAAACGCACGTAGCTATGCTTTATCTATGCCACGAGTGTCTTAAACAATCCTGTTTGGGTAAACACGATCCTGACTGTGTGGCACACTCTGCAATATACTGGTATACGAGGCCATGACACAATAAAATCATGGCGAATGTGGGATTCGAACCCAGAATCAAAGGTTTCGGACACGCCCAAGGGACGCAGACTATGTTGGCTGTCCAGACAAACTGAGACGAAAGGGCCGCCTTTGTCCCAAGTGCGGATGTGAAGAAGCCATGTGTAAGAAGTGAAGCAATCCCCAAGTGCAGGAAAACATGACTTTAATCACGATCTAATGGCCACTTTGTGAACATATCACCAGTGATATAACGACCAGGTATGACTCATGTACGTAAGAAAACAACACCCTCCCCCTAACCAATAGAAATAAACACACAAACCCCTGCATGCGCCCCCGGAAACAGCACGTCGATGTAAGTTGCTGAAAAGCAGCCTTTGCAATTGTCACTCAATAGCTACCTTTAGCCCCAAAGTATTGTAATTGTCACATTGTTAACCAGTGCCTCATGATCAGTCGCTCATAAAGACATTATTTTCCCTATCGTCAGTTCGCCCTGAAAACTGTGGATTTGTCAAGAGCAGACTCAAAAGAGAGGGCCAGTGCCGAGAGGGAGGCCAATCTGATGCGAGAGCTGGACCATGATCACGTGGTGCGGTACGTGGCGTCCACCTTTAACGGGTCCACCCTATTCATCTTCACGGAGTACTGCGAGGGCGGGGATCTGTCACACTTCCTGGAAGACTCCAATGGGAAACTGCCTGAAGACTTGATCGTGTGTTGGGTGTATCAGACGGCTTCAGCATTAGCGGTGAGTGGACGAGTGTGGTTTTAGCTACTGTATATCTCTGCGAAATACTCATGTAGGTAATCGAACCAGGGCCTTCGGCATGATCAACAGACGCTGAAATCCACCCCCACCTTCCTGGCATAATGCATCTGGAGTGATGTGGATATTTATATGATTATTAACTGAGTTCAGAGGTGAGGACTGAGTTAGGTTTTGTGAAAACTTACAACCACTTCTCTGCCACTGATACTTTTTATTCATGGGTTATAGAACTCCCAGAATTTACAATTACTTATCGTGTGCCGGGAAACTATGTTGCAGTACTTGCATCAGATGAAGATCCTACACAGAGATCTGAAACCCCAAAACATCTACCTCACTGCTGAGGGGGACATCAAACTGGGGGACCTCGGTATTGCAAGGTATGAATACAATGTACTTCGAACACTCTTGATGTCTGGAAACAATACATTTAGGATTGCATGGCACACCTATGATACAGTATACGCGGGGCTGGTGTTGGAGGTCGATTCAGCACAAGAACGTTGACAAAACAGTGAACATTCTCATTGTAGGGTCCTCGATAAAGGAATGGGCATGGCGTTAACAATGGCAGGAACCCCGTTCTACATGAGTCCCGAGATATTCCAGATGAAAGGATACGACCACAAGGTAGCTCTCTTCCTTAACTTTATATACAACTTGTGACGTCAAACTATTGTTTTGTAGGGCCCTGGTTTCGCGGGATAGCTTTTCAGCAGGCACTTTCAACTGAATGTACCTCTGTCCCTGGGTTTTTCAGCAGAATATACCTCTGTATAGGGTCTTTCAGCAGAATATACCTCTGTCCAGGGTCTTTCAGCAGGATATACCTCTGTCCCAGGGTCTTTCAGCAGAATATACCTCTGTCCCAGGGTCTTTCAGCAGAACATACCTCTGTCCCTGGGGTCTTTCAGCAGAATATACCTCTGTCCTTGGGGTCTTTCTGCAAAATATACCTCTGTCCCAGGGTCCTGGGATCAGTTTGTTCCAGGGACTTTTAACAGAATATTATGTTTCTCTGTCACTGAAAACAATATTTATTTGGTCGTAGGTTACAACTCCGAAAAAACACATGTAAAACAAATTAACAAAAGCAACAGTAAAAATGAAAGGTGAAAATCTAACAAAGAAATATGCATATTTGAAGGTCCTGCTAAAAATGTTCGGCTCTTCCAAACCATTTGGCAAGTCCCTTATCTTCACACTTTTATTTCAGACCGACATCTGGAGTTTCGGGTGTGTGGTGTACGAGATCGCGGCAGGAGAACATGCTTTCAGCGCCCCAGATATGTCATGCCTCGTTTTTGCAATCGTCTCTGGCAAAGTAGGTAAACTGTATTAACAGTAAACCAAAATGATAAACATTTTAAACCGTTTCCAGAACACCAGGAAGAATAAATGTCATCGTTCCTCTGTCATAGGTTCCTTTGATACATACATCTTACAGTGATGGGCTGCGTCAACTGGTGAAGTCGATGATGGACAAGGACCCGGATGAACGACCAAGTGCTGAACAGCTGCTAGACCGTAGACCAGTCAAGGAATTCGGAAACAACACTCAAAGTGTATGTACACATACGATTGTCTGCAAACTGGGCAGATACAAAAGTGCCAAGTTTACGCTGGCGACCGAAGTGTCTAGGGAGCGCCACTTACCATGGCTGTGCAGTGTTGCAAGAAGTCTATGATCAAGGATTCGAAACCCTGAAAATTCTTCTTGCTTTGTCAGCATCATATTGCCAATTTGGAAAGCATATAAGACCTTGACAAGCGAACGCTTTAACCTCTATGCTACCCTACTGCTCACTCTCCTATTTTCAGCCCATGATAATTATGAAGAAATTCAAGTTCAGGACCAAGTGGGGAACACATGACTCAAGTGTAGACGTTTCCAAGATGTTCACGACGGCAGAGCTGAACCCTCCTCCATGCTTCGGAGAACATGATATTCGCATTCCTAAAGACTCTCTACTGCTGCACAGGAAGAGGTTGGGCCGACCTTCGCCCTCGGATATCAGCGAAACTGTCAAAGCGAACAAATACCTTCCTGCGATGAGGGTTAAGGAGGAGGCGATTGAGCTGAACCTGAAGGAGGACCCAAGCCATGCAGCCGTCATGGAGTCAGTAATGCGGGGATTAATGGGTGTGATGGTTGATTCTCAGGATGTGAGTGTTCATACTATGTAGAGACAATAATAATGTAGAGCGGTCTAATCAAAACTAGTGGTCAGGGTCCCCATCCACAAGGCGTTCGTAACGTTCGAATGGCCTAGTTTGTACGTGTACTTCTTCAGTATCACGTTCAACAAACGATCGTAGCGCTGTCAGTGTTAAAGTATGATAGTTACGATCACCTTAGCGATACGATCGCTTTATGGAACGGGCACCTGCTCTCCATTGGTTGTCTATGTTAAGGTCGCATGCAGATTCCGATACCTTTCGGTATGGACTTACCGAAACAAATCGTCAAAAATGCAAATTCAACTTATAAAGTTGAAAAATAACGCGATGAAAAAAACCGCGCGAAATCGGAGTTCAAACGTTTCACTAATTTTCCCCCGACTTTTCTGGGGAAAACTGGTTTCAACAGCTGGGCTGCGCTCATAGCACGTGCGCAGTGAAATAGGTTCGCGCAACTTGGAAGCGGGCTGTCCGGTGAATACTCGGCGAAGGCTTTGGTGTGAGCTATTTTTCTAATGTTTTGTTGATATCTCACAGGCGCGAGCTTTTTTATATGTTATGACAGTAAATTAACTGTTTATATAATTTCATTTGTCTATTTCACCACACGTTCTTCTTACCGAGTCACTTTCTCAGTTCGATACTTAAAAGCAATGTCATTATTTAGCTTTGACAGAATTTCTAACTGTGATATAGATATGTCGTTGTCACAGACAAAACTCAATGTCTTGTTTTATTGACACCTGTGTGTCTGCCTGCCTGCCTGTCTGCTAATGACAATATTCAATACACAGCTGCTATCTCTGACCACATGCAATTTGAACTTAACACCAATCAGGCTATACACCATAAACAAAATGCATTGATTTATGGCCCGAGTTCGGTCTCTGTCACATTATGTAATTACACAGACAGACAGGTGTGATACTTGAACACATGACATGTTATGATGTCTGTTGATTGTAAAATGTTATACACAAACAATGAGCATGTATTTACAAAACCCAACATCTCTATATGTACACACACAATGAGCCGTCAGGGCATCTGCAAATGAACCAGCCGTTACACTTGAGTGCACCCTCACCCGCTCTGACTGGGTTCGGTATCCCGGCTGCTTCGTTTCTTGGGAAGTAAACCCAAGTACACAATTTTGCAATTTTTGATTTGCGATTGTACGGTTATAATTTTGTTTATATGTTTTTTCATAACCAGCAATGTATATTATATGTCATGAATAAGTGATAATTGTGTTTCAATTATGTTTGATTTTTTGGTTGCATGTGACCTTTAAAGTATGGTAGTTACGACCACCTTAGCGATACGATCGCTTTATGGAATAGACACCTGCTCTCCATTGCTTGTCTATGTTAAAGTATGGCAGTTACGACCACGTTAGCGATACGATCGCTTTATGGAACGGGCACCTGCTCTCCATTGCTTGTCTATGTTAAGGTATGGCAGTTACGACCACGTTAGCGATACGATCGCTTTATGGAATGGACACCTGCTCTCCATTTCTTGTCTATGTTAAAGTATGGCAGTTACGACCACGTTAGCGATACGATCGCTTTATGGAATAGACACCTGCTCTCCATTTCTTGTCTATGTTAAAGTATGGCAGTTACAACCACCTTAGCGATACGATCGCTTTATGGAATGGCCTCCTGCACTCCATTGCTGATCGTAAGAGAGACCTGCTGATTGATGCAATACCGCGGATTGCTGTTCAAGGTTTGCTTGATACGATTAAGTAGCTCATTCATTTATTCATTCATTATCAGAAGCTAGTGAGTGTCATGTAGGTGATTATCCCTAATATAGTTGGTGTATATTTCAGCGCACCCTCAAAGCTTCAGCCATCTTGCCGGCTTTGGACATTGATCGTACAGGAGGCCAGGGGTCATCTACTGAGAAAGGTCTGCAGCATAGCATATTTACAGCTCTACGAAATATACGTAGTAAGACGAGGCCGATGGAAAATCCCACCTACGTGCCTTTCGAGAGTAAATACACTGATAAACGTTCTGTCGTCTGGATTTTTGAAAAATACAAAATAATACTTTTGGAAAAATTGACCCATATTTACAGAAATTAGAGAGTTCATTGGACATGGATGGCCTAAACATATTTTGGTTCCTAGTTTAAGGAACAAAAATGTATATTTCAAAGCTGAGATTGAAGAGAAATACACCGAGGAAACAAATAAGGGAACACCACTTCATGGCATCTTTTTGATGCTCGGATTTTCTCCCACAGCGCTATTCAAAAGCTGGTGATGAAAACTGGACAATATTTAAGACACGCCTGAAGTTTCCTGTGTTCCTTTGCTTGTTTCTCTCAGCATATTTGTCCTTCACAAATAGTAGAGCCTGTGGAACCATCGATACCTTATGTTGTTAGTTCATATTATTCATATCTTGAACGTACGCTGTCCCAGCAAGGGCTAGAACATGGGCTCCTGCTGTCTGTCATTCATTTGTCAAGGGTTTCTTCGTCATGTCACCGAAAATCTTACTCTAATATGGATTATACTTTACTTAATAATTCATCAATTCAATACCGATGAAAATGATATTTTCATTTTTATTACATAAAAGAGATACAGAACTATATGTATATATGTGTTATACAATAAATATGAAGTTGCCATCTATAAACTTGTCTTATATATTCTCCATCTTCTAAATGCCTCTCAAGAATCTAATATAGAACTATCATTCAAATTACTCTAAAAGGAAGAAGTCATATGTGATGGAGAATTCATCTTTTTTATTTACAATTTCAGCAATAGATGCCGAATTTATCTTGAACCAGATACAGGTTTTACAGACGTGAGTCTTACCACTGTAGTTCTTTATCCAAGACCCGTGAAGATCCGGGGTAGAATAGGTCTTCAGCAACCCATGTGCTTGCCATAACAAGGCGACTATCTTGTCGTAAGAGGCGACTAACGGGATCGGGTGGTCAGTTTCGCTGACTTGGTTGACAAATGTCATCGGTTCCCAATTGCGCAGATCGATGCTCATGCTGTTGATCACTGGATTGTCTGGTCCAGACTCGATTATTTACAGACCGCCGCCATATAGCTGGAATATTGCTGAGTGCGGCGTAAAACTAAACTCACTCACTCACTCTTTATCCAAATATGTGACTATTAGGAACCCATTTCATTTGGGATTCTAGAGAAGAAGATCCATCGTTCATGAAATTACACATGCCACGTAACATCATTTGAACAATAGATGCATGTACGTGCTGTATCACATAGCAGTGGACGGAATGAAAGTAATACTTCCTGGCACCCAGCCACTCGTAATATCTTATTTCCTATTCAAGAACATTCTCGTTAATTGAAATCGTTTTGTAGATTAATTGGAAATAAGATACGATGTAATCGTGACCAGGGCTGTAGTTATGTTTTGTAGTGCGTGCGTGCGTGCGTGCGTGCGTGCATGTTAGTGTTGGTGGGTCGGGGTCTGGGTAGGCAAAGTTGTAAGAGTAGCTGGGTTGACACTAGGCTGACCCTATTGAGACAGCCTCCTTTAGCAACACCATTCATTATAGACTGCTTAAACACTGAAAATCGGGGCTGTGTGGTAGCGTTCGCTCGTCACGCCGAAGGTAGGGGTGCGATTCCCTATATGTGTAAAATCTGTGAAGGCCATTTGTGCTGTCCCTCGCCGTTATAATTGCTGGGATATTTCTAAAAGCGGCGCAAAACCATGCTCACTCACTGAAAATCAGAGAAATGAAATGATCCATTGCTGATAGTGAATATGATCTCTAATGCTTTGTATTTGAACAGAGACTGTGCTAAGGGACTGGGAGAGGACAAATTCAGGCGGGGCTTACTCCATCCTGGATTCCGTTCAAGATGCAGAGAAACTGAAGGTAGAGACAGAACAACGTAAACAGGGTACACTGTAGAATGTTTCGACGAACTGGACACACAACGAATAATAATGTTATGCAATAGTTTCAATGTAATTCCTTTGTAAAACTGCTCAATATGTTATTGATTTGAATGCAAACGCAACAAAGAACTAAATAAAACTCAAGACTACACAAGTATGTTGAGAAATAGTATTTGCTTAGTCAGAGGTCAATACGGATCCATGTTATGAAGAAATAGTTTTCGCTCACAAAACCCAATACGATCAAAACAACAAAATGTCAAAAAGGAATAGTGAGCCTCATAAGTATATATATATGTTTCGATATTAGAAGGTCGGTTGTCGTTTAACGCCACACTTAGCAATATTCCAGCTATATGGCGGCGATCTGAAAATAATGGAGTCTGGACCAGACAATCCAGTGATCAACAGCATAACCTACACAAGCTTGGATACGATTACATGTGTCAACCAAATCAGCGCGCCTGACCAGCCGATCCCGTTAGTGACCTCTTACGACAAGCATGGGTTGTTGAAGACCAATTCTTACCCGGATCTTTGGGGTTTTCGAATTTCGAATTTCGAGTAAGAATATGATAATGAGTATTGATATATGCACCATAGTATGTCGTGTTCATCCTGTAAAATATATATTCCCGGTCGAATATAACAGGCCGAAATATGAAATGATTCAGATTACAACAGATGGCTGCAATGTGGACAGATTTAGCCTCTTGATTTAAGTGTAAGTACAATCTTTAAACATGATGTGTAGGTATACTCTCCGTGAAATAGTACAACTACGTAAGGTTTGTTTCACATCATTGATACTTTCTCTCTTGCAGGGACGTCTCGTTGGCCTGATCGGAGAGGACATGTTCCGGGAATACAGCGAGAAGATAATGTGCTTGCGTATGTTTGAAAACGGATTACAAAACGTGGGATCTCAGAAACGATAATAACTCCACATAGAAGTAACTCAGAACTTGATGCAACAGAGATCCGGGGAATAACGTTATTAACATAGCAAAGTAACGCGGATCCCGGGCAGTACACTGTGGTAGATCCTTCGCGTACGGGTTTGCTGCTGATCGAGGGTGATAATCTGGGCAAATTTCATATCACGCTACCCGTTATTAACCTACGCACTATTTGTTGACATGTAAACTGAAGTTTTGAAGCAATATAATGCTACGAACAGTAACTCATAGATTCATCTTATCTAAGATTCATTCAAGTGCGTGGCATATTCACACACATAACTGCGTCTTGATCATTTGTGACATGTCCCCTCTTTGACGGCCCCAAAAGCGTGAAAAGATGGAATTTGTTGTTACCGCGCCTGACAATCAGCATCACGCAGCTTTTCTGAGACCATCTTTGATATCTCTTTAATAAGTGGTGTCCGAAAATCGAGATATGTAAAACCAAAATTTTGAAAGATCGAAGCTTAAAATATGGATGCACTGATCTCTGTGTATCTGTAGCGAAACTAAGATGCATTTTAATGAGAATAGACAAGCCTAAATTTCATCAACAAACGACTCAAATGCGATGCTAAACAATTTACGACAAAGAAACTACAACATGATAACTGATACCCTGAATCCAACCCCGAGCACGTCTGTGGGAGAGCGCAGTGTTTGGGGATAGAGATATCAGGCCGCGTAATTCATAAAGACGTGAAAGATGATATTTGTTATCAGGCACAAAGTCGGCTCGGAGTCAGCACAATGTGTCTGAGTGTGAGCGTTGAACTGCGGCATGGTATGTCCTGGGCCGATCACTTTGCAGCACAGCCGAGCCCAGCACGCACGCATACGTTTATACGGCCCTTTAACCTGAATGGGTTTAAGTATATTGAAATTCATTCGTCTGAGCGGCATGTCACCACGTGACGCCTGTATCGTACACACTGCTTCTCACCTGAATAGGGAAGCGCATCATATTACCACTGAGTGTTGACTAGAGTTGTCACTGCATTGTTTGAGGAACGATATAACCTTAGGAACGTTTAAATACCTTTATCAATGAGCAAACGACCATATCGATGAATTGTTATGATATGAATTGAGCGAAATATACACAGTAAAGTGTTGTTGGATCGTTGGCAAAACTGTTATAGTAGGATAGTGTAATGTCCTTTATGTCACACCTTTCTTTTTGTTATTCCGTCCCAGTGAGTACATACTGTAAATGATATTAAGTATATCAAAATAAAATATAATAATAAAGTATATCAAAGTAATTTTTCCTTTCTGTTTTTTTTTTGTCAGTAGGTCATGACGATAAACCCGCTAATATCCAGGTTAGAAATTATCTTCAGTAACCCATGGTTCTCGTATAAGGCGACAAACTGGATCGGGTAGGTCTGGCTCGCTGACTTGGTTGACACATGTCATCGTATCTCAGATCGTAGATCGATGCTCATATTGTTGATCACTGGATTGTCTGGCCCAGACTCGATTATTTACTGACCGCCGTCGTATAAGTGGAATATTACTGCAGAGTGCGGCGTAAGGCAACAAACAAAAAATCCGGCATCCCCACAGCGCTGTATGTTGCACAAACGAGCATAAAATCTGAAAAACTAACGCAGACATATGGTTACAGACATTAGATTTTGTGTAATCTTTATATGCTCAACAGCAAACATGACTAAGTGAGTTTGGTTTTACGCTGCTTTAAGCAATATTCCAGCAATATCACGGCGGGGGACACCAGAAATGGGCTTCACACATTGTACCCATGTGGGACCCGGGTCTTCGGCGTGACGAGCGAACGCTTTAACCACTAGGCTACCCCACCGCCCCCCAACGTGACTGAATACGCACATGTCGTTACATAGCTACAACAATATCGAACTGGAATTTAAACTCCATAGTCTGACCTATGATATCGAACGGGGGAGCTGTTTGTAGCGCAACCTTTGATACAAATAGCAGTTCAGGCATGCCTGGGGTGTCAGGTAACACGAGAAGAGAGTCCGATCTGTAACGAATCTCTGACATATTTCTGGAAACCAACGAGCAAGAATATGGAAGATGATACTATGTGCGAAAACTGTGATTCGAGCTCATGTTCATTAGACCTTGACACGCTTTATAGGAGCGCAACTAGGCACAACGATCTACAGCGTCTTAGGGTTAGCTCCCGGTCTTGATAGTAATTGATATGAATGAGGCCTTGTGAATTATGAAGTAGCTTGAAAAGTCACCTAAAGCCTCATAATCATATTTATTTCTATAATCTGTCCAACATCCGTGTAGGTATATGCTTTGTTGTTTAATGCAACATGCCAGCTACATCGCGTCGATCTGTAAATAATTGAGTCTGGACCAGACAATCCAGTGATCAACAGAATGAACTTCTACGCAGTTGGGATACTATGCCGTGTCAATTAGGTCAGCCACCCTGACCACCCGATCCCGTTAGTCGCCTCTTACAACAAACCAGACCAATTCTAACCCGTATCTTCACAGGCATGTGCCCGAACCAAGATAGTACAGAAGGGTTACTCATCGTGTCACAACGTGCAAGTCAGAACTTGGATACACAGCATTTACCTCAAATGGCATGTGAATTCAGTATTCAGCTGTGACTGTGAGTGTCACAATGTGCAAAAAATTGACTAGTTATACGACACCTCAGCTAAACATCATGCCAATTCAATATTCAGCTATAAGTGTGTCATAATGTGCAAAAAACAAAATTTGATTTTTTACAATCCAACAGATAAGTCAATTCCACTCTCACTTAAAAGTGTGTCACCATGTGACATCAATGTCAGGTCAATAATTCAACTCCAACCCGGAAGTCACAAAGCGAAAGTAGCGACAACTGAGAGGAGCTTGGGGTTTTCCGTACAGTAATATCACTGCGACGCAAAACTGTCATGGAGTCCGATTACAAGATCGTCAGGGAGCTGGGAAAGGGAGCGTTTGGGACAGTTTACCTCATCAAACACAAGAGAGAAGCGGAATGGGTAATGCATAGTTGTAGCTCACTGTCCCACGTTCACCTTTGTGATTCACGAAGCCTACTGTAGACAGGGTGTAAATACTCGTACTGGATAGGAGGTTATCTATCGTTATAAGCATTCATTCTGTTCACTGTATATGTCATATTAAGTTAGTTGCCTGTTGCCTCCTTGAAGACACTGACATCATTACAAACGGTTTTTGTGCATGTTGGAGAGCTGTACGATAGTGTATCTGTTGTAGTTAACTGAGGCATGGAAACCAGAGTGTTTGTTGTGTAGCACTGAAATCGAGACCCTCTAAAAGTGTTAGGTCAGCCCACCAGATTCAGTAAACATTGACGTGCTACCGTCTTGCTGTACGACTCCACGTTCCCAAAGTATCGAACCGGACACGACTCGGTTACTTCCCCATCAAACAGTAGTAAACAAGAGGCATATAGCTGGAATATTGTTCCTGCTCGATGAAGCTGCTGCCTCTTCGAATCCACCATAAACGTTCCAGCGAATATGCAGTCTCCCCAACACTGCAGCCTTCTACATTAATCAGAGTTGTAAAAAATTGTCATTTTCCACCACGCCCTCTGCATATTCTGGATAGATCTAGAAGTCAAAGCCAAACACGATGTTGAATGAAGGGATGAAGTCACTCATGATACTGCGTTTGAGCCAATTCTGGACACCCACATACAATGTGGGACAGTCTCGTTATATTCATTGCATAGTCTGTATTTCCTATTTCGAAATACATTTGACGTATGGTGACTACCCAACACTGCAGCCCTCTGCATTACCCAGTGCTGTGCTCCCGGCGGAGAACCCAACGTTCTCCTCATCTGCACAAAGAGATCGTGAGGTGCCAAACCAAGGGCATGTGCTAAAGCACATCATTACTGCTATCATTATTATTTCTATTCGTTTTGAATGGTGTCTGGACCGGGCAATCCAGTGGTTGACACCATAAGTATCGATGAGGGCAATTGGTTACTGTGACAGGCATCAATCCAGTGGTTGACACCATAAGTATCGATGAAGGCAATTGGTTACTGTGACAGGCATCAATCCAGTGGTTGACACCATAAGTATCGATGAAGGCAATTGGTTGCTGTGACAGGCATCAATCAAGTCACCGAGCCTTGGCCCTTATTCTCGAAACGTTCGTAGTCCTAAGAATTCTTAACTTTGATCGTAGCCAATGTGTTAAGAATGGGCTTAAGAAGTTCGTAGGGCTACGAACGTTTCGAGAATAGCAAGCCTGACCACCAGACAAGGACAGGTTGCTGAAGATCAGTTCTAACCCGGCTCTTCATACCTATGTTCTGCCTTGGTGAATGTACGCCTCATCAATATTTCGAAACCTTGCTTATCAATTTCTTAAAAACGAAACTTTCATATGTATGATGGCCATTTGAGAAATAGATTGTTACAAGCTTCCTTGTCATCTGTGTTATCACACACAACTTAATGAGTATTCTTTTATTTGAGGCTGGAGTCGTCTGTACTTATATATAGCGCGAAACGACCGGGGTGGTGACATTGCAAAATCAACCAGTTTGTCAGTGTTTGTGTAGTATGGGGGGCGATGGGGTAGCATAGTGGTTAAAACGTTTGCTCGTCACGCTAAAGACCCGGGTTCGATTCCCTACATCGGTACAATGTGTGGAGCCCATTTCTGGTGTCTCTCGCCGTTATATTGCTGGAATATTGCTAAAAGCAGCGTAAAACTAAACTCGCTCGCTCGTGTATTATCGTATTTCGTTGATGTCCGTGGATCACTTGTTACCATGCTATCCACATCGCTTTACCTGCCCAGGGCAAGGTTTACAGGTATACCAAATTTATTGACCGATCCGGGTTAGAATTGATCTTCAGTAGCCCATTCTTGTCGTACGAGGCGACAAATGGGATCGGGTGGTCAGGTTCGCTGACATGGTTGACACATGTCATTGTATCCCAGTTCCGTAGATCGATGCTCATGCTGTTGATAACTGGATTGTCTGGTCTAGACTTGATTATTTACAGATCTGTAAATCTGTAATATTGCTTATTGCTGGAATATTAACTCACTCACCAATTAATTGTTGATTTTATTGCTTTTCATACACCAGTTCGCCTTGAAAACTGTGGATTTGTCAAGAGCCGACGCCAAAGAGAGGGCCAGTGCCGAGAGGGAGGCCAATCTGATGCGAGAGCTGAACCATGATCACGTGGTACGGTACGTGGCTTCCACCTTTAACGGGTCCACCCTCTTCATCTTCACTGAGTACTGCGAGGGCGGGGATCTGTCACACTTCCTGGAAGACACCAGTGGGAAACTGCCTGAAGACTTGATCGTGTGTTGGGTGTATCAAACCGCGGAGGCTTTGAAGGTGAAATAAACTTTAAACAACGAAGTTTAGTAACTCATTTGAACCAGTTTACAGAAACTTCTAGACAATATTCCACTTATACTGTTTCTGGAAGGTTATTACACAAACACACATATATCTTACGATGCACATTCTGAAAACCCTTTTATATCGGATTTAGGTACATCTGTGCATATCGAGGCAGACCATGAGGATCTTAGTTAGTAAAAGCACATTGCCAAAAACAGTATTTACGGTTTTAGTGCAATCAGGGGATTGCATGTGTACGGGACCCACTGTCTCTCATAAACGTCTTAAATGCTGAGGACACACATCAAGCTGAAAAATATTGTAATCGGTCATATTCCGTGAGAGCAGAGTAAACTTAGGGTCATTAAACCTTTCGTGTGCACCCCCCTCATATCAACAATACAATTCTCGAATCTAAATCCCTGGACTGAATTATGTTTTTTTTATAATTTTATTACCAATGATTTTTTCCATTATTGGGTATTAAACTTCAGACATGTCCTACAGTAAGAGTGATATATGTGTCTATGTTGCAGTACCTCCACCACAGGAAGATCCTGCACAGAGACCTAAAACCCCAGAACATCTACCTGAGTGGGGAGGGGGACATCAAACTGGGGGACCTCGGTATTGCAAGGTGAATATAAACTGGTTATTGAGACAAGGTCTACTCTTCTAGGAAATCCACACTATCACACCGTTTCATGACTTGCTGTTATATAAGTTCCAAAATAGGAATCAGTAGAGCTGACTGTTCTCTTGCAGGATTCTGGACAAAGGCGCTGACATGGCGTCCACAATGGCCGGAACTCCCTGCTACATGAGTCCTGAGATATTTCAGATGAAGGGCTACAACCACAAGGTATAGTCACTGCCATAACTTTCCCATCATAGTAAACAAAATAACCTCACGGACAGGGAATGCTTGTCAAGGATATCTGATTCTAAACCACCTGTCTTTCTTAAGAGGTTAAAGAGTTCTGACGTTGTCTTCGGTCTTTCCGTACATTGTATGAACATTGTTCATAAAGAACTCCAAAACTAGGAATCGGAAATGAAAGATTGATCATGGATCGAAGTAAAATGGAAACAGAGGTGCCCGGCCACTGCCACTTCAGAACAAATACAGATAGATATCACGATATCAAATACAGATAGATATCACGATATCAAATACAGATAGATATCACGATATCAAATACAGATATCACGATATCAAATACAGATAGATATCACGATATCAAATACAGATAGATATCACGATATCAAATACAGATAGATATCACGATATCAAATACAGATAGATATCACGATATCAAATAGATTGTGACAGTGTAAAATATTTCGGACTTCTGTGTACATTCAACCATGTAATGCTGAATCTAGCACGAAATGTTATTTAATGTTATGTAATGTAATGTTATGTAATGTACGTGTTTTGAATGGGTGCTCGATGGCTACGGTTTGTCCAAAATGACCTGTTCAAGCTTTGTATGCTACCAATAAATTAATTCCGTGAAAGTCGCCCTGCTGTCCATGTTTATTCCGTTGTATATATGATAGCTTAGGTTAATACCTAAGGTTAATGCCCAATATTATTTACCTCAATAACTTAGTATACCCAGCATATATACCTTGATTACATAGGTTGACACCAACCACTATGTACCTTAATAGCTTAGAATTAGGTTAAGTATCTTGAAAGCTTAGATTGTAAACATGGTTTACCCTGATGGCTCAGGTCAATAACCACCTTGATAGCTTAGATTGTAAACATGGTTTACCCTGATGGCTCAGGTCAATAACCACCTTGATAGCTTAGACTGTAACATGGTTTACCCTGATGGCTCAGGTCAATAACCACCTTGATAGCTTAGACTGTAACATGGTTTACCCTGATGGCTCAGGTCAATAACCACCTTGATAGCTTAGGCTGTAACATGGTTTACCCTGATGGCTCAGGTCAATAACCATCTTGATAGCTTAGGCTGTAAACATGGTTTACCCTGATGGCTCTGGTCAATAACCACCTTGATAGCTTAGACTGTAACATGGTTTACCCTAATGGCTCAGGTCAATAACCACCTTGATAGCTTAGACTGTAACATGGTTTACCCTGATGGCTCTGGTCAATAACCACCTTGATAGCTTAGACTGTAACATGGTTTACCCTGATGGCTCAGGTCAATAACCACCTTGATAGCTTAGATTGTAAACATGGTTTACCCTGATGGCTCAGGTCAATAACCACCTTGATAGCTTAGACTGTAACATGGTTTACCCTGATGGCTCTGGTCAATAACCACCTTGATAGCTTAGACTGTAACATGGTTTTCCTTGATGGCTCAGGTCAATAACCACCTTGATAGCTTAGGCTGTAACATGGTTTACCCTGATGGCTCAGGTCAATAACCATCTTGATAGCTTAGGTTGTAAACATGGTTTACCCTGATGGCTCTGGTCAATAACCACCTTGATAGCTTAGACTGTAACATGGTTTACCCTAATGGCTCAGGTCAATAACCACCTTGATAGCTTAGACTGTAACATGGTTTACCCTGAACGCTCTGGTCAATAACCACCTTGATAGCTTAGACTGTAACATGGTTTACCCTGATGGCTCAGGTCAATAACCACCTTGATAGCTTAGGCTGTAACATGGTTTACCCTGATGGCTCAGGTCAATAACCATCTTGATAGCTTAGGTTGTAAACATGGTTTACCCTGATGGCTCTGGTCAATAACCACCTTGATAGCTTAGACTGTAACATGGTTTACCCTAATGGCTCAGGTCAATAACCACCTTGATAGCTTAGACTGTAACATGGTTTACCCTGATGGCTCTGGTCAATAACCACCTTGATAGCTTAGACTGTAACATGGTTTACCCTGATGGCTCTGGTCAATAACCACCTTGATAGCTTAGATTGTAAACATGGTTTACCCTGATGGCTCAGGTCAATAACCACCTTGATAGCTTAGACTGTAACATGGTTTACCCTGATGGCTCAGGTCAATAACCACCTTGATAGCTTAGACTGTAACATGGTTTACCCTGATGGCTCAGGTCAATAACCACCTTGATAGCTTAGGCTGTAACATGGTTTACCCTCATGGCTCAGGTCAATAACCATCTTGATAGCTTAGGTTGTAAACATGGTTGACCCTGATGGCTCAGGTCAATAACCACCTTGATAGCTTAGACTGTAACATGGTTTACCCTGATGGCTCAGGTCAATAACCACCTTGATATCTTTGACTGTAACATGGTTTACCCTGATGGCTCAGGTCAATAACCACCTTGATAGCTTAGACTGTAACATGGTTTACCCTGATGGCTCTGGTCAATAACCACCTTGATAGCTTAGACTGTAACATGGTTTACCCTGATGGCTCTGGTCAATAACCACCTTGATAGCTTAGACTGTAACATGGTTTACCCTGATGGCCCTGGTCAATAACCACCTTGATAGCTTAGACTGTAACATGGTTTACCCTGATGGCTCAGGTCAATAACCACCTTGATATCTTTGACTGTAACATGGTTTACCCTGATGGCTCTGGTCAATAACCACCTTGATAGCTTAGACTGTAACATGGTTTACCCTGATGGCTCTGGTCAATAACCACCTTGATAGCTTAGACTGTAACATGGTTGACCCTGATGGCTCAGGTCAATAACCACCTTGATAGCTTAGACTGTAACATGGTTTACCCCGATGGCTCTGGTCAATAACCACCTTGATAGCTTAGACTGTAACATGGTTTACCCTGATGGCTCAGGTCAATAACCACCTTGATAGCTTATGTTGTATACAGGTTTACCCTGATGGCTCAGGTCAATAACCACCTTGATAGCTTAGACTGTAACATGGTTTACCCTGATGGCTCTGGTCAATAACCACCTTGATAGCTTAGGTTTAAAGTAAACATTGATAGCTTGGGTTAATACTAAATATGGTTTAACTTGATAGCTCAGGTCAGTAACGACCATGGTGTACCTTGATAGCTTGGGTTAATACTAAATATGGTTTACCTTGATAGCTTGGGTTAATACTAAATATGGGTTACCTTGATAGCTCAGGTCAGTAACCACCATGATGTACCTTGAAAGCTTGGGTTAATACTAAATATGGTTTACCTTGATAGCTTGGGTTAATACTAAATATGGTTTACCTTGATAGCTCAGGTCAGTAACCACCATGGCGTACCTTGATAGCTTGGATTAATACTAAATATGGTTTACCTTGATAGCTCAGGTCAGTAACCACCATGGTTTACCTTGATAGCTCGGGTTGATACTAAATATGGTTTACCTTGATAGCTCAGGTCAGTAACCACTATGGTGTACCTTGATAGCTTGGGTTAATACTAAATATGGTTTACCTTGATAGCTCAGGTCAGTAACCACCATGGTGTACCTTGATAGCTTGGGTTAATACTAAATATGGTTTACCTTGATAGCTCAGGTCAGTAACCACCATGGTGTACCTTGATAGCTTGGGTTAATACTAAATATGGTTTACCTTGATAGCTTGGGTTAATACTAAATATGGTTTACCTTGATAGCTCAGGTCAGTAACCACCATGGCGTACCTTGATAGCTTGGGTTAATACTAAATATGGTTTACCTTGATAGCTCAGGTCAGTAACCACCATGATGTACCTTGATAGCTTGTGTTAATACCCACCCGTGAAGAGGCGACTAACGGGATCGCGTGGTCAGGCTCGCTAAGTGGGTTGACACATGTCATTGTATGCCAATTGTATAGATCGAAGCTCATTATGTTGATCCCTGGATTGGGTGGTCCAGACTCGATTATTTACAGTCCGCCGCCATATAGCTGAAATATTGCTCAGTGCGGCGTAAAATTCAACTCACTAACTTGGTTAATACTCACCATGGTGATAGCTTAGGTTAAAAGTAAACATGGTGTACCTCGATAACTTATGTTAATACCCACCATAATCACTCGATGTTCAGGGTGTTGATCACTCGATTGTCTGTCGATTATTTTCAGACATCAGTCATATAGCTGGAATATTGCTGATTGCGACCTTAAACAACCAATAAACCAACATACAATACAATTATGTTAATACCCACCATTGTGTTCCACCGCGCTTGTTTCAGACTGACATTTGGAGTTTCGGCTGTGTGGTGTATGAGATGGCGGCCGGAGAGCGAGCGTTCGACGCCCCCATCTTCCAATTCCTCATGTTCAAGGTGGTTGCTGGGGTGGTAAGCTCAAACTGCCTGGTAGTAAAAGTCAACAACCCAAGATCGAAAAAGTATAACAATTTGTTCTCATGGTTTAATACACTTTGCTCTAAACATGCCTGATGTAGTGATGTCTTGAAGAAATGGTGTTGTGAGATTCTCAATTTGTCACCATGCCGACTCTTCCTGTCGTAGGTCCCTCCAATCCACAGCGACTACAGTGACGCTTTGCGCCGGTTAGTAAAGTCGATGATGGCCAAAGACCCAGATCAACGCCCCAGTGCTGCTGATCTGCTAGAACGTAGCCCAGTCAAAGAATTCGGACAAAGTCCCCAAAGGGTATGATATATATCCTGCATCATAGGATTTATTATATACCCATGTAAACTTAGGACAGTAATACAGGGGTCCAATACGGATGATGTGGTCAATAGAGGATACTTAACTCGTTTCCGTGTAATACCAGTTTTATTGAACGAGTTAATGACTTGGTATCAAACGAGCGAAAGCGAGTTTAATAAAAATGGTATTTCACGGAAGCGAGTTCAGTATTCTGTTTCGCTCGTTTGATACTAAATCTTTCACGAGTTAATAAAAATGGTATTTCACGAAGCGAGTTTAGTATTCTGTTTATTACTCTCCAACATAAATTGATAAAAACTGCCTACAGTGTGATGACTCTCTCATCAATTTTCCGCGAGTCAAGCAAGATCTAATACCATTGCCATTCGTCACCACTCGCCCCTTTCCGTAACCTCCAAGAAGACTCGTCCCCCACTCGATACTTGTTATGTGCGAAAATACGACAAACCAATCAGAACGCGCGTAAATGAGCGCGGTGCTTTGATAAAAATAATCCCGAGTACTTAAATCGTTTATGGCATTATGTCATTTATTAAAAAGTAATAAAAAATATATATCGTCATATTGAAAGTACAAAGAACGTAGCTAAAAGGATTTTGCTGCCTATTTTGAAGTTTTTAATAAGAATCATGCGATTGACGGTGAGAGATTCAAATACACGCACGTGCGTTTGTTGACATCACTGCTCTCTTGGGTCCAACTGAGTGTATTTCTGACGATCTTGCGGGCTTGTTATGGAGATTGTACGTGCGCTTCGACCAATTTTAGGAAATGTAATTATGATCGCTACGAGTTTCAAAACAATAATATCGTATTTGTATGTAACTAATCAACCTTAATCTTTAACATTGGGGTTTTATTTCATAGCTCTGGGGATATTTTAGTCTGAGTGTTTTTTGGTCCTTCATATTTTTTTCAGCGAATTCATTTGAAATTCCACCAGGGGTGTGACAGCAAGGTAACACGAATGTTCAGTTTGAGAAATATTTTAAAGTCATTTTTGAGTATCTGCTTTGGGATTTAATGTAGCTGAGATTTTTTAAATTTGTTTTTGTATATTCAATAAAACAATTCCCATTTGTGATAATTAAACCCTATTAAGAAAATTAGCATAATTGGAAATATAAGGTGAACAGTTGGTAATCATTACATTAGAATATGTCTAACAAATATGTTTTTCTCCTTCTTTTAGTTGTATCAAAGAGGTTTAATTATTTAAAATAAATAAGTAAAAAGAACCCCAGAACAACAACCTAGCAATACAATGTACATGTGCTTCGGTGATATTGAGAAACTTTGGAATCAAACAGGGATAGAGTTATCGTTCTTTTTAAAAGTAGTTCTGATGTTCATGCGCCAATATGAAAGCCTTCCAGATGGGCACGAGTCGCTATTCGGCTTGTCCCAGAAAAACACGAGTTGGTCACAAATGATACCATTGCGACAGATGCATTAGCATTGTGACGTCATAACTGTAACCATTATGACGTCAAAAATCTAGCAGTATTACACTAGCTAGTGTAATATTGCCGTAAAAATATTACACTGCAATATCTTCCACGGACGAGTAATAATTCTGTTTATTACCTTCAACATAAATTAATAGAAACTGCGGTTCTCAGCTGTCAGTGTGATGACTCTCAGCCTTCCGCGAGTCAAACAAGGTCTATATACCATTGCGACAGCGGCATTAGCATTGTGACGTCATAACTGTGAACCCTTATGACGTCATACGTCTAGCGGTATTACACTAGTGTAATATTGCCGTAAAAATCTTCCACGAGCGAGTAATAAATGGAGAATACTAAACGATGTCCCGTGTACCATATTTATGAAACGAGTGAATGCTTTGGTATCTAACGAGCGAAAGCGAGTTAGGTACCAATACCATACACGAGTTTCATAAATATGGTAATATACGGGACAAAGTTTAGTATTTTATTTATTACTCACCCAACATTAGCAAAATAATATCGAGCAAAGTACTTCTTTCCTAAGAATTCAACGAGTGTGATGACTCTCAGCTTTCCGCGAGTCAAGCAAGGTCTAATACTATTGTGACAGAGGTATTAGCATTGTGACATCATAACTGTGAACCAGTTTTACGTCATACGTAAGGCACCACGCGATGTTATTACACAATGTGTAAACATTTTAAAATTATTAAACAGTGATATCTTCAACGGGTGAGTAATAAAATTCCGTATAGCACCCCAGTTTCCGTATTGAACCCCTGCCGGTTATACTGATTTGTTTGTTTAAGTAACAGGTTAATGCAAGATAAGAGGGTATATAATACTAGTAAATATAGAGCGTCATACTAGTGCATTTGGATGATTTGTATTGAATTCGAAGATGTCATGGGAGTAGAGAAACAACTGGTTCTTCGAACTCATTGAACTCGAAGATGTCATGTGAGCAGGGAAACAACATCTTCTTGTTCAATACAAAACATCCAAATGCACTAGTATGACTTTCTATATATGTATGATATAGCCATCAATATACTCATACATCCGCAGTATCCTTACATTGTTTAAACCGTGTGGATCTAGGAACATGGATCTAGAATCAGTAGGAACTGGGTAATTTGTCATCTAATCAAACCAATAATCTTTTCAGCCCAAGGAAATTATGAAAACCAGAGGATTTCGGACGAAGTGGGGTACATCCGAGTCAACAGTGGACACTGTGAAGTTGTTCAAAGAGATGGTGTTGAACCCAGCCCCACCTTTCAAAGATGGCGATATTCGTATTCCCGTAGATTCTCTCCAAGTGCACAGAGAAAGACTGGGTCTCAAGGGGGCTGCCTCGGCAGTACCGACCAGCGGAAGCGGAGGAGCTGGTATATATGGGTCAATTATGGCTCCGAAACAGAAGGCCAAGGAGAAAGTTGCCGATAAGAAGATAGAAGTGACCCTGAAACCCGAAAGGTCGAGGACCGAGATGTCGGAAGGAAGAGCCGCCATCATGGAGGCAGTGATGCGAGGCTTGATGGGGAAGATGGTGGAGACCCAGGACGTGAGTATCAACGCAAGCACCTGTCGATGTAGCTGGACAATTACCACCATGGCCCACATATCATATATAATATATTCACTAAATTAAGTAAAACGATGTTATGAGTAAAGAAATGAGGGTGAGCGGGATCGGTGTGTTATGCATAGGACAATTCTAATCCATTTTGTATCACTAGAAAGTGAAATATAACATCTTATCATACAATGGATAGTGTTCTCAGCAGGATAAAGCCAACGGATATTTTCGGTATCCGTTGGGGTCATATACGGATATCGATGCGAATTAGAGAGGTCATATGCAAATTTCAGGGACTACTTTCACAGTGTAAACAAACATGGCGTCAAACGTCGGCGGTCGTGTCCGGATTGACGGTCGTTGTTACGGTACTGTCAATGCTTTGATCCCAGAAAATTCATGCCTGGTTATGATAGATGGAATAGATTATAAAGCGAAGATAGAAATTCATAGGCTTACGAAGATACCAACATCAGTTCCCCGGCCGAGTCGGACTGTCAGTGTTAGCAAGAGAACGGCATAGGTGCACAATGTCACGCGAACATTAAAGCGTATTTTGTTGTTCGAAAGGTTAATTGAAGGTTTCTGAAGTTCCACACGAGTTTGTTGTTATTTTTCAAACGTAAGCTAAGGTTTGTTGACAACAATACGTGCTTTAGCGTAAAGCTTACTGGGAACTAGATGACCTACCGCAGTCAACTGCGTGATCAGGAGAAAATTTACGTAATTGTGACGTAACGTATTTCTCCGCACATATTTGTGACGTCATATACATTCCACAAAGTTTAGTTTCATGATTTGTAGCATTTCAAATCACATTTTTTTAAATTATAAAGCGAAAATGACATTGTATGATAAATAGGTTATCACACTCGTGTGTTTGGGGATGGTTAATATCCTGCATTAGGAATAAACACTCTGTATTTAGCTCGCCAAGGCTCGGTAAATACAATGATTATTCCAATGCAGGATATTAACCATCCCAAAACACACTCGCGTGATAACCTATATTTATTACTCGCCCGTGGAAGATACTGCAGTGTAATATTTTTACGGCAATATTACACTAGTGTAATACCGCTAGACATATGACGTCATAATGGTTACAGTTTTGACGTCACAATGCAAATGCCTCTGTCGCAATGGTATTAGGCTTTGCTTGACTCGTGGAAAATTGACATGAAACTCATCACCATGTAGGCAGTTTCTATCAATTTATGTTGGAGACGAATAAACAGAATACTAAACTCGCTTCCGTGAAATACCATTTTATTAAACTCGTGAAACATTTAGCATCAAACTCGCTTTCGCTCGTTTGATACCAAATCATTAACTCGTTTAATAAAAATGGTATTACACTGAATGTCGTTTAGCATCCTCTATTTATCGAGATAGTACCGTGTGATTTGAGCCACTCCCTGGTTTGTGGAGAGCCTTGATAACGCTAATTCTTGTTACAGAGAACACTTCGAGAATCATACTCGAGCACTTCTTCCTCTTCCGACTCAGACTTCGACTCTACACTAGGAGCAAGTCACGGAACAACCACCAAGAAAGGTCTTACTTTATATGAAACTATAACATGAGATTTAGCTGTATTTGCGATATATGACAGGTGTTCTGTGGCAACGATCTTGTTTAGGTTTTAGTTTCAAATTCTTTCGTTTTACATAAGGTTATACTTTTTCTTAATTCCGTTTTGAAAATGTTTTTGTGAACTTTCCATCTCCACGGGCTTGAATGTTTTACGTTACCACGCGTAACTTTTACATTTGACAGCATGTTGCATCAACCACAGTTTGGGTGTTCCGTAATTACCTGATCCAAGTGAATCAACAGTTATTGGAGCGAGTCATGACCGGGACACACCCATCCGTCCCGCCACGTCACGTGACCGGGATAATTATATATCGAAACAATGTAATCTTGCCGGGATTCTTTTTCTGTCACGATTCTCAACAGGGATTGAACTTAAAATATTTGGTAAAACTTTGTCATTTATTGCCTGTTAATTAAAGGTATTTAATATAATTCCCCTGCTTCCATTCACGCTTTCAGCGATAGAGGCTCAATTCCTCATGAGACAGATCCAGGTGTTGCAGAAGTGAGTATTATTACCCAGTATATGTAATACGTGTGTACGTTGTAAGCGTGTAAGCTGATATTTGAGTACGGGGCCTGGATGCACGAGTCTTTGTTAAGGTAGTTACACACACAGTGGTGCTAAGATCGTCTTGTGGAACAGGGCCCAGAACATTCGATAAAGTTACAAATCAAATAATTATATAGGCACCATCCTTCCAGTGACAAAATGGACCACATACGTGAGATGGTTTGCTCAAACAATGGGGGCCAGTGGGTAGCCTAGTGGTTAAAGCGTTCGCTCGTCACGCCGAAGATCCGGGTTCGATTTCCCTATATGGGTTCAGTGTGTGAAGCCAGTTTCTGGTGCCGTGATACTGCTGCAATATTGCTACAAGCGCGAAAGCTAAACTCACTCACTCCTTAAACAATGTCATCTGCGACATACGTTTGTTAGCTGATAGAGCTTAGCCGCTGATAGTGTTTCTGTGACTGTTGTTTCCAGATGATACTTTGTACATTTGTGACTAGCTAAGACAAGCGCACCTGTTCCAAATAATATTTACAGAAAAACATAGAGAAAGTTCAAATCGAAATTTTGTAAACGGTTCACTTCATCCAGTTATCAGTTGGTCGTTATACAGGGCGTAGGAACGGGGGCTAAGGCCCCCAACATTTTCCAAGACGAAACCTTATCTACCTTACCAAAAGTACAATTTCATTTTGACTTTCAATACTTTTCAGAAAATTAGCCTCTGAAAACCGTTCCTACGCCCCTGGTATATCAGAAAATAACTACGTCCCGTACTTATTGTAGTAAACGACTATAGAAATGGGATTACAAATTGCTTTCAGAGTTGGCTTATATATTAACACATGCCCAATATGACGCTCGGATTACAAACCATGCCTGAAGTGGAAGAAAAGGATCCTTTTATATAGTGCTAAGTCCCCTTCAGTGACTTTGTATAAAGTGCCAAGCCCTATTCAGTGGCAGTATATACCGTGATGTCCGTTGTTATGCCTAACAAGTCACTGTTTTGTCGGCTGTGATAGCTACATGTGAAACACATGTGATTCATGTGGTCTCACCCTAGGCAAGTGAGTCTGTTCAAACATGCCTCTGTTCGCCCAGCAGAAAATGGTAACCCGGTGGTATAAGTCATATGACTATAACCTTCTAGCGCCTCACAGGCAGCTTCGGTTATCCGGGGTAATAATGTGCTGTGCACGCGCTTGGAGCAGACACTTAGTGCCTGGAGTATTTAGCGCTATAAAAATACACTCATTATTATTATTTTACAGGCATGTGTTAGTGTTTTTTATGTGATTCGTCTTGTTCTTCAGACACTGTGCCGAAGGACTGGGGACAGATACCTTACAGGACGCTTACTCAATCCTGGAGTCGGTGACGGACGCCGGCCAGCTAAAGGTCAGTGTACTTATGGTACTTTGTGCTGCCATGTAGTCTTTGCGTTAAACGTTTTCAATATACTCCATATACTGAATTTGGTTTTACGCCGCTCATAGCAATATTTGAGCAATATCACGGCGGGGACACCAGGAATGGGCATAACGCATTGTATCCAAGTGGGGAATCGAACACGGGTCTTCGGCGTGACGAGCAAACGCTTTACCGCCAGGCTACCCCAACGCTCTGATTAGTCTTGAAGGTTACGTACTAATCTGACATAACATTTCCTTCCGCTCAAATAAACGCATGAGCCTCTTTTAAATATTGTGGGAGAAAATAAGTCTTCCTTGTGCTTGCAGGCCCGCCTCGTGACGCTGATAGGGGAAGATATGTTCCGACAATACGGCGAGAAGATTATGTACTTGCGTCTTTTCCAAGTCGGTTTAGACAAAGTCCGGTCTCAGATGGAATAGTAGCTCAACACTAAATTATAAACTTTCAAGCTGGCGACAGTTGAAATTAAAATATGAGGAACGTAAGAACTCGGGGCATCCTTACACAAAGCAGATCGTAAGCCACTAAGGTAACCTTAGTGCGATGTTAAAGAATGGGAGTTAGGGTTAAATTTAGTAAAGGTTGCTTCGTAAAAGGAGCCCCATCTGTATAAGTGATCACTCGTGACGGAAAGCTGCGAGCGGTGTCCGTGACTACTCGGGCCATCCCGAGATATGTGGCACTGACACTTGGAACATTTGGAATACTCTTATTATATCGGTTGTCAGATTTCACGCTACAAACAGAATTCGTCCCCAACTATTGTATAAATATTGACATTTTTATGCCAGTATAAACATTACGAAGTAGTCATATGTTGACCCTTCCAAATTAGGTTCAGTTTTGCAGGTTAATTGGGGTTAAACGTCGCTTTCAAGACTGTTGCATCGCGTGTATGGCTGCTTGTACCAGTGGGAATGTCGATTTATTGTGTCAGCCCAGGAGATACAACATGCCGTAGTTTGACAAAGATAGCATTGTCATAGCGCTACGAAAGCTTTGCGAATCGGGACCCTGGACATGACGTATAGAACACGTAAATAATTTGAACAAGTGTGCATTACCTGTGAAAAGTTGGACTTTGTTTCCGAAAAATGGAATAAAGAACAGCACTATATATCATCATATTATTGTTGAACACATGTATATATTGAATACGTGCTCTAGTGATATCGTGAGCTCAATTGTTCAAATGCCTGTTATTTTCTGTCGATGTGATAAAAGGATGTCTGTATAATAAGTATTGTACAATACTATTATCATTATATCATTGGTTTCCAGTATATACTGAATGCGTGTTCCTGTCATAGCTTATGCTTTAAGTGTATGAAGCTCTCTTTTAATGTAATAAAATAGTTTCTGTATAAGTATTGTATATTTGTTCGAGTTGAGTTTATAGTAGACTGTCATTGGCTCATGGGGCCTCATGTAAAATATAACAATTTTTATCTCATGACGCATAATTCCTGCATTGTTGTGAGAGTGAACTGCATGGATTCAACGACGCTCTGAACAAAATTAGGCGTGAGTATGGTTTTACGCCTCTTCTAGAAATATTCCAGCAACATCATGGCGGGGGAAACCTGGAATGGGCTTCACACATTGTACCCACTGGGTGACGAGTGAATGTTATCCTTCCGCCCGACAAAAATTAGGTACCACATGCATATATGGCGGCTTTTCAGCCTGATGTTGGACAAATGTCTAAAGCAAAGCAGCTCAGGCTGACGAAGTTCGCATTTACGGTCCGTTTCTTTGTCCCTGCTCGTACTACTATTGAGTTTTGACAGGTAAATCGCTCTGGACTACACCTTGTCTTATGCAAAGAGCGACTAGGGTATCTTCAACTGTTTGATATATGGCTTGCGGACAAGCTCAGCTGACACTACAACTGCCTTTCTACGGTAACTGGGGTATCATTGGGTGTGGACAGCACCCACAACTCATTCTTACACTTCACCATGAATGCAGAGGGTTATACTTTCCCCACTACTCGGAACAATTGGCCAGCAAAATACACCCCCTATATCTACTGACCACATTCTTCACAAGGAAAGTCTATAGCATTAGCAGGGCATTCTCAGAATGGAGCTCACGTGACCGCGGGCAGTTGTAGTGTTTAACCCATGTCGAGGCACCTTGGTCGTCTAAGTATAATATGTCTACATTAAATCGAAGTGAATATCGAATATACATGGTCCCGATTGTAGATCATAGTGCCGAAAAGAAACTAGTTTCATTTATAACAATTTCAACTCTCTGTATAAACTAAATTTCAATAGACTGAGTTCAAATACACGTGTCACATTCATAATCCCAGTATAAACCACTAAGTATAATTGTAGATGTTTTGAATTTATCGAATCCAGACATCAGTTGCATGGAATCTGTTATACTGAATCATACAAAAATGTTCTACAATTCCGTTTCTACCAGACACTAACACATAACTTCAGATTCTGTTCGGTAATATACTGGCTAAGTGGCCTTTACTTCAATACTTCAATAATATTTCGTAAAGTTATGTTGAGTGTAGTAGTACAAGTAGACTGAAGCAATAAACATGAGTATTTCCTGATATCAAATACAGAATTCAGATTGCTAAGGACTTGATAACAAGTAATCTTTCAGAATGAAGTGTGTTAGAAAGTGTATCTATATATAATTTATGTTTATTGGTTTAACCATTGATTACCAGGGCACATATGCAGTGTTGTGCACAACCTATTGTTGGATGGTGTATTTTATTTATATTCCTGTTTACATGGTTATATATTTCATTAAAATGTTTTTTAAGTTGACAAATATTTTGCATACCAGTCTTGAAGTTAAACAATAAGCACGGTGGAAAACTGATAGCATGTATGTATTCATGCTTAGGTGTATGAAATGCTTTATAAAAATAAAGGACAATGAAATTGTTATTGTTAATAAACATCAAACAGTTAGTACTTCAATTTTGACACTTCAAACGAATGAGCGTAACATTCACCACACAATATATTACTTGTGGTCGTTTGTATAATGGGTTTGACTTCGCTGAATACACTTATTTACACTGACATGTGGAAAAAATGAGAACACCAAACTGCTCAAGGCTAACTCAGCTGAGCATCGAAACGCGGAAGCAGTTATAAAGCTAGTCTAATTGACGGGTAGTTAATATATCATTATGCATTTGTTACATCCATATATAAAGAACATGTGGATCATAAACCTTATGCTGTCCCAACGTGCTTCTTTAATGCATCACCATTTAAGAATCTATGACGCACTGCATGGTCTCTGACGCATTTACAAACTACAAGAAAATTGTATTCTGGAAATTGGACTTATAGTATACAATCTGTATATATTTTGTTCAATTGTGCAAATCGTTTGAATCGGCGGTTATGATTTTACACATTTTTTGGTTTGCATTATCCTTGCCGCGTGAGCACTGGGTATAGGTAGGATAGGCTGGGAAACAAACCCGGTGTTCTCTCGAGCAGTAAAGTTCGGCGAACCCTACAGCTGACTACTTATACTTACTTATTTGTGGTAAAAACTACCATACTTTTCTTCTAACAATACGCGTCAGAACCGAAATCTGTGCACTGTCAGTATTCATTATTAAATTCCATCAGTGAAACGAAAGATTATCAGCAGCTAAGATACTAGACTAAGTTAATAAACGTAAGCACTTTCCTAATTAATTATACAATTTTGTACAGTTTGTATTGTCATTCGGAATCAGCACCTATTTTAAACGATGTACACAGTCACCGTGGCTCACTGTACTCAAGTCTCGAAGTGAACATAAATACATATGTACGTCACATGTTGACACGTAAAATGGCTGCAAACATGACCTCCTACACGCCAGTCTGTTAGATACACTAAACACTCGGATACCACATACGACACTATACATATACACGTAATCCCTAAGCTATATAGTTTAAGGCATATATGTATAGAATTCAATAACCACAGGCATGTCGGCTGAAAGAAAAATGGCTTCAACACTGTTCTATATACTGTTGCAAAAAGTGTTAAATGTCCCTCATGCTGTTAATCACTGGATTGTCTGGTCCAGACTCGATTATTTACAGACCGCCGCCATATAGCCGGAATACTGCTTAGTGCGGCGTTAAACAACAAACCATCCAACCAACCATCTTATGTATGTGGATATCACATGGTTCGAAATTCCACGTTGTAAACAAATTATGGCGATACATGGATGTACAAATGAGTGGCGTCGCGACTCACAACCCTATTGAATACTTTTAAAAGCGGCCTTATTTCCCAATTCACTCACTAACGAAATATACTGCATTTGCATGGGGATTTGTAAATATGATATACATTATATGACAACAAACAAATTGTTTAATTATATGTTTCCGCACTTACCATATTGTTTAAAGTTTCCTCAATGTTCACAGCAGAAGAAAATGCTATTGAAAAAAACTGTTTCACGACGCATAATTCAGACCAAAAGAATCGTTCATCTACAGAAGAAACAACAATACAGCGTATTTAAGCAAACACTTACCGGTTATTCAGAAGAATTTGACACAATCTGGTTCAATTGTTGAACAAACGCCCTTCTTCTTCCATACATGTCGTCTGGAACTAACGCGCATTAAAAACTCGTGCAGCGGAAGTGAGCCTCGATTGGTCGAATTTGTAACCATGACACCGCGCGTCAAGGCCGCAAACACCGGGGTGAAATCTGCAACTTTTAGGACCAGATTTGACATCTGTTAAGGATAAAATGGAAAGCGACTGTAACGATATGTGGCTTAGTGGCTGAGGCGCCCGACTCGCCAATTAGAAGACTTTTCCACCTCAGTACAAAATAAATCCAGATGTTTTATGATGATAAGTTTATGATATTTAAACCAATTTTAAATAGGTTTTAGTGCATGAAATTTTCGGGTTCATGTAATGAACAGCATAGGCTACAGTTGTCGGCCAGTGTTACGTCAGTGCATAATCAGCACTTATATTTCAGCTACTTCTCTTGACCGCCTTAAACTACGAGTCTGAACCAGACAAAACCAGTGGTTGATATAATGAAAAGGCTCCCCGTCGGGATAAGATGACATGCTTTTTCAAACTTACAGAAAATGACCATCCGATCTGTAAATCACCTGTGTAAACAGGAAATTCAGGGTTTGGCGAAACACGAGTCTGAAGTGATTAAGAACCCGAGCGAAAACTTCTCAAGATGACGAACACATCCTTGAAGATTTACAAATAATAATAACCCGTGAAGATCCGGGTTTGGCCACACTTTTTTATTACTTGGTTTACGGATTTTTTACAGCAGTATTCCGGTCGGTAGGTGGTAAAAAAAGAAAGAAGAATGCTATTCCAGATTTTTTTCCCCGTAAGGGGCTTTCACCACAAGTATGCTGCTTCAAAAATAGAATATGCCATCAGCCATTCAGATGTTTTCATTTCCTACCATAGTAGGATTTTATAAAAACAACAACAGCATTTTCACTCGATAACGTTAATTCGGCGATTTTATTTGTTGCAACATTTAAAATTTTGTTTTGCTAAAATTACGGTCGGCGGATCCCTAAACCAAGTAATAAAAAACGTGTGGCCTTAGAATGGGGTAAGATCCGGGTTACCCATGTTTGTCGTAAAATGCGACTAACGGGATCGGATGGTCCGGTTCACTGCCTTGGTTGACACAAGGCATCATACCCAAATAGCGTAGATCGATGCTTGTGATGTTGATCACTGGTTCGTCTGTTTCAGACGCAATTATTACCAGACAGCGTCATACTGGTGGAATATACTGCTGAGCGCGGCGTTAAACAAAAAACAAACAAACAAATTGTAGCAACAGCAGAACGATAACCGGATGTCCAAACTGGAAATAGAACGCTGAGATCAAGCTCGCTGCGGAAATACACAGTTTGAACATCCGTTTAGTAAAATCGGTGACCGTAATGCTGCTAAAACTCGATCACTCCTAAATAACAATCCTCCATGCATTCTTACTCATTTTCACCCTTTTTAACTCATCAAGTGCATAAACGTAAGTCACGGTAACATCATTTTGTGATCGATTTCCCTATGCTGCTAAAATATATTTAAAATATTTATTTCATCTTCTTGTGTTGAACCCGTGTTGTGCGATGTATCAGGCTCAGATAAGCCTTATTCTTCTCGAATGTATTAATCAAACCCTTTTATAGTTTTCAGATTGGTTCCCGATCTCAGGAAATGCCTCGCAGTTCATTATTGAAATACGGATTGAACCTGATCTCAGGGAATACCTCGGGATTCATTATTGCAATACGGAACAAATGTTGCTGATATTTTCAGTCAACATTTCTCAGTCGCGAAGGTTTAGATCAGTTAAAATCTTTTTAAGCGAAGATCGAAGATTCGAAAGTAATCTGTAATATGTTTGTTCACTGACCAGATCCAGGGCCAGGTACACCAAACGCTCCTAATGAAGTTCTTAGCAATTCTTCTCAGCTTCAAAATTACTATTTTACATTACCAACAGACCGGCCGCCATAATCATTTACCGTTATTTCAATTCTACCCATCACTCAAATCTCATTAAATTAGATCTTTTAACCCGATATAATACCTTCCTTCATACAGAACCCGTGAAGATCCGGGTGAGAATTGGTCGTCAGCTACCCATGTTTGTTGTAAGAGGCGATTAACGGGGTCGGGTGGTCTGGCTCGTAGACACAATCATGTCATCGTATCCCAACTGCGTAGATCGATGCTCATGCTGTTGATCACTGGATTGTCTGATCCAGATTCGATTATTTACAGACCGCCGCCAAAAAGCTGGGCCTAGATTTTCGAAGTTCTCTTAGCGCTAAGATAGTTAACATTAACTTACGACTATCTTAGCGCTAATAGAGCTTCGAAAATCTAGGCCCTGGAATATTGCTGAGTGCGGCGTTAAACAACAAACCAACAAACCTTCATACAGATCTGATAAAGCTTCCTCTTGAAGTGTGCAATTTCGTTTTCAACGAAAAGAAAACCAACGAAGATAGCAGATTTTCCTTCGACAGTATACCCCTTTGGTTGTAGGCACCATGGCGCTCAGAAACGACAGGGCGTACCAAATATCAACAAACATATTCATTATTTCCATTTGTTATCATTTGTTTCAGTTCGAGTTCAAAATACAAAAATCAGATATGATCCTTAAATGTTCCACGCCTCGACGTTGACTGACCTTTATTGATAGTTCGTCTTTAGATGCCTCCTCAGATCTGCACCAAGCGAAATATTATATCCTAAATTATTCACGACAGCAATGATTCATTTCATGACGCCCATATACAGAATGATTCCGCATACTTTATCTAGATACTTGAATTATACTTGTCCACTGTCCTCGGAATATTAAGACTGCACCTAGCTTGGGTATTTCGAAAATTGATCCTGAGGGAAAGCATCAAACCATATTTTGGTCGGTGATTAGATAATCGATTGCCTATATTATTTATCAACTATATTATTTATCATACAATTTAATGGTTGATGCGCTGGATAACCGAGGATGTAATTACAAATCCAGAAGCAAAATGTGGAATGGGCGGACATCTCTTGGAGTTCTATTGTCGCCGTATTGTTTTAATATTCATAGTGCGGAAAACGTAGAATAAACCTTCACTGTTTCAAGCATGTTACAGTATTAGATAATACAAGGTGTGAAGCCTATTTCTGGTGTCCCCCGTCGTGATATTGCTGCGATATTGCTAAACGCGATGTAAAACCATACTCACTCACGTACTCATTCATTCTCTTTACGATAAAGGGGCGATGGGGTAGCCTAGTGGTTAAAGCGTTCGCTCGTCACGCCGAAGACCCGGGTTCGATTCCCCACATGGGTACAATGTGTGAATCCTGGTGTCCCCCGCCGTGATATTGCTGGAATATTGCTAAAAGCGGCGTAAAACCATACTTACTCACTCACTCACTCTTACGATAAAAGCTTGATTACTAACCTATAGAACCGTACGTAAAATCATCAGCAGGTGCCCCGATCACCTGGCAACCAGGACGCGGAAGTTGAGATGGGAAGTAACTCGTGTACTACATCCGGAATACTAACATTCCTCTATTTTCATAACATGGGGAATTTCGTTGGATGTTTTTTTGCGCCTTAAAGTTCTGTTGGGAAAACACGTTCGATCACGTCGATTATGGACCCCTCAACGAACATTATTAGGAGCAACTTCCAGCTGACATGATGCGAGTGCATCTATATTAACACTGCATCTGCAAGAACCATACTCATCGTATGCATTAGAACCAAAATCAACTCTTTTAATGAACGCCGTTCGGATGTGTTTTTTAAACAAAACTATCAGCTGATGTAGTTTAAAAGGAAATCTTCAGAGTTTTCTGTGGCCAATGAGTAACAGGCCTTTCCGTAGTGATGACTTCGTACAGTGTCACTTGCAAACTCGGAGAGGGGAGTTTTGCTAAAGTGTTTCAGCTGAGTTCACTGGACCGAGATGAGGGCCAAGATGTAAGTAAACATTTGGAGCCACTATATGTTTGTCAGTATATTATTTTGGAGGATCCATAAGCAAAGGATTAGGGATAACCTGCCCAAAACACAGGGCTTGTAACGCTAAAAACTGCCATCAAGGTATATACTGTCACTGAGGGGGTCTTAGTAATAAAAGGATTCATTGACTGTATATTCCTTGATGGCAGTTTTTAACTTTTTAGCACTACAAGTCCTGTGCCCCAAAACAACTTACCCTATTATCGAGTGAATTGTTACTAATTATTTTTTTCTTGATACGTCTATGTCGTAAATACTACTATCAACTGGGTGGCAAGTGGATTCTATTATTGCACCAAAAATTTAATTGCAGTTGGCTCTTAACACATATACTAGGCCCATGGAGATTATGGGTAAGAGATATTGTTCGGAACAACCTGTTCTTGTCATGATGAATTGGTTGGTTAGGCTTGGTTGATGCACCTCAGTATCTCCCTTGATGCATTGATTGATGCTGGTGATGTTAATCATTGGATTGTCTGGTCCAGATTTACATATTTTTACAGATATAGCTGGAATATTTTCATGAGTGGCATAACAAAAGAAATGAAAAACTATATGTATGTTAATTTTCTCATTTTCCACATTTAATTTGTGGGGCCTTGAAGCACTACCTATTTCAAATTTAAGCCAAGACAATAATAAAAGATTCCCTTGGGAAGTTTTTATCCACTTCCTTCTAACCAAATTTGCTTTGGATCTTCATCAGATTTGTGATTTCCATGCTGGAATATTGCTGAGTGAGGCATAAAACTAAATTCAGCTCATCAGATTTGTTTTTTGTTGTTTAACATTGCATTCAGCAATATTCCAGTAAAATGATGGTGGTCTGTAAATAACTGAGTCTTGAACTTACCTATGTGAACAACCCATGGTTAGAGTAAGGTTAGAATTGGTCTTCACCAACCCATGCTTGTTGTAAGAGGTGACTAATGGGATCGCCAATCACTGGGTGCTAAGTCTCGGACTTAGTACATGCATGTCATCAGACGATCCTAATTCTGTAGATTAATGTTTATGATGCCAATCACTGGATTGTCTGGTTTAGACTTGATCATGTATAGATCACGGTCTGACATCTGTTACATTGGTGAGTATGACATTCAACAAAGAGAAAGACTTCTCTGTGCAATTACTTATGATTGATGATTGATTATGTATTAACGCTTACACTCAGCAATATTCCAGCTATATGGCGGCTGTCTGTAAATAATCAAGTCTGGACCATATAATCCATGCTATTGGGATACGATGACATGTGTCAACCAATTCAGCGAGCCTGACCACCCAATCCCCTCTTTCAGCAAGCATGGGTTACTGGAGACCAATTATAATCCGGATCTTCACAGGTCCACTGATTATTTCCGATGATTGATAGTGAAATCCAAACTGACTCGTAAAGCTAGTCTGTACCATCCATGGTTTTACAGTATGCCCTGAAAGTGATCGACAAAGATCGCTTCTCCAATGATGAACGAGACAAGTGTATGCAGGAAGCCAAGCTGATGAGGAAGCTGAGACACGAGAATGTCGTCGCCTGTTTTGATGCCTTTGAGTACGAGAACCACTTGATCCTGGTCACAGAGTACTGCCCTCGGGCTTACATGTACTGTTACCTTGGTGACTGCAGGGATGCCAAACCTCAACAACCAGTGTCAGAGAACAGGATTTCTATGTGGGTGTTGCAGATTGCCAAGGCTTTACAGGTGAGTTATCGTGATGTGAGTGAGTGAGTTTAGTTTAGCATTGCTTTTAGCAATATTCCACCAGTATCACGGTGGAGGACACAGAAATGGACTTCACACCTTTAACCCCTGTGGGAATCGAACCTGGATCTTCGCTTAATTGAATTCTGAAATGTGATCAATATCACAAGGGACTTAAGCACCTGACAAGAATATCAATTGCTAATAATATCAAAACCAATTGTATTAAAACAATCAGATATTACGGTGCCCTTTTTGTTTTGAGATGTATTATTGTTGCTAATGATTGTTTACTTATCTCTATATAGTAGAGGACATGCATGGTTCTTGGTGGGAATTGGCAATATAAATCTATCCAAAGGCTCCTCCAAATAATGATGTTAAAATGTTAAACATACTAGTGCTGTTGGTAATGAATAGCTGCACATTCCTATATATAAGGCATTAGTGTATGATTCTTAGTAAGAAGTGACAACAGGCACGTTGATACTTTGTGGTATGCACAGGTTTTCACTGTATGCAGGTAGAGATTTTTAAGAAGCACAATGATGTTGGTCAGCACATAGTGGTAGTGGTTATTGCTGGTGCCTTGGAGCACCTTGACTAACCCTAGCTGGGCTAAAGGTGAGACTTTCTCTCACAACAAGATAACAGTTTTTTAAATTTCCATTTGGAACTGCCTGTTTATGTTCTGTTTCAAGATATACAGCTCTGAGTGCTGTTTTCTCATGCAGACCACCATGAAGATCTGGGGTTAGAATTGGTTCTCATCAGCCCATGCTACACTCTTGTGTAGTGGTCACAAGATTTCTGAGTATCGCGCTGGGATTCGAACCACAGACTTTCTGATCTCAAGTCAGAGGCCTTCTCCACATGACCAAACAGGAAGCATTGTGATGTGGTAAGGATGTCATCTATGGGATGACTCCATGCCCTGCTACATACTCCCCCCGTCAACAGAAGGCACGTCCAGGGCCGCATAGTACTCAAGTACTTATTGAGTAATTATTTTGTTGACAGGGTAAGCATGTCACCCGGTGGATGACTCCATGCCCTGCTACATACTCCCGGGCCAACAGAAGGCACGCCCAGGGCTGCATAATACTCAAGTACTTATTGAGTAATTATTTTGTTGACAGGGTAAGCATGTCACCGGTGGGATGGCTCCATGCCCTGCTACATACTCCCCCCGTCAACAGAAGGCACGTCCAGGGCTGCATAATACTCAAGTACTTATTGAGTAATTATTTTGTTGACAGGGTAAGCATGTCACCGGTGGGATGACTCCATTGCCCTGCTTCTTTCACTGCTTTGCTTGATGCAAGTCACTATATCCGAAAGTGTCCGTCACTAAATTATCTGGTCCACACCTGATGATTTACAGAACACCTCAGTAGAGCTGGAATACTGGAATGGGGCATTAAACAAACAAAAACACTAAAATTCCGCCATCTTATGAAGAATGTTTTTGTTTTAGTATCTGCATGAGAGGAAGATTCTTCACCGAGACCTGAAGACAAAGAACATCTTTCTGATGGAAGATTTGACTGTGAAAATAGGAGACCTTGGAATAGCAAAGTGAGGAAGTAAAATGGACACAAATTTACAAAAATGAGATTAAAACATATGAGAGGGATTCCAATAACTTGAACAACGACAGGTTCCTAAGTCACCAAAAAGATTTGTTCTGTTTACATGATTGTGTAACAAATATCTTTTTGATATGTTTTTTTTTTGATGAACAAGTGGATTGATTGAACAAGAAGTCAAAGGATCGGTTTCTTCTGTTCATCTATGCACTATTTTAGCCAATGTCCCATATCCTTTTAGAAGTTGGTAGAGTATTTTGTTTTATCTGAGGCCAGATCCTTTTGAAGTTGGCAGGGTAGTTTATTTCATCAGGGTCGTTGTGGTGTAGCTTAAATTTTCTTCTTAATATAGATGGTTAATCCTGAAAATTAGAGTTTGATGTTTTCTAAAGTGAGGATCAGATAGACACACTGTTCCAGCATTCATGCTATTGATCACTGGTTTGACTGACCCAGATGTCATTATAATTAAAGTGTTTTTGACTCAAAATATATCAGAAAACAACATTCATTCATTTGTTGTTACTTATACACAAATAAATAATTGGAATATTCTTGAAAAATTGGTAAATCCTTAGATCCATATACCCACTTATTGTTTAAAGTAATATACGTTAAAACTGATAAAGAAGTGTATTAAAAGTAATGTAACCTAGTTGATCTATCTGCAGGATTTCTGCAGGTTTCTATTGATACAGTGGTATTTGTGCTTGAAAAGTCCACTGAGTCAAGTCCTTGGTATCAAGAAGACACAGTATTGAACAAATGTTGTGTATTTTTGGTGAAATCGTTAGAATTCCTCAACTGTCCATGCTGTTTTTTGATTTTTGAATCAGGATTAACAAGTGCCATTGTACTTAGTCCGCGTTGATGTCACATGTTTGCTCTTCAACAGTTTTGATAATCAAACAGGACATAAATTTTTGTCGTTTTTAGCTTCATTTGAATTGAATCTTGAAATGTGACTGGAGACTTCAGCACCTGACTTATCAACTGTGTTTAAACAATCAGATATTCTTTCAAGCTTATATACTTGCAGCATGTGGTGCCCTTTTCATTTGAAGAAGGGGGTGGTGAGGTAACCTAGTGGTTAAAGTGTTGGCTCGTTACGCTGAAGACCCGGGTTCGATTCCCCACATGGGTACAGTGTGTGAAGCCCATTTCTGGTGTCCCCCGCCGTGATGTTGCTGGAATATTGCTAAAAGCAGCATAAAGCCATACTCACTCATTCACTCATTTGACGAAGCATGCTATGTTGATAATGATTGTTTTATGTAACCCTATGTAAAGACCATCTGTCTTGGTAGGACATACCCTTGAAGATCCGTGTTAGAAGACACAATATTGAACGACAGTCTAAGTGAACTTAGGCTCAGTATGATTCATTACACTACTATACTGAGTCTAACAAACCCTAGTAGAAGGTCGCGTCAGCTAACCTTTTGAATTAACCAATCAGAACACAGCTTTCCAAATCACGAAAGTTAACATTGGCACTTACCGTTTGAACTTTTACCACAAAAACGTTCGAACTTGAACAATTCCGAATGTTATTTTCCGCACGATTGCTTCTGAGTGATACACATGGAGGACGCCATTATTCACAACTGTGAGTAAACAGTCGCTGAAAATATTTCGGTCAATATTCCAGGAAGTCATCTTGCTGAAATATAAGTTAATAGTAACCATGTCATCAGAAACCCCTAAGCATATATACTTCAGGTCAAAGGTCTGTATATTTTGTTTCAACTATTTTTATTCAGTTCAAGAGTATAATGTCAGATATCTAAATGTCAAATACATTTTCACGTGTTATACCAAAAGATATATTGAGACTGGAACTATTGAAGCATACCCACCAGTGGTCTCCATTTTTGCTCAAATTGTTTTCTTCATTGTTTTTTTGCAGTATATCTTTCTGTTTTCATTATCTCTTTGAGAGATTTCTTGAATTTCCAAAATACAGGAATGTTATTTTCATGCTCATATTACATATGTATTTCTTGGCTAGGAAAATGATATGAATTATAAGATAATCTGAGTATTAGGAACTAAAAACGATTGTGGTGTTAGTTAGGACAAAGCTTGGTATTTCGTCTTTCCAAAAAGCTTCAAAGTGAGACCAGATTTTTTTTGTATGCTGACAGCAATAATACACGTTTTATATTTTCTCTTTCTTCTGTATATAACAAACAACCATCATCATCAACAATTTTCATATATAGCAACTTATGTTTGGTGTAAATTTTCTTGTGAATAAATTTGTATTGAAATTCGATCAGTTTAACATCATTAGTACATTTTCTAAATTTAGTGAATGTAGATTTCCAGTTCATATCTTCTGGAAATTGGGTTTTCCGTTTTGTACAGACGAGAGGTAGATTGTCTTTCTTTATCAAAGTATCGTAAAAGTAACTACAAGACTTAATCTACCTACAACCTTTAGAATATTTTAACATATTTCTTTAGGGTTCTGGAATATTGATATTTTCTTCAATGAAATCTCCATTTGATATAAATTTTCTCCATAGGAGAGGAATATTTAATAACATTTTGTTGTAGTGTAGTACTGTGCCATTCTAGTCATATTTGTGTTTTAATTGCACGAGACATTATACCTTTGGAATCACTTACATATGTAATGGTACAAAGTCCTTTTGAAAACCATGACTTAATAATGAAATTTGGATGAGTAAATTGGTGGTTAAGCCATATTGGTTCCGCTAAAATATCATCTACCTTGTTTCCCCTCACATTTATACAATCTATAACAAATATCTGCACTTTATGCAGATTTTGTTTGTTGAGAAATCAGTGTCAGCGACCAGGAAAGAGAATATCCATTTTGTAAGTCCTGCCGAACCATATAATAGTACTGTAGCTGTTGTCTGATTGGTTAAATCCGTTCGTCTGTCTGGCGATATATTGGACGGTCATAGGTCGCTCAAAGGTTAGCTGACGTGACCTTCTACTAGGGTTTGTTAGACTCAGTATAGCAACGTAGCAAATAATACAGAGCCTAACTTTACTTAGACTGTATTGAACGAATGTTTATTTGCAGACAGCTGGACTTTACACTGGCCCAGGCTGATACCTTCCTGGGAACACCTCTATACATGAGTCCCGAGATATTCCAGTTCCAGCCCTACAGTTATAAGGTGAGGTCTGTCCAGGTCTGATGCGGTAGTAGAAGACAATGTCTGATCCATGAGGTATCTCAGAGCTGCGACTTGTAATCAATCAGTTGTAATCATAAACCTCTCCACAAAACTCATGTGGGCAATCACGGGAGTAGGCTCAAGAAAGGATTTGAGATGAGTTCTAGTCATCTGCGGGAAGCTTGAGCACTATGTTGTGTCATTTAAAGGCACTATATCACACCACATTTCTCTAAAAATAAATAATGCATTTCTCTCAATAATACTATCAGCCCTCAGGGAGGCTACCATATAATTTATTACAAAAATATTTTGATACAATATTAAATTAAAAAGTGGGAATAAATTAATGCAGTATTGCATTAATTGACTACCGACCCAACATTATTTCAAGAGATCCCCATAGAGTATTTCCCTTGGAGTGCTCTTTATGAATATCCTACACACAATTTGTGATTGAAACCAGTTCGGCAAACACCGTGTGCGACAGTTTTCAATGTTTACATTCCATATATGGCAAGTGTTCTGTTTGGAAGCCGTTCATCTCGAAGTTTCAATTATCGATTTCAGGCAAGTTGTATGCGATAATAAGTCTAAATTGAGTGCATATGCCCCAATGTATATAATATAGGTCAAAATATTGTCAAAACTATGTGACATTGTGCCTTTCATGTATCACAGTGAGTTGCACAGAATCATCACATGCGTATACCCTGCGATCATGAGTTGGAATCCTGTATTCTGTAACAGAAGGCTAAACAAAAGAAACACATCCTTCTTTCAAATGTTGTCTTGCATGTGTGTTTTATCTCTGTGGCCAACACTGATACGAAAACAAAGGCAGAAATATTCATAATTTATGGCTAGTGGGGTGATGATTTTAATGGGTGTGTGTGTATCACTAATTTTGTACACATGCACTAGGGAGGTTGTCATTGATTTTGTACATGACATTGGGGATGGGGGGTGGGGTGTCACATAAAGTTTGGGGGGCTCATACATATTGAACATGCTTCTCCATAAAAAGCATCATCACCCCCTAGCCATAAATTATGAATGGTCCCTTAGCTTCTCTGAACCGAACAAGTGCTTGCTAGTTTTATGAAAGTGGTATGAGTCAACCTTGGCACTTCAGGTTTTCCCCAAAATACATTGAGATACTTGGATGTAAGCAATAATAGAAAGTAAGGTTATATTGAAACCACCATAAATCCCTTTATTAAAAACAGATATTAAAGTACAACACTGATGAAGAAACAAAATCAAGATTCTGTGCAAGAAGTGCAAGAAAGTTGTTGTGTTTGTAGGCTGACATCTGGAGCATGGGCTGCTGCGTGTACGAGATGATGACGTTACGCTTAGCCTTCGAGTCACCATCACAGCAGAAGATGGTGCAGAGGATCATCAAGGGCAAGGTCAGATATCTCGTATTTCTGCCATCTTCCATCCAATGGTCTGTTTTCCATTTCCTGTTTCAATGAAACAAAATCATTTCTATTGGTGAGCTTTGCAATTGGCATAAATGATGATTTATTGTTTATTATTATTATATTATATGCCACATTTCTATTGAACTACTTCAAGATCACTCTCAGGTGCTTCAAAAGTTGTTTTTCCCTCGATCAATAGATGTCAATCCCAAACGGCATATTGTATTATCAATCTAAACTCCCTGGGGATCATACAACTCTTGCAGCCACTAGCTAGGTGCACCGAGTTGATGTGGATTTCCCATCCTTACGAGGTACTCGTTCACAGCTTGGTGGACTGGGACACAAAGTCACAGTACTTTGTCCACATTACTGCACGTTGCTGTACCCACAACTACGTGTTTGCACCTATTCATGTGGCCACCATATGGTCATCTACCAACGGATTCGTGGGTTCTTTTAAGTGCACAGGGTTGTGTACTGTACACTAGGGGTTGTGACAACACTGAAAGGATCTGCACACAAAGTTGAATCCAAGGTTTTTACACCTGGTCACAGGTGGGCTTGATCCCGACACCTCAAGCTCGCTGGATCACTTGTCTGGCATCTTAGACAGTTAGCCCACCACTCCTCATAATTTACCCATCATTTACTTTTTATATAACTTTTTTCATGATGAAACAAAGCCTCCTTTATAAGCTACCTGTCCCATAGAAACAATACTTTTGTGTAATATAAACAGTGGATGCAGTGGCAAATAGAGACTTGAAAGGCTTTCGGAGAAAGACTATGCTTGATGTCAGTGTAGTTTTTACAATTAGTGGTGGTAGAATATATCTACAGAGGTTGGTAAATGTAACAATGGTTCTGGTGTATTGGGAGAGCGGAAGGTCGCGGGTTCGATCCCCGACCACGTCATACCAAAAGACGTTAAAATATGGTACTTGTTGGTCCCTGCCTGGCGCTCGGCATTAATGGGAACAACAAGGACTGGTCGGCTCAGAGTCAGTATAATGTGTCTGAGTGGGGTATTCTTGCTTCACTGCGGCATGGTATCTCAGTGAGCTAGCACTATAAAACTAGCTTAAGTCTGGGCTAGTACAAGCAGCCGCACATACACATACACACGCATGCACGTCATATGAGTGAAATATTCTCAAGTACGACGTAAAACCCAATTTCACCTCACCTCACCTCTGGTGTATTGGACACTTGTCATCCATCTTGCGCAGGCGCCGACTGTTCCAGCTATGTACAGCAAGAACCTAGGGAGGCTGGCTAACGACATGTTGAACAAGGACCCACAGCTCAGGCCTCATGCTGTGGACATCGTCAAACAACTACAGGTGGGTCTTAATACACTGCTTCCCTTAAGACTGCCAGTTTATTGTAAATTATGATAAATAAAACCATTTCTGATGTCTTTTCAGTTTTATAAAGCATCTAAATTTTGAAATGTTTTCAAATAATTCCATAAAGTTTTGATTATTGTGTCAAACACAATATGTTTTAATGTTTTTCCTCATTTACTTTCAGAAATTATAGATAGACAGAAAAAGAGAGAAATAATACATTGTTGCCACACAGTTGATGAGACTGCACCATTTGCTATAGAGTTTAGGGTAGCTTACTCTTATGAAATCTTTTTCTATTTTGAAATCTTATTTTATGTAAGAATGTAATCAATGATCTGTCTCTCCAGTCAAACCAAGAGAGACCCAGCTCAGGGGATATGAAGATCTCGCCACGGAGCAGACGCCGTCTGTCAACATCTCGAAGTGACAGCCGAGTAGGCATGCCCGATCTTACGCCATCACTACGCTCAGACCGACACGCCATTGTCGACTCCCTCATGACGTTCTTCAGGCAGAACACGGCAACAGGCTTAGGGAACGGATTTGAGATCGGCGTTCTGTCGTCCACAAAATCTGCACTGTCAAGGACTGTTAAAACAATATGGACGCGTAATCCTAGTCAGGAGGAGACAACTCAGTTTGTGAGAAAATTCGGGACAGGATTGCAAAATGGGGATAATCCTCATAGTGATGATATGGTGGACAATATTGGATACGGAGAGACGTCTGGCGTTCATGACACTGTGAAGAAGAGCCCAAGAAAACGTGATAAGACGTCATCGCAGAGATCCATGCTCAGAGACTATTACCAAGCTGTTGAAATGTACGATGATAATTATTATGACATCCAGCCTGACCCTGATGACGTCATTCAGTGGGCGAGACAGAATCTGGCATCTTGTAACGTATCAGCTGAACCTCCTTCCAAAGATTCCATTGATGAGGTATATAGCAGCACTCATTTTCTAGTACATAAAAACTTATGAATTATTAGGTCTGCCCCAAATGATCGATAATCAGAAATATTGTTGTCGAAAAGTTATTGGACTCTTCATAACGAGGGGGTGTGATGATGATTTTTAAGGAGAACCATGTACAATGTGAGTGACCCCCCTGCGTGTCATGTACAAGATCAGTGACACTTCCCCCCCCTTCCTCTCTCCACCCTCGTATATGTAGCAAAAATTGATTAAAACACCCACATGTGTACAAAATTGATGTCCCCCACTACCTCCCCAGAACAAAATGTGCCCACCCCTCAAAAAAAAAATCAAAAAAATCATCATCACCTCTACCTATAAATTATAAAAGGTCATTAAAAGGTGATCGATATGAAAATTGTGTCATTGACAATATCCTATATAATGTATTGTGTTGAGAAAGAGCGTTATTTTATTCACACATTACACAGAATTAGGCCTTTATTCCTCGGCTGCTTGTGACTTATGTTCAGGATGTTGTTTTTGATAGTAATCCATGCATTAAAATGGCATCACCACTTATCAGTGATCTTAAATATGTTGATTTCTTTCAGACATTTTGGGCAGTTTTGCTCAAAGTTACTTTTCTGATAATAGTCAATCGATATATAGTTAATGATTATCTCTATGATCTATATCAATAACCAGACCTATAATTATTACATATTTCTTGGGTATACAACTTGCTACAGCAATGGTCAAGTGAGGAAACTATATGCTGCCATATTTTACTTGACATATTCTGCCTGTGGGGACTGAAACCTAGGTTATTTGTGTGGAGAGAGAACAATTTGTTTCCAGTGTGTTTTCGTTAACCCTGAAAAGCTGAAAGGACCCAGAACCATAACAAGTTGTGGGTCCGGATCAGAATGTGTAGGCCCTATATTTTAGCTACAATTTAATTCCCAGCAAAAACAAAAATGTGAGTTCACATCAGCGTTGTTTCAGCGTTGAGAATAGCAGATTGATCCTCAGCGTTGAAAATAGATTGAAAATAGGTTGTATATGAAAGTTTTTTGGCGTAGATATCCGGCGATGGAATCAGCGTTGAAGTTTGACCGATTATCAGCGTTGAAAAAGGTTGATCCTCAGCGTTGAAAATAGGTTGTATATGAAAGTTTTTGGCGTAGATATCCGGCGATGGAATCAGCGTTGAAGTTTGACCGATTATCAGCGTTGAGAATAGGTTGATCCTCAGCGTTGAAAATAGATTGAAAATAGGTTGTATATGAAAGTTTTTGGCGTAGATATCCGGGCGTCGAATCAATGTTGAAGTCTGACATATTATTAGCGTTGAAAATGGGTTGTTCGTGGTTGTGTCTGGGAGGTATTACGGCTTTCCTGTAAATAGACTCGCATTTCATCTTTAAACTACAATAAAGTAGCACCAAACTCCTGCATCCAGCTAAAATACCCAAAAGCTACCTGCAATAAACAGTGTTCAAACAGAAAATTGCAGTAAAATATTTACCTGATAAAATACTTGGTTAAAATTCCACATTCAATATAATGTTCATTTTAAGTTTTATGTCAGTTGGACATTATAATTCCAGTAAGAAGAAAAGATCATTCCAAATTAAGAAAAACTATTTACTGTTGTATTGTTACCTTGAAAGGTGAAAATTGTCGAGAAGACATTTTGTCTGAATTTCAGCTCTTAGACAGACCTCTGAATAAACACAATGCAATTACTTTCACCATGAAAGGGATCCAAGATGACCAGGAACTATACCTGAAGACAGCACATAAAACAAATCACTTTTCATGAAATCTTTATGAACACACACGCACACAGAAAGCGTGGTTTAATGCATAATGTAAAACATCACACATGACATAGTCTGTAGGTGATCTCTGTTGTGCTAATAACACAATATCATCTGCATATAGCATCAAAGTGACATTTCGCCACCAATTTCAATACCACAGTTCAGATTTTTCAACACAATTACAACTCCAAAACAAAATTATCAGCTCCTCTTCTTTCTGCCACTCCTGCCTGGCGGTCAGGTGGATACTTCAGAAACGTTCCTAACTCTTTCTTGAAATTTGCTTGGATGCATTCCCATCTCATTCCCTTGAGATAGGACACATTCTGAAATTTTATATTTAAATACATGAATAAGTTATATGGAAGATATATTGTCTTAAATGATTCAAGTATTTGTTTAATCAATCACTTGAAAGGTTCATTTCACTGCTGTAACTTGGCATGTGAACATATGAACAAGCATCAATACAAAATATGACGAAAAGTGTAAACAATTTATATATTTTCAACCCGAGAGGAATGGAAGTTTTCTTAAACATTTTCAAAGAAAATCCTCAATTGCAAGTTGATTATTTAATTAGACTATGAATTACGGTAGGATGAATTAGAGCGATGCTTTACTGTCATATATTATTTGCTATGGTCATGATGAAAATGCTGCACTTGGTAATTAACTTACCAGAGATGATTGAATACAACCTTGTATTCTTAAAAGAAAACTTGCCGTTTGCCCATCAACATTCATTCTTGACATCAAATTGTTTGACATTGTCCTGCAAAACAATGGAAGATTGTTGTTATTCTGTCAGATTTAGTTTTCTTTAGAGATTCTCGGAAATGATTATTTCAAATTAATAGGAGTTGAACTGATGTAGCAATTTTGCTACCAGGAGTCATAAATTGTAACAAAAGCCATTTTACATTAAATGATAAGAAAACAAAATGGGTGGTGGTTCACAGGTCAAAGAACAAGTCTATTGTGGGAGGTCTCCCAACACCATTTGTTCCCAAACACAAGGAAGTATGGATCATGGAGTTCTGAAAACAATAATGAGCTCTCATAAGTATACAATATATTCTCTATTATCTACTCTCTCTCTCTCTCTTTGTCATTTGTACACTCATAAAACTCAGATAAATAACTTTTTTATAATTCATATATGTTTACACTTAATCTCTTATAGGAGCGGCTTAGAAAATCTCTCATATAATGAATTATGTGTGCGTATTATCTGCGACGTCATAACTATGCTTCTCTGAATCATGAACAATAAAATAATGAGATTAAACTCTACATTGTCAGAAATAATCTATCATACCATGAATAATAAGACATTGAATAACATCTCTTACAACTCCAATCTACACTCAAAAAGACTTAAATGTACTCGTAAACAAACATGGCTGGCTAACGCAAATTCTTGGAAACAGTGCATCTCTGACTCTCAATTCCAAGAAATGGAAGTCCTACTCTATTTGACCAAAGGGGTGACAGGTGGCCAAAACATATTAAATGTAGGTCATACACTGAAAATAACTCTGATTTAAAACACTACAAATATACACCTTCTCTCTAATATACTCGATAGATAATCTTAACAAGGGAACATGTACATAAAATGCTGATATCTAACAACACCTGTACTTTATATAATGGACTCTTCCAAATCTCAGTATGTTTCACTGCACACATATTAGATTGCAAATAATGAAAAACCTACCCTTTGACAATAATAAAAACATCATATTCAAATTCTACAGCTGACCAAATACCTGAAGAGTGTGTTTCCCAGCAATAAACATCTCTATATATCTATAAATGTATGACTTCTGTCCTCGCTGCTATCTTGCATCCAGCTGTTTCTGGTGAGGAAAACAATATGGCCAAGCAAGGGAGTGCTCATTAAACTAAACATCTCGGGAGAAATCATTGTCAGTTTTTTCTCTTAAATGATCAACCTTAATATATAAATGAAAATAAAGACCAACTATTATCACCAAAAAAGACCAAACATTATCACAAATATTCAAAACAGGTGGTAATGAAAGAGCATTATCATCTTTCTCTTAAACTTTGTGGTGATATACTGGAAACAAGTGAAATGTTAAAAAGCGTGTTACCTTAGCCTTGCTCCTTTTATGTGATCCACAAAATTGCTGCCACCCAGTCTTGAAGATGAGATTTCTGCAAATTCCATTAAAATAATCTTATTTCATAATTAAATGTTCCTTACATTAAAATTACTTCTTTTGTATGTAAGATTTTAACCTTTAAGAGACATGAATTATCATATCCCTTCCAAACAAGTGTAAGAATGAAAGTCTGTGGGTGCAGTTTTGTTAATTGTCCCATCAAAGAATCATTAGTGAAGTTACACTTTTTGTAAATAAATAAAAGTTCAAATAAATTATATACAATTTCATCCTTAACAAAGACTTTCACAAGACATTTTAAAGTGAAAATTTTCGTTGCATTTCCTTACGCCATTCTCCACCACCCCCTCCCCCCAATAATATAATATATATGTTGATAGGGTTCAGGGCATGCTCAATGCATCATTTACTGATAGATCTATTCAAACGAACAAATGTTCATAATAATGGGATGCAATATAAAATGTTGATTAATCCTATCCGATTTTGTATAGCTGCCCTTAGGGACCGTTCATAATGTATGGCTTTGGGGTGATGTTGATTTTTATGTACAATGTGAATTACACACCCCCCTAAAAGTGTAAGTGTATGAGTATGTACAGAATAAGAGGCGGCCCACCCTGCATGTCATGTACATTATCTATGGATGCCCTCTCCCCTTCCCATAATTTCTAAACATAGTGCGTGTGTACAAAAATGCTGACCCATTAGCTCCCTGAACAAAATGGGTGACACCCCACCCCACCCTCCAACCCTTACAATCAAACACCACCACCCGCAGCCATATATTTAATTATGAGCGGTTCCTTATATTGATGTACTTCATTGATTATTTGAAAATGTATATTTGCAAAATTCAAATCAGGTGATAGATGCGAAAGGAAATCTTATTCGATTATATAATAAATTATATATGCATGCAAATATATTGAAAAATAACAAAACAAAATTTTGAGAAACATGTACTGTGACATACCGGTAACCTTGTGAGATAAAACATGAGCCCTAATTGAGGAGTTTCTTGCTACTGCTAGATTTAAGCGGCATTCCCTCGTTTTCATTATACATGAAGGACATACTTACCAAATAAACACCAGCATGCGTGAAGATGGTGAAAATAGAGCGATATTGCGTTGAACCCGCCAAAGTGAACTGACAGCGATCAGCTGCCTTCTTCTTGTAGCGATAATTAATGGCATGTCGGATATGGCCAAGCGAGGCGATCGAAGGTCAACATCTGGCTTGTGTTTGAAACAAATTGTCGGAATTATACAATTTTCACAGTTTTGTGGGAAAATATCGAATGTAATGCAATTTGGATAACTGATGACTTTATACCTAAAACTGCGATTTCACGTAATATTTCCGTCCGTGGATCGATGCACAATCAAATAATATATAAGATTATATCTGTCACTAGCTTTCGATCTTGATCTTTTATGAAAATAATGTTCGAAATGATAGTTGCTAAGTTGGATACCTATTACCAATATGAATTATGTATCAAATTTGCCAAGGAAACAATTAGTTGACATTTTGTTTGGTTCCTTACGTTGAAACAACGTTGACAACTAAGCGAATCTCGACTAACTTTCTTTGGTAGCATGATAAGCGTTGAATCAACATTGTGCGTTTATGAAAGGTTGATCAACCAAACAACCAAAATTCAAGCGTTGATTCAGCGTTGATTCAGCGTTATTGTGCCAGCTGGGAATTTATTTAAGATTATATTTATTCCCAGTTTATGAAAAGACCTAATCTCATCATATTCTGCAAACTAGTAGAAATTGATGTCAGGTTTGTAATACAGGAACTAAAGATCTTAGTAACATACTTGCAACATTCATATGAATATGGTATTCTGAATCTTGTTCTTTCATTTAGCCCAAGTCAAGACAACCACCAGATGCAAAACTAAAAACAAGGAAGAAGAAAAATTTCTTGAAAGGTACGTCTACTTCATTTACTGAAAGATGCTGATTTGGAAATCACTTTAGTCAATAATTCTTTTCTTTCATTTATTTGAAAGAACATACTTCTTCCCCTATCAAAATGTGGAGCAATACACTGAGGAACTCACTCAAGAACTCTAGAAAAAACTCATGCACTCACACACTAAAAAAACAAACTCATGAATGAACGAACCATATCAGGTGATATGGGATCTTACAGTGAGTGAGTTGGGTGCAGTGCAGCTTATATTTGAACCGTACAATGGTGCAGTATTTCAGTTGTATGATGGCATGTAAGTTGTATATTGGCATGTCAGTTGTATGTTGACATATCAGTTGTATGTTGGCATATCAGTTGTGTGTTGGCATGTCAGTTGTATGTTGGCATGTCAGTTGTATGATGGCATGTCAGTTGTATGATGGCATGTCAGTTGTATGTTGGCATGTCAGTTGTATGTTGGCATGTCAGTTGTATGTTGGCATATCAGTTGTGTGTTGGCATGTCAGTTGTATGTTGGCATGTCAGTTGTATGATGGCATGTCAGTTGTATGATGGCATGTCAGTTGTATGTTGGCATATCAGTTGTGTGTTGGCATGTAAGTTGTATGTTGGCATATCAGTTGTGTTTTGGCATGTCAGTTGTATGTTGGCATGTCAGTTGTATGTTGGCATGTCAGTTGTTTGATGTCATGTCAGTTGTATGATGGCATGTCAGTTGTATGTTGGCATATCAGTTGTGTGTTGGCATGTCAGTTGTATGTTGGCATATCAGTTGTGTGTTGGCATGTCAGTTGTATGTTGGCATGTCAGTTGTATGTTGGCATATCAGTTGTGTGTTGGCATGTCAGTTGTATGTTGGCATGTCAGTTGTATGTTGGCATGTCAGTTGTTTGATGTCATGTCAGTTGTATGTTGGCATGTCAGTTGTATGTTGGCATGTAAGTTGTATGATGGCATGTAAGTTGTATGATGGCATGTCAGTTGTATGTTGGCATGTCAGTTGTATGATGGCATATCAGTTGTATGTTGGCATGTCAGTTGTATGATGGCATGTCAGTTGTATGTTGGCATATCAGTTGTATGATGGCATGTCAGTTGTATGTTGGCATGTCAGTTGTATGTTGGCACGTCAGTTGTATGTTGGCATGTCAGTTGTATGTTGGCATGTCAGTTGTATGTTGGCATGTCAGTTGTGTGTTGGCATGTCAGTTGTATGTTGGCATATCAGTTGTATGTTGGCATATCAGTTGTGTGTTGGCATGTCAGTTGTATGTTGACATATCAGTTGTATGTTGGCATATCAGTTGTATGTTGGCATGTCAGTTGTATGTTGACATATCAGTTGTATGTTGGCATATCAGTTGTGTGTTGGCATATCAGTTGTGTGTTGGCATGTCAGTTGTATGTTGGCATGTCAGTTGTATGATGGCATGTCAGTTGTATGATGGCATGTCAGTTGTATGATGGCATGTCAGTTGTATATTGGCATGTCAGTTGTATGTTGACATATCAGTTGTATGTTGGCATATCAGTTGTATGATGGCATGTCAGTTGTATGTTGGCATGTCAGTTGTGTGTTGGCATGTCAGTTGTATGTTGGCATGTCAGTTGTATGATGGCATATCAGTTGTATGTTGGCATATCAGTTGTGTGTTGGCATGTAAGTTGTATATTGGCATGTCAGTTGTATGTTGACATATCAGTTGTATGTTGGCATATCAGTTGTGTGTTGGCATGTCAGTTGTATGTTGGCATGTCAGTTGTATGATGGCATGTCAGTTGTATGATGGCATGTCAGTTGTATGTTGGCATGTCAGTTGTATGTTGGCATGTCAGTTGTATGTTGGCATATCAGTTGTGTGTTGGCATGTCAGTTGTATGTTGGCATGTCAGTTGTATGATGGCATGTCAGTCAGTTGTATGATGGCATGTCAGTTGTATGTTGGCATATCAGTTGTGTGTTGGCATGTCAGTTGTATGTTGGCATATCAGTTGTGTGTTGGCATGTCAGTTGTATGTTGGCATGTCAGTTGTATGTTGGCATGTCAGTTGTTTGATGTCATGTCAGTTGTATGTTGACATATCAGTTGTATGTTGGCATGTCAGTTGTATGTTGGCATATCAGTTGTATGATGGCATGTCAGTTGTATGTTGGCATGTCAGTTGTGTGTTGGCATATCAGTTGTATGATGGCATGTCAGTTGTATGTTGGCATGTCAGTTGTATGTTGACATATCAGTTGTATGATGGCATGTCAGTTGTATATTGGCATGTCAGTTGTATGTTGACATATCAGTTGTATGTTGGCATATCAGTTGTATGATGGCATGTCAGTTGTATGTTGGCATGTCAGTTGTATGATGGCATGTCAGTTGTATGTTGGCATATCAGTTGTGTGTTGGCATGTAAGTTGTATATTGGCATGTCAGTTGTATGTTGACATATCAGTTGTATGTTGGCATATCAGTTGTGTGTTGGCATGTCAGTTGTATGATGTCATATCAGTTGTATGATGGCATGTCAGTTGTGTGTTGGCATATCAGTTGTGTGTTGGCATATCAGTTGTGTGTTGGCATGTCAGTTGTGTGTTGGCATGTCAGTTGTGTGTTGGCATATCAGTTGTATGATGGCATGTCAGTGGGATATTGGCATGTCAGTTGTATGATGGCATGTCAGGTGTTTGATGTCATGTCAGTTGTATGTTGGCATGTCAGTTGTATGATGGCATGTCAGTTGTATGTTGGCATGTAAGTTGTATGATGGGATGTCAGTGGGATATTGGCATGTCAGTTGTATGATGGCATGTCAGGTGTTTGATGTCATGTCAGTTGTATGTTGGCATGTCAGTTGTATGATGGCATGTCAGTTGTATGTTGGCATGTAAGTTGTATGATGGCATGTCAGTGGGATATTGGCATGTCAGTTGTATGATGGCATGTCAGGTGTTTGATGTCATGTCAGGTGTATGTTGGCATGTCAGTTGTATGATGGCATGTCAGTTGTATGTTGGCATGTAAGTTGTATGATGGCATGTCAGTTGTATGTTGGCATGTCAGTTGTATGATGGCATGTCAGTTGTATGTTGGCATGTCAGTTGTATGTTGGCATGTCAGTTGTATGTTGGCATGTCAGTTGTATGATGGCATGTCAGTTGTATGATGGCATGTCAGTTGTATGATGGCATGTCAGTTGTATGTTGGCATGTCAGTTGTATGATGGCATGTCAGTTGTATGATGGCATATCAGTTGTATGTTGGCATGTCAGTTGTGTGTTGGCATATCAGTTGTATGTTGGCATATCAGTTGTGTGTTGGCATGTCAGTTGTATGTTGGCATGTCAGTTGTGTGTTGGCATGTCAGTTGTGTGTTGGCATATCAGTTGTATGATGGCATGTCAGTGGGATATTGGCATGTCAGTTGTATGTTGGCATGTCAGGTGTTTGATGTCATGTCAGTTGTATGTTGGCATGTCAGTTGTATGATGGCATGTAAGTTGTATGATGGCATGTCAGTGGGATATTGGCATGTCAGTTGTATGATGGCATGTCAGGTGTTTGATGTCATGTCAGTTGTATGTTGGCATGTCAGTTGTATCTTGGCATGTCAGTTGTATGTTGGCATGTAAGTTGTATGATGGCATGTAAGTTGTATGATGGCATGTAAGTTGTATGTTGGCATGTCAGTTGTATGTTGGCATGTCAGTTGTATGATGGCATGTCAGTTGTATGATGGCATGTCAGTTGTATGTTGGCATGTAAGTTGTATAATGGCATGTAAGTTGTATGATGGCATGTAAGTTGTATGTTGGCATGTAAGTTGTATGATGGCATGTAAGTTGTATGATGGCATGTAAGTTGTATGTTGGCATGTCAGTTGTATGTTGGCATGTCAGTTGTATGATGGCATGTCAGTTGTATGATGGCATGTCAGTTGTATGATGGCATGTCAGTTGTATGATGGCATGTAAGTTGTATATTGGCATGTCAGTTGTATGATGGCATGTCAGTTGTGTGTTGGCATGTCAGTTGTATGATGGCATGTCAGTTGTATGTTGGCATGTCAGTTGTATGATGGCATGTCAGTTGTATGATGGCATGTAAGTTGTATGATGGCATGTAAGTTGTATGATGGAGAAAAACCAGGGGTGATACAGATCACAGACAATTGCTGTTTTGTTCAAACAATCTAGTAAGGCTGTGTATGAAAGTCCCTAAAAATATTTATCAAGGCCGATAACTACAAGTGCCACTAAAAACCCACCAGTCCAATTGACATTGTTAAAAAGTAGTTTTCAAATAAACAAAATTGAAGAAAATGTATGTTTGATGAGCTTTATTTAAATGCACAGCTTCCACAAGCTGGTAACTTGAACTCAAAAATACTCATCTAGGGTCACTGAGGGTGAAGTCTAGAGATATTATTGGTCAAATACTCACCTGTCTGTCGGTCAGGAAAACATAATTTTGTCACGCCTCACTCCCTCTTAACGTCGACCCATCTTGGGTGTTCACGTGGATGCTTATTTCGAACACTGAGTATGGTAAAGTGCGGAGAAACCTGGAAATAAAATCAAGATGGTTCTTGGATTTGAACCCACAATAACAGATTTGTGGCACAGTTAAGAGAAGTAATGAATTACTCCACCTTAGATGACTGATTGAACACCTTTTGAGCCTGGAAGGTATTTCAAGTTTCTTTTGTGTCCGGAATAAGAGTATCCTTGTGACTGGAGGCTATACTCCTTGGAACCTGAAGAAGATCTAGGTTAGAATATGCCTCCAGTAACCCATGCTTGTCATTAAAGGCGACTAACGGGGTCAGGTGGTCAGGCTTGCTGACTTGGTTGACACATGTCATCGGTTCCTACTTACACAGATCGGTGGTCATGATGTTGATCACTGGATTGTCTAATGCAGACTTGATGATTTACAGACCACAGGAATAGCTTGAATATTGCAGAGTGGGGCGTAAACAACAAAGAGTGTATCCACTTATCACTGATTCAGGCAGGGAAGGATGTTGCAGACTGCATCAGTGTGGGGCAACCAAACCAGGATCTTTCGTGTGACGACCAGCTACAGGAAGCATCCATGGAAGTCCTGATTAGAATATTTCTCCTGAAAACAATGTATGCCGTACAAGGAAGCAAAACAGACTGGATGGCCGGGCTCATTTAGCTGCAATATTGCTGAGTGCGGTGTTAAACAACAAACAAACCAACTAAACTATAATCCTTGGAACGTGTCACAAATGTCTCCTGTTGTTTCAGCTGCCTCCGAGAAGAAGAAAACGTCCACATCAGGGAAGGACCAGTCTGCCCAGAGTCAGGTAAATCCTTTCACTCCACTCATAAAATCTTTGAATGGCATTTGACAGATAAACATAGGGGGGGAACATTTATGGATGTCAGAGTCTATATTATGAGGAATACAGCATTTTGGAGAATATTCTTACTTCTCCCTGATTCATTCACCTGATGAATATTGTCAGAAATATTGTGTTATGATGTAGAAGTTGGTATCCTTAAATGTCAGTCTAAGTAAACCTAGGCTCAGTATTATTCGTTACACTGCTATACTGAGTCTTACAAACCCTAGAAGAAACCTTTGAGCGACCTATGACCGTCCAATCAAACGCGAGATGGCTGAATGGATTTAACCAATCAGACAATGACTACTTGTTAGGGTTCAGCGGGACTTACAAAACGTTTTTTGGATTTTCCCTGGTCGCTGACTCCAGAGACCACACAATAGACCATCTATTATATGGTCTCTGCTGACACTGATCTATGAACTAATGAAAATCTGTATAAAACACAGATATTTCACCTGCAGTATATACGCTTAGGGCTTTCTTATGACATGATTACTATTAGCTTATATTTCCACAAGATGACATCCTTGAATATTGACAAAAACACTATGTTCAGCGACTGTTTACTCATTGCGTCCTCCGTGTGTATCACTTGGAAGCGATCGTGTGGAAAATAGCATTCGGAATCGTTTGAGTTTTTTAGGTAAAGGTTCAAACAGTATGTGCGAATGTTAACGTTAGCGAATTGGTAAGCTGTGTTTTGATTGGTCAGTCCAAAAGGTTAGCTGATGTGAGCTTCTACTAGGGTTGGTTAGACTCAGTATAGTAGTGTAATGAAACATACTGAGCCTAAGTTTACTTAGACTGCTTAAATATTCTGCTACCTTCCTACTCCGTTCATATGTGTAAGTCCAATTTTCACAGTTGATCGTACAAAGAAGGAGGTATAGAAAATGCACTGTTATACTTAATGCACTGTTATTCTTCATCCACTGTACACTGTTATTCTTCATCCACTGTACACTGTTATTCTTCATCCACTGTACATTGTTATTCTTCATCCACTGTACACTGTTATTCTTCATCCACTGTACACTGTTGTTCTTCATCCACTGTACACTGTTATTCTTTCATCCACTGTACACTGTTATTCTTCATCCACTGTACACTGTTATTCTTCATCCACTGTACACTGTTATTCTTCATCCACTGTACACTGTTATTCTTCATCCACTGTACACTGTTGTTCTTCATCCACTGTACACTGTTATTCTTCATCCACTGTACACTGTTATTCTTCATCCACTGTACACTGTTATTCTTCATCCACTGTACACTGTTATTCTTCATCCACTGTACACTGTTATTCTTCATCCACTGTATTCTTCATCCACTTCTTCATGTTATACTTCATCCACTGTACACTGTTATTCTTCATCCTCTGTACACTGTTATTCTTCATCCACTGTACACTGTTATTCTTCATCCACTGTTATTCTTCATCCACTGTACACTGTTATACTTCATCCTCTGTACACTGTTATTCTTCATCCACTGTACACTGTTATTCTTCATCCACTGTACACTGTTATTCTTCATCCACTGTACACTGTTATTCTTCATCCACTGTACACTGTTATTCTTCATCCACTGTACACTGTTATTCTTCATCCACTGTACACTGTTATTCTTCATCCACTGTTATTCTTCATCCACTGTTATTCTTCATCCACTGTACACTGTCTTCATCCACTGTTATTCTTCATCCACTGTACACTGTTATTCTTCATCCACTGTACACTGTTATTCTTCATCCACTGTACACTGTTATACTTCATCCTCTGTACACTGTTATTCTTCATCCACTGTACACTGTTGTTCTTCATCCACTCTACACTGTTATTTATTCCCCGTCATGAAGTGGGAGGGGGATAAAGGTTTGAGCTCCGTCCATTACCCCCAATGGGAACAGATTTTCTCAGTAACTGTTATAGATGGGGAAACCAAATGTGGTATGTGTTTTTTTAGGACATGAAAGTTATGGTGGAGTTAAAATCAGAAACCGTGTTACAATTTTTAATGGAGTCATGGCCCTTGTCATGCATTTCTTAGAATAATAATAGCTTCGTGCGTGGTGTGACTTATCTTCACAATCTATATCCTTGAAATGGTTTAATTGTGGTGATGGATGCTTCTCTATATGATTTATCTTGCACATCCATAACACCTCATCCCACAGTCTGTCGCGGGGATAATGATGACCATGTCTTCCTATTCTTCATCCACTGTACACTACATTCTACATCCTCAGTGAACTCATTCTTCATCAACTGTCCACTGTCAATCATCTTCTGGACATTGTTCTTGTAGAAGCCACCAGTGAAGACAATGCCCGCTGACAGTTCAAAGACTGTCACTCTCTTTACTCGGAGTCAGAAAGTGGTCTTCAGGAAGGAAGAGTTCCTGGCAGGGGATGCTGACCCCATGGAGAGAGAGCTGTCTAAGAGTCTGGGTGGGGACACAGAAATGGTGAATATCGGGAGGTGAGTTACCCCATGTAGAGAGAACTGTCACAGAGTGTGGGTATGGACACGGAAATCTTGAGTATCGGGAGGTGAATACCCTATGAAGAGAGATCTGTCTTAAAGTGTGGGTGGGGACTTAGATATGGTTAATATTGGGACGTGAGCGACTCTAAGGTATTCTGACACCATAGAGTGAGCGAGTGAGTGAGTTTAGTTTTATGAGGCACTTAGCAATTTTCCAGCTATATGGCAGTGAGCTGTAAATAATCGAGTCTGAACCAGACAATCCAGCGATCAACAACATGAGCATCAATCTATGCAGTTGGGAACCGATGACATGTGTCAACCAAGTCAGCGAGCCTGACCACCTGATCCCGTTAGGCGCCTCATACGATAAGCATGGGTTACTTAAGATCAATTCTAACCTGGAATTTTATGGGTGACACCACAGAGGGAGAGGGTCGTACAATAGTGAGTCAGGGACATGATTATGATGAATACTGTGATGGAGAGAGAGAGCTATGGTTAAGATACGGAGGTGAATGACTAGAGATTTAGTTCAGTCTAGTGAGTGTGTCCGATGGGAGAGACCACTGAAGGAGGGCACTGTGATGGTGTGTGCTTATGCACTTAGCACCTGGTGTTAATGACATACGGTTATTCATTGATGAGCCCTGTCAACGCTGTTACCCGCTGATAGTACAGGGCACACGAGCACACCAAGGTTGTTTTGGCTTAGAGCAACTGAGTGTCAGACAGCATGTTAGTGATAGAACACATGAACTGTCGACCATACAATCCAAGGGAGGTAATTCATGTAACATCTGTTGCCTTATCATACTTGGTTGTTTGTTATGTAACTGTAATGTTTCTGTAATATTTACCTATATGATGGCGGTTTGTAAATAGTCAAGCCTAGACCAGACAATCAAGTTATTGACAAAACGGGCATTCATACAATTGTAATTTATTAACATGCATTACAATATAAGTTGTTCACTCAGGTCTTGAGGGTACATCAACCCATGGGCCCCGAAGGACCAGTGCACAACGTATTTATCTTACCGAACACCTTAATGTTAATTTTGAATTGTTTGAAGCACAGGTACAAATATTTTTGTATCCATCGCTAGATTTTGCTGTCAAGAAAAACAGATTTAGAGTTATCTCCCTTCCGTTGATTTGCATTCGCAAAACATCGGTACTTTCCGTACATCATACATGATTCAATGTTATTTGAGATAAAGAATAACTACCATGAAGTACCAAATGAGCTGCCATTGACAGCGGGGCACATTGAAATGTTACTCGCTTGTAAGTGGGGTATACTGAAAATAATAGAAGAACGCACAGCCTATCAGAAAGCAACATTTATGTGTGAGGTAAGATAATAGGTATTGGATATCATGATTGATATCAGGATGAATCCAACAAATTGATCATCAAAATTCTTCAGATATTTTCCTTTGTCATTTTCTCAAAGTTATGTCCAGAAGTGAATCTGGACCAGACAATCCAATGAATGATATCATAGGCATTGACAGATGCAGGTGGGATTTGATGACATGTGTTGCCTCTTGCGTTGAGTTGAGCTGAGATGAGTTGAATTTTACGTGACTCAGAAATATTCCAGCTATATGGCGGTCGCCTCGTACGACAGTCATGGGTTGCTGGAGACCAATTCTAGCCTGGATCTTCACGGTTCAGATGCCACTTGGATTTCAGGGCAGAATAGGTTGCCAGTTCCTGATGTTTGTTGTTACAGCTGACAAAAGAGGATCGGATGGCCAAAATGTGTGACCTGCCTGATTTTGTGTCATTGCAACCTTGAGGGTTGTCATGTTACGAGATAAAAACTGGATTATCGGTCATAGAGTCGATTAGTTATCCTTGACATATATACAACTGCTCTCACATTCATGACACTTTGAGACCTGGATCTCCTTGTCCATGTTGGTAATTATTTCAGCTCTGTATTGTGTGTATTAATGTTGTCAGATTGTGCAAGTCAGACCTTGGTGACGACATGTTCAAACGAGCACAGCAGCTGGTGGAAATAGTGAAGGATGAACGTCTGCTCCAGGTAAGATTGAGTGGTTGCCATAGTTACTCATCACGTCGCGTTTTAATACATGTATTGGAATATTGCTCCCCAAAAAGCTGTAACTTCATGTTGTTGGTTTTTTTTAACATTTCTATCATTAGATCTCTAAATTCCACCTGTACACACATTTGATGAATTCCATAATGATATCCAAAGATTTCCTGACTTCTTAGATTAAGCTGACTAACCACCTCCAAAAACCTTTGTATTAATCATTTATAACAACAGATCATTTCTCATGACATCCTTTATGGATTATTTTTTAATGATCTAAACTACTTCGGGAGGTTTGGTAGCCTAGTGGTTAAAATGTTTACTCGTGACGGCAAATACCCAGGTTCGATTCCCTACATGGGTACAATATGTGAAGCCCATTTCTGGTGTCCCCCACCATGATATTGCTGGAATATTGCTAAAAGTGGCATAAAACCTCACTCACTCACTCACTCTCTCCCTCACTAAACCACTGTCTGCTCTCCACAGGTACAACTACAGGATCTGCTTGGCTGGAGAAACTACAAGAAATTTGGAGCCTTTCTGATTAGTGAAGGTCGGACGTCATAGACAATATACACTGATACAAATTCATGTTTTGACATTGTTGCTATGGATATGACCTTTGCAAAGTGATTATGAAAAGTAATGTACATTGAAGGGTGATTTTCAGTGTTGAACAAACAGAAGCTCAGTTCCTAACTATTCCCATGGCCAGATTTGTCCAATAAAATCATGAACTGGATGAAAGGATTATCATCATCCAATCATGTTGCCATGGAGATCTGTCTTAGTTGATATACAAAACTCTGCTTTAATTCAAGGAAACCTATTCCTACTGGCATTATGGAGAGAAGATTTGTCCCAGAAAATTCAATTGGAAGAAAGGATTATCATCATTCAATCATGTTGCCATGGAGATGTGTGTCAGTTGTGAAATACAAAATGCAACTTAATTTTTTAGAAACCTATTCCTGCAGACATTATGGAGAGAAGATTTGTCCAATAAAATCATGAATTGGACGAAAGGATTATCATCATCAAGATCATGTTGCCATGGAGATGTGTGTCACATGTGAGATACTTTATTTCCTCTAATAAGCGCCGGGTCTCTAATACCCGCCGGGGGTAAAGCAGTTCAATTCATCACAATCATGGATGTAAAACATTCTAGAATATGACAGTGAGTAGTCTCAGATATAGCACATGTTGTATCAACTGTATGCCAAACTTGCAGTGCTATGATATCATGAACTTGATGATGTCACAATACTATGCCATCGGTGCACTGCAAGTCTAATCGCAGTATTGTGTTCAGAGTTATACATTTTTCATTGAAAACTAATGAAGGGTGATTTTTGATGATAAATAGAATCTCACCCTCGTGTCCTCGATAACGAATATATCAACACTTGTTGATAAAAGTAAAAATATCCTCGGCAAGCAGCTTTATCAACTCATGGTGATACATTTCATATCAAAAGACACTTGGGTTAGATTCTCTATTTCTCTCTCTTGGCAGGGACAGAGGGGTAGCCTAATGGTTAAAGCGTCCGCTCATCATGACGAGGACACAGGTTCGATTCCCCACATGGGTACCGGTACAATGTATGAAGCCCATTTCTGCTCTATCCACAATGTGATTTGCTGGAATATTGCTAAAAGAGGCTTAAAACCATACTCACTCATTGACTCTTAGCTTTTCATGGATGCAATGTAAGTGGATAGAATATAAATAACTGATCTACCTCACAATCAAAGGATGAACTGATTAGCATTCCAGAAGTTGGTGAGTAAATAAGATAACATACAACTCTATGGACAACAAGTTCGGTTTTTTTATGCCAGTTTTGTGTAGATTATTACACTGTTTGTGTTGTCAAGGTGGAATTAATAAATGAGAAAATGATTTCCATAAAGTTGAACTTTTAAAATTTTTTTTAATGAAATGTCATGATTGATATTTGCAAGTCAGTTGTTGACAAGTTACTCCGCAGATAATCTCTTATAACATATATTGAATAACTTTGAATTATTAAGTGCACAAACAGCTAACTTGACCTGCAAATATGTTTTCAACCATTGTTAGTTGTTAATTTTTATGAAAATTATTGTAGAATAGAATGAGTCTGGAATCATATTTTTAATAAAAGCAGAATTGACTGGAATTCAACTTCTTTCAGTCTTTCAATGTGACTTTTGATGCAGAGGCTGGTCACTTTAAGTGATGAACAGATGAGAATGACTTGGATATACAACTAAGAATTACATGTACAGAGATTAACAAAAAAAACATTCCTACATCGGTGAAAAACTGGTGATGGGGATGAAGTCTAGGGATGAGACCTTTACCGTGGTGAAAGAGGAAAAGTTGAAATCCAAAAGTCAAACTCTCTCTTTAAAACTGCCACTTAAAGATAATTATTTTTTAATGTTGGCCTTTAATATGTGTTGTTCCGGACAATGAGTGTGATTTTACAATGAAGATTTTATTTAGCCTCCAACACGTAGGCTCTATAGGTTGAAAATATTAACATGTTGGTAATTAAAATGAATTTGTGTTCACTTTGCTTGGCTTTGGTGAAAGCTTTGGGTGCTACAGGATATTTATGATTATATTTTTTCATGTTGTAAAAACAAATATTTAAATTGTAAATAAATGTACATTAGATTGAGGGTCAAATTTTTTAAGATGAGATAAATGCAAGATCATTATACGTAAAGCAATACTGATGCTGTCAATCAGTGGATTGCCTGGTCCCGGACTGGATATTTACAGACATCTTCCATAGAGCTGGAATATTACAAGGTGACATCAAGTACCATCTTTTACAATATTTTGGTATACCACATCTGAGGTTTGAACCACTGACTTTCTGCTGTCTGGGCTGACTCAAATATTTTGTGTTTTATTTGTGACAGTAAAGCTATACAGTGAGTCCTCGATATACCACATCTGGATGGGTTTTAACCACTGACGTTTTACTTTCTGGCCTGATTCTTAAAGATTTTGTGCACATGAAGGTCTGGGCTAGAACTGTCCTTCAGTAACCCATTCTTGTTGTAAGAGGCAACTAACGGGATTGGGTGGTCAGGCTCCCAGATACATGTCATCGTATCCCAACTGAGTAGATTGATGATCATGATATTGATCACTGGATTGTCTGGTCCAGACTTGATTATTTATAGACCGAGCAATATAGTCGGGCTAGCTACGCCTGAAATTTACTAGCCCACGAAATAATTCACTAGCCCGAAATTTGAATGTGGACACAGGTTTCATCATTAAGCTTCTAATATGATGAACATTTTTGTCAGGCCATAATCTTACATGAATTGAAAGTGTATTATAACTCAACAAGTCGGAGAGAGTGATATATTTACCAAATGACCCCATGAAAATGCACTAGCGAGTCGGACCAGTGACTGTGGAGATTTACTGGCCCAACTGGAATTTTACTAGCCACAGGCTAGCGGGGTAGTTGCTATTTTGCACACTGAACCCCATGTCAAATCCTTGATTGTGTTCAGCACTGAGCATAGTAAAGATGACTCGCTGTATACTGAAAGAAACTACTTCACCACATGAAATGTCCAGCTCTTAGTTTCTGCATGACACTGCCATGGTTTTCACTAGATGGACTGTTTCGTGTTTACCGTAGGATATTAATTCTGTCCATGTCAGTGTCCGTGGGGTAGCATAGTGGTTCAGGTGTTCGCTCGCCTCGCCGAAGACCCGGGTTCGATTCCCTACATGGGTACAATGTGTGAAACCCATTTCTGGTCTCCCTGGCCATGATGTTGCTGGAATATTGCTAAAAGTGGAGTAAAACTCACTCACTGTCCATGTCATCTGTATTGATTAGAGTGAGGTATTAGAGAAAACTGTACAGTTGAGAATGTGAAATATTTTGTTTTTTATTTCAACCCTGTGACTTTATGTTTCGTTTTACTTTGTATATTTTACCCTTGAAGATCCGGGTTAAAATTGGTACTCAGTAACCCATGCTTGTTGTAAGAGGCGGCTAAGGGGATCGGGTGGTCAGGCTTGCTGACTTGGTTGACACATGTTATTGTATCACAATTGTGTAGATCTATGCTCATGTTGTTTGTCACTGGATTGTCTGGTCCAGACTCGATTATGTACAGACCACAGCCATATAGCTGGAATATTGCTGAGTGCGGCATAAAACAACAAACTGTGTGTATTTTAAACTTCTTTGATGAGCATGATTTGTATTACCCTCACGTGTTCATCGTACATGTATTTTGACCCACTATTAACATGTTTTGAAATGCTGAATGTGATTTTTAACAAATTGTCCAGAAACATTTGCTCAAACAAAATATATTTCAAATATTGTTTGTTTCATGTTTTATAGGACATTGACCCATTTTGTATTTACTTAAGATGGTGCAAAGTTTTCTTTTTTCTTGAAACACATAAACATCAACAAACCGTGTATGAGCTAGATTTTTTAAGTTCATTTTGCTTAATTCATGTTTATGCTCATTAAGAAAAATGATTATATATTTTATCAATGTATGCAAAATTGTTTTAATTGTGTGTGAAATATGCTAATTTGTTCATCGGCTTTATTTGACACCACTATGATGGTGTAGCCTAGTCTTTAAAGTGTTCGCTTGTGGTGCCAAAGACCGCAGTTCCATTCCCTACATGGATACAATGTATGAAACCCATTTCTGGTGTCCCCCGTCCTGATATTGCTGGAATACTTCTAAAAGCGACATAAAATCATCCTCACTCACTGATTTCACACCCTAACATCCACACCCATACCCACTCTTTGTCAGGGATAAAACAGTAGTGAAGATCCGGGTTAGAATTGATCTTCAGTAACCCATGCTTGTCATAAGAGGCGACTAAGAGATCGGGTGTTCAGGCTCGCTGACTTGGTTGACATATGTCATGGTATCCCAATTCCGTAGATCGGTGCTCATGGTGTTGATCACTGGATTTTCTTGTCCAGACTTTAATATTTACAGAGCTCTGCCATATAGATGGAACATTGCTGAGTGTGGCGTAAAACTAAATTCACTCTTTCAAACGTAGTGAAGAAACTTAGTTGAAATATCTGTGATGGTAACATTGTTTCGATGATAGTTGCAGGGCAAATGTATGAACTTTCCTGCTGTATACTGTGAACAATAAATATCCAAAAATGTGAATATTATTTAACACATGTTATATTTGGGATAACACTTTCTCAGTAAAGTACTGATTCTTGTACTTTTGTGGGTTAGTCCCATCCAGGATTCCAACCCACACGCCAAGTGTCAGGCACCTAATTGCCAGCACACAAAGTCAGACATCTAACCCACTCAGCCATCGCAGTGTGTGCTCGGGATTAGAAGCCTGATTCTGAGAGTGTGGGTTCGAATCACGGATGGGACTCAGCCCAATGAAAGTACTATAATATGTACCTTAGTGGGAAACTGTAATCTCAAATATAGCATGTGTTACATTTGACCTCTTTTCACAAATGCCATTGTGTATTCAATGAATATATCCACCTACAAGTTGGTCTGTATGCTTATGTCATTTTATGGTATGTTCAATGATGTCTTGACATACCATGTGGCCTTTGGTATTAATATAAACACACTCATCAAAATACCATGGAAATCGATAGTTAGAATTTGGACACCTGGCTTTCACTTCTGTAACTGCCTGTGCTGCACTTTGGCTGCAAGTTAACACTTTGTACTGTAAATATAATCCGTATTCCATACTGAAATAAAATATGTTTATAGGGGAGCGCATTGTTTATATTCAGTGTAATGTTGGCAACAATAAAACAATGATATGTTCTCTTGCTTGATTAGAAATATTTCAAGAATTGTGACTAAAGGGAATGTTGGTGTGATGGCCCCCTGGTTAAGCATTCGCCCATAATGTTTAATTTTCTGCGTAGGTGCTAGATTGAATCCCATTTCTGGTAAAAGCAGCTTAAGTTCACTCTCTACACAGACAGATAAAAACTTCACTAATAAGGCATACATTATTACCCAGTTAACCCAAGCTGCCTATGAGACGCGAGATGGTTCATAGTAATATGGCTTACACCGGGTGCCCATCTTCTGGTGGGTGAACAGCTACAATGTATCACCCGTGCTTTGTTGAAGTGATAAAAAATTCTCAAGCTGCCGAAGACGGTCACCCATCCATCTGCTTCATGAACAAGATCACACAATACCGCGAATGCATTTTTCCTATCATCTCAAGTAGAGGATTTTCCACATAAAACAAACACAACTGTATACTAGCTGTTGCAAAGATCAAAAATGATGTTTGATACTTCATCAACTTCATCTGGTAGGGGCGTTGGGGGTAGTCACTCACTCACTCACTCATCTGGTAAAGTTGACGACGACATTCACTGCTGTCCTTGACGCAGTGTGTAGGCTCTATGTTGGACTCTACAAAATGTTGGACATGTGTTGCCCAGTCAAGTTTAAAAGTCACATGCAACGTAAAACCTTTGCAGATTCTGATACCTTTCGGTATGGACTTACAGTAACAAATTATCAAAAATGCAAATTCAACTTATAAAGTTGAAAGATAGCGCGATGAAACCCCCCCGCAAAATCGGGGTTCAAACGATTCACTAAATTCACCCCAGCTGGGGTGAAAAGTGGTTTCAACAGCTGTGCTGCGCTGCGCTGCGCTCATAATCGGACCGCATTGTTTCAGTCTTTGAATGAACTGAAATCTCAGAAGCTCCAATTATGAAACTTGGCCTCCAGGTGTCATTCATGTGCTGATGAGTTTCCACACACTGATAAACCTCTAAAACTTGAATCCAGAGTTGTTCCTTCCATAAGAAACTCCCACACTAGAAGACTGTTGAAAACTATCACAGGCTTGATACAGAAAAAGTGTTGTTCATCCTCATGGACCAATACCAAAAAACTGTTTGATTTTTGTATAGTTTCTGAAGTTTGAAAATTGTAAGCGCGTTGAAAGAACCCAAAGTATTCATTCAACAGTTTTTATTTTGAAAATGTTTAGAAAATCAGAACACATATTCAGATCACCTACCTAAATTGATTGCAAATATGACAAGAAGACAAAGTCATCAATATCCCCCGCAACGGCAAAATACTCTTTATGTATATGTCTGCTAGTTATGATTATGTCAAAAGTTTTGGAGTGAATACAGCAAAATGGAAGGAGAGTATTGAAAGGTTTTTAAGATCTGCACCAGCAAAGAGCACTACCACTAAATTCAGTTGAAGCCTAACTTGTTGCCATGGAAATGCAACAAGGTGACATCCTAAGTCATGTTTCCATGGAAAGCACGAAAAATCTAGGGATCATGCTTGACATATGTACCAAGTTTGATGAAGCTAGCATGTATAGTTTAGAAGATCTGCTCCGGACAAGATGACATCCTCATAGTCACAGCCTAAGTCATGTTTCCATGGAAACCGCAAAAAATATAATTCGCATATGGGTCTAACCCCGAAAAGGCACATCTAGTTGTTTTTTCTCCAGAGTTGGTCTGATGGTTTCATTACATTCTGCGTTGAAGTGATTGTTTGATCATGAACCTGTTTGGAGTTAGATAGGGATTCAGCGGTATCATTTTGACCCAAATACTGTTACAGTAGTTGTCGTGCTGAACTATCACCAGAACTGCGCAGAGCCGCTCAGGGGATTCCCCTTTTCGATCGACCGTGCACCAACCTGTCGCATGTACTGCATTGCCTTCAATGAACTGGAGCGTGACAGAGAAACCAACATTCATAATTTTGATTCTCAAACATCTGCACTATATCTGTAGCTTGAGTATTAATTATAGAAGACATCCTCGGTCCCAGTGAAAACTGCACTCAATTTATATAAGGGGAGATATATCTTAGTGCCTTAAAAGCATACCAAACGGGCGGATACGGCTTATTGAGAAAGGAGGGGTGCGCAGTTCAGTAAGAGGAAAGGAGGGGTGCGCAGTTCAGAAAGAGGAAAGGAGGGGTGCGCAGTTCAGAAAGAGGAAAGGAGGGGTGCGCAGTTCAGTAAGAGGAAAGGAGGGGTGCGCAGTTCAGTAAGAGGAAAGGAGGGGTGCGCAGTTCAGAAAGAGGAAAGGAGGGGTGCGCAGTTCAGAAAGAGGAAAGGAGGGGTGCGGAGTTCAGTAAGAGGAGCAGTTCATTAGAGAGTTTGAATGGTCATTTAATACATTTTCAGGACAAACATTACACACACACCTGGATCCGCCTATGCCCAAATGTGATTTACTAAGCGGTATGTTTGCATTCATCTAATTAAGGTAGGTCACCTCGTGGTTACAAAATGCGCCTTTCATCCTAGCGCATCTACCAACACCTAGAGTACGTTTTTCAAATATGAGTGAACACATTAAAGGACAAAAGTAACTGATTAAAACTGATTATTGTTGACTCGAAGTCTCTGTTAGGCTGGTCTCTCTCTCACCAAACGATGTATCAATACATTTAACACTTTTTCCACTTGGATGCTAAACAAAGGATGATATTCTAAACCAATATTCACTTACAAACATGACAAAAGTATTCCCTTATAAACGACCTTTTTCAATGAAGCTGCAACAGCGGCCGAGGAACATCGAGTTGGGAAACAGGCAGCAATAAAGATGTCTGTCAGCTCACGTTTTGTCTAACGTGTTAGAGTCTCAAGTATATTTTTGATTGAAAGAAAGAAATGGATGTGATCTGAAAAGGAGTCCCCGAGGAGGTAGGGGATGCAGACCTTGAGGTAAATCTGTATCTGCTTCTGCCTCAGCTGGTGCGGTGGGGGTAGCCTAGTGGTCGAAGCGTTCGCTCGTCACACCGAAGCCCAATGTGAAACCCAATTTTGGTGCCCCCCGCCGTGATATTGCTGACAAATTGCTTAAAACGGCGTAAAAATAAAGTCACTCACTCTTCATCAACTTCTGCATGAGACGAGAGAGGTTCGCTTGTTGGCGTGACTGCCTGTCCATGCAAAATGGATTTCTGAATGGAACACAAACACGTGTTTACAAGTTTATTTATTGATAAAACAAACTGAAGTTCAGTTATTGATAGTAAAGACACGTAACAGAATGGCATCGAAGGACATCTGAGAAGAACACTGTCAGTAAGCTGAGCTAAATTAGCCGGGCTTGTCTAAACCACTTTCCGCACAATCCTCGGCACCAAACCTCCTCAATGTAGGTGTCGCTTTCGCGGGAACGGTCAAGTTTCAGTGAACACTGAATTTAGCGTTCCCGGGACTCTCAATACACAAGAAAAACAAAGAAACGTGAGTCGTTGTCTGATACCGTAGTCATGGTAGAAATTTAATAAATAAATACGTTTAACATTAGCAAGCCATGGTGAAGCATACTTATTATTTTCTAGGATTTGTGATAATACATTGTGAATTATAACTGACATTTTATTTTCATGTACATTAGTAGCAAGTTTAAACCAAACTGAAATTATTCACTTTTTAATATATACAGAGATGGGAATCCGTCCAGTCTCTCCGTAGAGCATTTAGCATTGTGTACTCTTGCATAGATTCAGGACAGATTTCACGAATAACCTGTGAACATTTTCTAAAATGTCTATATTTGAATGTCCCACACCTTGCAACCATATAACATGATTAGTAGGATCATGCAGTCAAAACATTTGAACAAACAGTCGATAGGAATGTGAAGATTTCTAGCCTTTGAGGAGATAATAAACACTACTTATTATGCTTGGTCGTGGAGTGCCAGAAAGGTTGCGTTGGCTTTACGTCACACTGGCATTATTCCAGCCATATAGTGACGAAATCAAGTCTGCATTCATAAACATGCATTTTAAGTCCAAAGTCCAAATGAGTTTTATTTCAAAAACATATTTATTCATGACATGGTCATATGTTTGCATAGCAATTGGCTTTCGCGGCACTTCTAGTACAACTTTGGTTTTCGCTTTAACGGGAATAGGGAATACTGAATACGTTCTAGTATTTGACCTGGCTATATATAGTGTCCTGCAGACTTACTGAGTAGTCTCACTTTGTTCACTAAATGAATGCTTATTCTCTGAATACATGTATATATAATTTTGATAGTAACAAACAAGCCCATTTAAATTGACAAGGGCCCTAGAGTTCCTTTATTTGGGGCTTTAGCACTGCAAAGAGGGCTCGGCAGTAGGGGAATTAATTTTGTTTAGGGACTGTGACACAGACTAACTATATGAAAACAACTCGATTTGCACCGCTCCGAGAAAGCGTGAACGTCTTCAATCAGTGTTCAGTTTCCAAGTGCGATCTGGAATCTACATCAACAAGATACCAATTCCTTTATGTTAAGGTAATTTCATTTTAATTCATTCCTTATTTATTCTGTGTTATTACATTAATGAAAGTTATAACAACATTTTCTGGTGATTTGGCTACTGACCTATTATGTTACAAATGTGGTGTAAGAAACTGTCCTGTTACACAAATAATGTGATCCTGACGATACGTTTACACAAACCCAGTGATTGTTTTGCAGTATTTCCTGGCTCACTGCTGGGGTATTGCAAAACACAGGGGCGTGTCACGCTTAGAAACAGCGTTAGAAAGACATATAGGTATGTAGACCCTACCCTAGTACTATATTAAACCCTACCCTAGTAATATATAAAATGAAAGGGATGTAACGACGGAACCACCCCCTCCTCAATCTAAGTTAGATTTCACCACGAAAACTATTTTTAAGGCCCCGTCGAGGCCTACGGATCAAAAGCGAGATGATTTCCCTACAAAATGATAGAAATGGTCACAATCGGATCATTATTTCAAAAGTTATGCGCCTCGACTCACCGAAAACAGCTACCTCCGCAATTCCAAGCCAAAATCATGGATCACCCAAGACAGCGAAAACTCACCTTTTAAATTCGTTTATTAATTCAAGCCACGTTGACAGCACCTATGTAGGGCTAGATTCGATCGGCAGCGCCATTCCACAACAAATTTTCATACATTTTAGGCAATTCAAACGAGTGTATGGAGATTTTCGTTTCCAATCTAGACTGACTGACCACCCCTGCTTTTTCAACAGCTGTTTTCAAAGGAATTGCTGGTGACTTTTCAATGCTTCATATAATATAAGATTATTGCTGTCACCTTCACAGTTCCATGGGTGTCTCTGTACTACTCCTGAATATATGAAAATTTGTTGTCAACAAGCAACGAGGTATGGAACACGTGTGTTACTTTTTTGGGGAGAGATATCTCCTTCGCGTCACAGGTCACGTGATTCAAAATGGCCCCGCTCATATGTGAGCGATCGACTGAGATGTTTGATGGCTTGTAAATATAAATTTTTGGATATTTTGATAACGAAAATAGGGCACACGAGTAGGTATAAGTACAAAGAAGTAATTCATATAAGTTTTTCGTGCGCAAAAATCGTAACGAGTGCGCGAAAGTGCGACCAAGGATTTCCATCATTGCGGCCTATGGAGGTGACATGAACGCTATGTATCTTAGCTACGATTCAAGGTATGGAAATCAAAAGTTGGAAGAGGAAATGCTCTCTCATCTGTGAAGATTATGTCATTGCCACCTATTCCACCTGCACTGAGGGCTCACCTGCAAACCTGCATCTGGAAACATGCATTAGATGAAAATCCTCCATCACTAGATCCTCTCAAGCATGGCTGGATGAAAGACACCCTCAACCAGACCTTGCTTCCAGTTTTGCTTCCACCAGGGACCCCATCAGCTCCCGACTACGTCCTCAAACTGTTGAAATGTTGCGGTGAAAACCGCACCTCTGCAAAGTGTGGATGTGCTGTTGCTCGACTTCCCTGTACAATGTTCTGTGAATGTGCAGGATGTGATGACTGCTATAACCAGCACACCAGAGCTGCCCTTAGAGTGCTCCATGAAAGTGACTGACATTTCAAATCCATTGTGCCAAGAGTAAGAAACAAACTCTCACTCATGAATACAGACTCAAATTGATTTGGGTTATTATTTGTATGATGCAAGTTCTTCACTTTTGTAGCATTGTAAGTAACAATCAGTCTATATATATACAGTTTGGACATGGATTTTAAATGGATAATCATATTCATGATTCATGCATAAGATTCTAAGTAACAATAAGATTTAAATCCTGAATAGATGTTGTAATAACACTCTATTAGCCATACAATTAATTTAATAACATCTGAAATAATAATCTCTGTAATAAGTTTCCTTGCCCTGTTTTTCTGGAATAAATCAACTACATTCATGTCAGAAATTACACAACAAAATAACTGCCTTTTATCTACTTTTAGAACATCATTCAAGGGTAAAATTATGGTATTGATTGCATACTGTCTGGATAAAAGAAAAACCTCTGTAAAGAACTGACATATCATGTGTGAGCAACAGTTGTGAAAACATGTATACTAAGAATATACAACACCTTTAATCACTGTAAAGCTCATAGTGTGTTTCTTTGTAACCACCAAAATGTTGCCGATTATCAAAAGAGGGTCATTTTTAAAAAATTCTTTTTTTCAAAACCCTCAAGGGTGCCAAGGTGGCATCCAATAGGTTATTCATCTTTAGTGTCTGAGGGATTGAAATCATGCAAAAACTATTGTGGGACCTAAATTGCAAGGTAATGTCAACATTCTGCCGGACTACAATATGTTGAAACAGTAGTCATTTACTAGTATCTCGCCCCTGTTATTCTTATAGGCCGAGGAAATCGCAATGCTCTGCTAACAGTGCCTATGCAGTAAAGGTCGTCTAGCGCCGGTTTCCGCGTGACCATATACACAACAATAACACTCTTATGAAAAACCGCCACCCGGAAGACAAACCGTTGACAGCTCAACCGCCACATTGACTGACTTTACAGCCTTCCATCGGCGGTGGGTCTGTAGTGACCTATTGTAGCGGTATTTACCGCGTGGTTATGTGCTTTGGAAGTCGCTTTCGCCTATTGGCATTTCGGCAGGTTACATATTCCTGACAAACTGCTCACCTGCTTGTATATATTTGAAGAAACGTTCCATTGTTTTAAGGTAATCTAATTTGAATACATTGTTTAGTTGCACTGTTAAATTACATAACTGCATGTTAGAAAAATATTTTAGATGATTTGACTAACCTGTTTTTAAATTACTGATGTGGTATACAAGTATTCTTGTTAAACTGACGGATGGATGAAAGAATAGATGGAAGAACGGACGGACATGTGCATGTGCATGTATGCGTGTACACAAGTGGGCTTGTGGGGAGATAGGTTACCCGACATAAAATAGGTGTTATGTTTATCGTAATATTCAAATTAAAATTTTGGTGATATGCATTAATGCAGTCTAATAAACTGTGTTGCAGTTCAAACATGAGTCTCAGTGGTTGGTGTCTTTCACTACTAGCTACTGTTCATTATGATATTTATATTTTATCAAACAGTTTTGTGATAAAGATTCATTAAGCTTAATCACTTGTGATTATAATCTAAAGCAAAGGCTCCAGCTAAATCTGCCATCAGGGTTCTAGAACTACTGATGTCTAAGTTTAAGACAAAGTGAGGTATGCGACATGTTAACACTTATTCTTATACTATAGCATGGTCTGTGAGCAGCTACGGTGCTTCTGTGTGGGGAAATGTGTCTACAATCAACGCAGTTCATTACAGAGCTATTAGATTTTTCCTCGGCGTGGGTAAATGTGCACCGAATATTGCTATTAATGGAGACACAGGGTGGATCTCTCCTGTGACCCACAGTAGTTCTGCATAGTTAGACACAGGTGTCGTTTTAGAGAAAGAAGAAGACGAAAGAAGAATATTTTATTTAGACGAAATAAGCTTATTTTATTTAGGTGTCACACCACGTACATTCTTAGCAGATTAAAAATTACACATATTCACAGTACGTTGTCTATGAGACACTAAATTACAATAAAAAGTCTTTAAGAGCGCTAAAGAGCTAAAATATAATTAAAATATATCACATAAGATAGGCATAAGTACAATATGTCTGATTGTTTAAACAACATGTTATGGTCGGAAAGTCCCTGTCACCAAGGAGTGAACCGAGCGCAGTAACCGTGTTTAATGTTTTATATGTCCTAACGTGTTTGTTAAAACACGCAGATTGGTTTTACACTGTGCTGACATATTTTATCCACAAAAAATGAATGGGATTTTGTACAAGTTCACTAACTTAGGACACTTCCTCCTAGATGTAGGTTCTGTTGCAAACACCACTACTTTCATTTGATACCAAATTGGATTCCATATCACCCAGAAACTTTGAAAGAACATGTGTGATCATTTTCTCCCTCACGGACACCAGAGCGACATAGGTAGAGGTCGGCCGTTTCATTGTAATTCTTTCCACAGGACTTTATGTTACTATACTTAGTTTTTACGAGTGCAAGATAGGCAAGAGTGAACAAGTCAGCCAGTAATGGTCCCAAAATATAAACAAAATCTGTCGTAATTAAAGTCATTCAGAGGTATATAATCACGTTATACAGGTCTCAGTGGTTTTCCGTGCGCAATCATACATGGTTTACGGTAATGCACTATTTTTGTCTGCCCACCAACATGGCGGACACCAAACAACCTACCGATGCATCGATAAATTACGGCGATTTTGCTGTCGGAAATTACACATATGTCTTTAAAGATGGATTTAGCGATGACGGGCTCGACTCACTACTTGCGTAAATCACAGCAATAGGTGTTTATACATACAAAAGTACTTCGAAAGCATGGAAACAAATATTCAGTCGAACAAGATCAAAACATCGTCTGCTTTCCGAATAAAAATTCAGCAAAAACAAATATGTTTACGTTGATTCTATGTTATGTCAGAATAGATCCAGCAATAGACTGCTACATAATTTCCGTGTTAAATTTATTATCAGCTTTCGTCAACGATATCGCCACTGATCTTGATCCGGTAACGGAGGATGCATTAACATCGAACGCCGAAGAAATTTTAATGCCTTCCGTCCACATAAATAAACAGTTGGGTTATCAATTCAAACAAAATGATATTTTGAAATTTGTACTGTTTCAAATTTAGCGGTAGTAAAACACAATTACAGAATCTGCAAACCGTTCTGTTTAGCCCAACATATTTTTTTTCTAAAAGTATAATATCGTTGAAAAAGTTATTTAGCTTAGTCATGATCCCTCTTATCCATTACACTGCTTGATCTAAAGTAGTCTATTAAAGTATAATTAATTACCTTACCGTGTTTATGCCAGAGGTACACCCTCATGTCCTGATCCATCCTTTCGGAAATATCACCACAAATCTGGCTCTTTGTCAACAGACTCGCGAACATGCCAGCGAATCCGATTCAATTTGAATTCACTACACTTTGAAGCCACTAGGTCACAAAACACTTTCCAAAATGTAGAAAATAATATCCGTAGAATCGAATTTGAGCACAAAGTACACACATGAGTGTGTAAGAGTCACCACAGCTGTCGCACGCAGACGTAGAGGTGCGTGAAATCGTCAAGTTGACAGGGCGCAAAATTCAACAGTATCTAAATTCGGTACAACACGGACTTCTCGTTACAGCAAAAGCGCCTCTACTCTTAAATTTTGTACCAGTACCAGTAATTAGATATCAAAGACTATCTCAGTCATACAATCAGGTTAACCTTGCGCAAACTGTCAGAGGCTCTCCTGTCGCATCTTTCCAAATTTGCACGTAAATGTAAACAATGACTTCCGAGAAAAGGTCAAGGCCATGAGGTTGCTGCCATTATTCTGGTGGGGAAAGGGTCTACGGTGGAATTTTCAAATGTGAACCAAGCTTTTTAAACTTATTTGATATATGTTTTCCAACTTATCAGTTAATGATTGGTGATTGATGCATTGAAAAAACAAAACGTGATTTGTTATTACTGAATCTGGAGTTTGTTAGTCATTGACGGTTTGCCACCAATCACCCCGTTTCGGGCGATGCCACTTGAGATTGGAATGCGAGGCCGCTTCACGTATTGACTCGTAACCAAAGAAAGAGCTCCACCTGAAATTGTTCATAAAATTGTCATGGTAGAATGGAGATAAACCTACTGTGTTGGAAAATCAGAGGTATATAACGAAATTATAATAGCTCTAAATTGTTCATTTAAAATACCTATGTTTTTTCCATATTTACTGTCAAACAATTCTCAGAACAAAATATCTTTAGGACATCAAGTCTTTTCTGTAAACCAAACACTGTATCAGAGATAAACACAACATCATGAGCAAATAAAAGAAGAAATAACTGTACAAGTTCAGGATGAAGCTGAATTCCTGGTACGCAACATGCTTCGGTTTCATAACCTAGTTCATTTATAAGAATGGAAAAAGGAAGAGGGCTCGGGATACACCTTTGTGGTAGACCCAATGGACAATCAAAACATGTTGATAAATTATTATTAAATTTGACACACGCTTTAACACTTGCATGGAGGGCTTGGATTGATTTTAGCATTTTGCTGCTTACTCCTCTTAGCCTTAAAATATTCCACAGTTTTGCCATATTCACGAAGTCGAAGGCTTTGGAAAAGTCTATGAAACATGCATACACTTTATCTCTCTTTTTTGAGAGATAGCGTTCAATAACGGATAGTATAAAAAAGTTATCAATAGTACTGTAACCTTTGCGAAAACCGGGCTTGAGATTCAACATTTTTTTCATAACAAGAGCACTTGCTGAAAATACTTGTAATACATCTGTAATTGTTAACTACACTAGTGTCCCTTTTTATGTATAGGTACAATAAGACCCATACACCACGATTATGGATCATATGCTCGATCAAACAGAACATTGAATAGCAACTGAATATAGGGAATTAAAATATCCTGTGAGGACTTAAAAACTTCTGCAATGATATGATCAGGCCCAGCACTCTTGGATGATTTTAGTTCTGTAATCGCTGAACAGATCTCATCTCTAGTAATTGGAGCGTCAAGTATACCTAGGGCTGTCTCGATCTATCTTTTCAATATCATGATCGCTAGAATGTAATTCGACATTAAATGTATCCGTATGTTGAAATATGTTTTTGAAATGTGTATACCACGAGTCCATTGTTATGTTGGGAATAGAATTCTTAGATGAAGAAAGCCTGCACATGGTGTTCCGGAACAATTTTGAGTAATTCAGATTTGTAAGTAATTTATCTTTTACAGATCCGTAGTAATTTCTTCTTTTACATTTTGCAGTACAATTGTACTTGTTTCTGTCATGTACATGATTTCGTAACGATACTTCATCGTTAAAATGCCTAAAACACCCCAGAAGTCAGTCTCTCTCATGTCTTAAAAATGTGCACTCGTTGTCAAACCAAGGTTGTGAATTTCGTCTATTTATGCCATCTATTTATGCCACTTTAAGTGTGACAAGTAACTCGATCTGCCATGCCATCAAAACCAGAAAACAGCTTCTTTCTTATCGGGATCATTGCTAAATGAATTTTTGATCCACGCATTCCTAATCAATCCGAGAGGTTTGTCCCAGTATCCGATGCAGAGATTGACACATTTCGTTGACTCGGATTTATCCTTCTTGGAACTGCTGTACTGTACTGACATCAATGACCTTAATGTAACACGCCTTCCACTGAACAAAATGTTGTTTAATCTTCAAACCTGTTGGGTTTTTTGACAGAAAACGTTTTCTAGATGAATTCCTGGAATGGTTTTGTTTTAGACTTCCAAACTTTTAACCGTTGACTTTCTCCAAAATTGACAGGTTTTTGCCAAAGTGTGTTTCAACACAACATCGACTCCCTGTCACTAGACACACGCCAGTCGTGAATGAACGATGTTCCGGTGCACTGACTTGATCAAACGTTTTAGCCAACGCTCGGCACTGTGAACATTATTATAACTCGGGCATATTTCCCGTAATCACTCGTACCTCGTTGGTTATTCTCTAAATAAAGACCTTGTTGTAATACCACAGATGACAACACAAGCTTCTCTATTGGTGCATTGATCAACCTTCCTAGATATAACATGAAATAAAGCCTGGATAATCGCATTCTGTCACCGAGTGGCTATTTGTTTTTTTACAATAATAGTTCTTGAGCCACAGTAAAACATTTGACTCTTCGAAGTTCGAAATGTGTGGGCGAAAACAAAATTCAAGAGGAGCGGTAACATATCTGTACCTGTTAGTAAAACCCATTGAGCACTGGAAAAGGGCTGAATGAGTTCGTGGTTGGACGGACGGATTGGCAGACGGACGAATACTACATTTGTGGATACCGGTTAGAATACCGCGAGGGACAAAAATAAGTTTCCAGAATTTGACGTCAGTTCTGGTGACCCTCATTTTAAAATCTATATGTTCTGATATTGAACACGGGAGGCTTCCACACATTCTGAGACTGAATACGAATGTTCTATATCGGACGACATGTGTTCTGTTTCTGATCCTGTCATCTGTTATAGAACCGTGTGTTTTCGCCAATAGGGAAGACTATGCACACCATCATACGATGAATAGTGGTTGATCAATTCAAATTCCAACATTACCGTATTTTCAAACTTTAGAGGCAACTGTCACCTGTCGATTGAAATTAGTCGCTAAAATAACTCTCCACGTAAGTAACAGAAAACACATATGGTTCTCGCCTGCTTCCAACAGAGCCATGTCAGATCTGGAAGCTGGTAGAGGTAGTGTTATGTGGGCAGTCTTCTTCAGTGTAGCTTTCCTTTCGTTCCTCCACCATGTACATCGATCTGGATGGTCCAACCTTAAACTGACAGCGAATGTCGCCTGCGAGTGCTACTACAACACTTAAAGCTCTGTTCGCATGGAACCCAATTTGCACATGTGTAAACTTGCATCCTAATGTATATTTACACACGTATGCAAAAGCAAATTTGCTATGCGTTCGCATGAAGAAAAAGGTGTGTGTGTATTGTTAGGTGAGTAAACAACTTGTTGCCATGTGAACATTCAGTCTCTAGCCTTTGCCATGGAAAGATAACCAAAGAAGATTTAGGAGACAGTTCCCTTGTCAGTTAAGTTTTGCTCTGAATGGTGGATTATATCATGAGAAGAATGTATGGAAGATTCACAGACCAACAACCTGGTGGGGTCATATCTACAGCAACGGAACAGTCACAGTATGGATCCAGAATTTCCGAATGCACAGAAAAATGTTTAAAATACTCCATGACCAGTTGCAAGTCTACCTTCAACCGCAAGATGGATGGGTTAGGTCCCCAATTTCATCAGAGAAAAAGCTTGCAGTAACTTTGTATTTGCTCGCCTCTACTGGAGAATACGGTACAAGTTTGCTTACCATGCAAATTTGCACATGTGTAAAAGTATATTTACACCGAGTCAAATCAGATGCAAATTTACTCCTAGTGCAAATTTTCACGGCGCATAAATTGCGTCCGCATGGACCAATTTGCACATGGGTATTTTATTTGCATACATATGTATATTTACATGGGGTGCAAATGGGTCCATGCGAACATTTGTCAAAGTGAAAACCTACATTTTTGTCAGATACAAATAGTCCTTTATTATGTTTAAATACATATTGCAGAGTACTAACTCAGTGAAATTTGTGATCTTATAAATAGATAAAACATTCAGACTATTTTTCACTTCCTCCATTAACAGTATTGTAGGCATCAAATGATTACAATTTACTTAGTGTCTGCATGCGCTTTGCCTTGAATATGATAAAATGATTATGATGGACAAATCGTGATTATAATTTCATTGCACATTGCCTTTCATGATTCCTTATTGAAAACTGATGTTTGAAATTCCCACACGAACAATTAAAAACGTCCTTTTACTCTGAACATTCGATTTCTGTATACCTCACTGTTATAATGATGTTAGATATCTTTGTAATATATCATGGTGCATGTGTACTAGTGCGCTACACATGCAGGACGTTTTAGCAGTTTTTTATATACATGCATAGGTAAAATAGTTTTGGTTTGGCTGTTTAACGCCACATTCAGCAACATCCTCGCTATATGGCGGCAGTCTGAAAATAATCGAGTCTAGACCAGACAATTCATAGACCTGCAGCATGAGCATTGATCTACGCAATTTGCAGACGATGACATGCGACCGATCCCGTTATCCACCTGTTACGAAAAGCATGGCTTGCTGAAGACCAATTCTAATACCATATTAAAGAAATACATTTAGACATATCTACATGGAATCATTGTGTGCGTCTTTTACTTCATCATATTTGATTTTAATTTCTTGGGCAGGTTTTCGACATTATACTAATATCTGATAAATAGACCCAATACTGCAGTTGTCTTAAAGTACTGTTAAATGAATAAGAAACGGATCAGTACATTAAGATAATGCGATTACTCACAATTATGGACATGTTTTATCAGGGACAGAATGAAATAGGTACATTTTTTGTTCATCACTGTTTAAATTGTTTGGAAATCGCACAATTTCAAATATTTTGAGCACGTTTTGCTCATTTATGAGATAAGATATCTCGTACCTATAGGTTGAAATAATTAGAGAAACACGAGCCAAATAACATTTCCCTTTCATGGCCATATGCAGGCAACAGGTTTTCCTGCAGAGTTTGCCAATATACTCACAACTTGTTTTATACAATGATGAATGTTGAATAGGTACACTATAAGCACGCTTAATTTACCATAAGTGGCTGATGAAATACAAATATATTATCCATTAACCAGCCGCTATCGTAGCTAAAGGCTCAAACATAACTATCTACAAAGATTATTTAGTTGATGTAGCAGATAATAATTGATTAAATTTAAAGGTAGACGGATTGTTGTTGTACATATTTGGTAAACAGCAGTTTCTTAAATTGTTATATCATTCACATATAAGTATAAAGTGAAATTCATCTTCTAGTCCTTTATTATATGTGAGGCAAATACGTTGATTAAAATCAACTCCCAACGACCGCCCCTCATTAACCTTTGATTTTAAAATACCCGCTCTGATCCTAGTAAGAATATTTCTGTGTTGTTTTATTTGTTAAAAATAGTTAAATATTATTTGGCCCTAACAGGCTTTTAAATTGTCTGTACAGCATATACCTTGAACTTTGTTCAATTGTACTATTCAGTGACTGTATATACATGTCAACTGCAACTTGTTTATACATTTGGAGAAACTGGGATTCATTACCAACACCTTGAAATAACCAAACATGATCAAATCCGTATGAAAGCAAGAAATTATGATAACATAGTTATCACAACCAAAATTATCGTAATACATGAGCATATCATAAGGTGTTTTAAAATTCATATTTACAAGTTTAAGGCAGTATTTTATGAAACGCCGTTGTGCTTTTATATACATTGGGTAACGTCCACATTCACCATAAACAACTACATTTGGTGTTTGGGGACCAACATTTAAGAACTTCTTACATGCAGTTAAATGTACATATTCAATCTTACAAAATTTATTAATACCCCATACTTCGGCATCATACAAAGGGATTGGTTGAATTTGAGCATCAAATATTTTGAAAAATACAGAATAGTCAACTTTATCCAATTTATATAGGTGGTGTAGTACTTCTAGAAGTGCCCTTTTTACACCGAGATAATAAATCTAATATACATTTATTGAATTTACAAGAAGATGAAAAAGGAATACCTAGATATCTATATGAATCAACTGTTAAGACACGTTCACCTTTATAAAACCTTTTCTCATTTCTCGCTAAGGGTCCACCTGTTCTATAGTATGATCAGAAATTATTGAGAATTTTATGAATATGTTTAATTGGATTTCTAGTATAAACAACCTTGACCAGATACCAAGTGCTTGGTTTCATTCAAGAGAGACAACTCCGTTAATCCCTTTTCATTAGTTTGTGAAGAGTTATCCCCCTTTGTTTACTTGCTAGCAGACGACATTTTCAGTGATCCTCAGTATGGATGATTTAGAGAAGAGGAAGTTGATTTTAGAGTATTATAACAAGGACATCAGATCAGCTAAAGTGATTTCAAGTACAACAGGCATCCCTTTTGTCCACTGTTTATCGTGTTTTGAAAAATATTGCACACGGGTATGGCATTGAGCACCAGGGGGGCGCAGGTAGGCCCAGAAAATTGACTGTTGGTGACAGGAGGCGGCTTGGTATTCTTGTTTCTAAAAACAATCGAAGGAGTTTAGAAAACTTAAGGCAGGGTATGATTGATAGAGGAACTGTGGCTGTCTGTAAGGAGACAATTAGAACTGAGCTGCATGCAATGGGTTGACAGAACAAAAGGAGCGAAGGTTGAACTGGTGCTTACAGCATAGAAATTTTAACTGGGACAATGTGATGTTTTCAGATGAAAGTTCTGTGTGGCTGTTTCCTAATACATTGAAATTCTGGACCAAACAAACTGAAACAGCTTTGTATCAGCGCCCAAAGTATAGTCCGAAATTTAACGCGTGGGGTGGCATATCTGTGTTAGGGGAAACGCGCCTCTCTGTATTTGAAGGGAATATGAACAGTGAACGGTACACAGATATTCTCGAGGGACATTTACTACCATCTGCTCACGTGTTCTATGGAAATATTTTTAGATTTTCAAGCATGACAATGACCCAAAACATCGTTCAAAGCATTCACAGGCCTGGTTTCGGACCCAAAGTATGACATTATTAGATTGGCCAAGCTCTAGCCCTGACCTAAATCCAATAGAAAATGTTTGGGGACTTACGAAGGAAAGTGTTAATAAGAAAAATTTGACAAATATTGCAGAAATGAAAGAAGGGATGGCCCGATATTGGGACAGCATGGACCACGACTTTCTAACTTCTTTGATCAGTATTATGCCCCGCTGCATTGAAGCCTGCATTGCTGCCCATGGTGACTTGACAAAATACTAACTGTTCACCTGTCTTTGAATCTGGAGTTAGGTTCTGCTAATATTCACATTTAATACATGAGCAATGAGTAAAAAAAAATTAAAAATTGTGATCTTTAGATTCTCAATAATTTCTGCTTGTACTGTAAAAACAACAATTTGAGTTTTCTCTAGATTAACTGTCAATCCCGACGTGTTTGGATATGATTCTAGAATTGCTAATTGTCTTTCTAAACCCGATATAACATCAGAAACTAAAACCACATCTTCATTAAAAAAAAAAAAAAAAAAAAAAATTCTAGCATATCTGGAAATATTTGCACACCAAATTTTCCGTGTTTTGTTTTTTCTGTGACAATTCATTTACAAAGAACGAAAAGAAGAGCGGACTTAGAGTGCATCCCTGTCAAAATCCTATTGGACATTCAAAATAATCGGTTACAGTATCATTACTTTTTAGATAGGCTTTAACAGAGCTATAAATACTTTTCACTTCTCTAAGCATCTTTCCACTTAAACCAGTTGCATAAAGACATTCCCATAGTTTTTTTACGGTCGAACGAAGGCCTTTCGGAAGTCAACAAAGGCGGCATATAACTTCTTTTTCTTCTTTAGTAAAGTTTTTTTAATGGTAGCATAAAGCGAGAAAATGTGATCTGCTGCTGAATATCCGTTTCTAAAGCCAGCCTGGGTTTCTGTAAATTTGTCTCTTAGAGTAGCCCAATTTGTCAATCTGGCGTTAAGTATACATGTACATATTTTACTCAAAGTGCAAAGTATGGATATTCCTCTATAATTGTCGGGATTATCTTTATTACCCACTTTATGAAGAGGGATGATAATTGCCTTTGACCACTGGTCCGAAAATCGGTGAACAACTTGTTAACTTGCTCAATAACGGGATAATGACCGCTTCTGAACACTTTAACATTTCAGTTATGATATGATCATTTCCAGGGGATTTACCATGCTTTAAATGCTGGATTGCAACATGAATTTCTGAATCAGTTATAGGGGATTCAAGAATATCTAAATCAAGATCTTCAAGTAGTTTATCTTCTTGGACGGATGTATCATTATTAGTGGCCGGTAAATCTATGCTTTGGAATAAATTCTTAAGATGATCCAACCAGCTATCAAGTAGAATGTTAGAGCTTTTGATGACACGTCTAAAAATATTCCTCAACGCCTTCCAAAATCTAGAGGAATTATTAACGGTATTCTGTTCTGGTAATCATACTTTGTTATTCGACAAACATTCTTATATTTGTTTCTCATCTTGCAGTAGGCACGTTTACTTTCGCATGATTTATGACGTCTAAAACGTCTCAAATGCTGTGGCGCTTCTTGCTTAGCCTTTTTACATTTCAGATTATAAAATCCTCTATTAATACCAACTGACCCACTTTTAAAGGATTTCTTCATACAATCAGATGCGGAAAGAACAGCGTTCACGAACATATCTAAACCCTTATTGAGGTTATCGGCAACTCCATCAATCATATCTTAATGAAGGACATGAATTACTAAGGGAAATGAAAATATCCGAAGCCATATTGTCATTCCACTTGTAAGTAAAGCTGCCGTCGTTTTGTGATATGGGCTTCAGAGATATATCACCTGCGAGTTAATGGAAAGGAGCTGCTACGGAATCAACACAAAGAATCCAAGGCATATAACATCATGATGCATATAGAATAAATCAGCAGTACCAATAAAGTAGTCAACTACACTACAACCTTGTTGCGATATATAAGTAAACTCTCCTGTATTGTCACTGGGGGTTCTACCGTTAAAAATATACAAACTATGAGACAAGCGTAAGTCAATCAGTTTGCGTCCAAAGGTGTTTACAGAACTGTCGCATGTTTGTCTGTCATTTACTGGCACAGATACTTCCTCTGGGAACGCAGCTTCGTCTAGACCGTGATGGTCGAGTGTCTGTGGTGGGTTGTTACGCCCACGCTACACGAGCGTTCAAATCTCCGCAAATGATGACGTCACATCCGTGGTCCGAGTGGTCTATCCGCCACTGGTTCTCGATAGCGGTTTTGCCGTCGGCTGCAACGTAAAACGTTGAGCCAATAGGTGGACCATATGTTGCAAATACAGGGACATCTTTATTGTTGCCAACTGTACTTTTATCTAGCTTGATGCAGACAACTTTGTCTATATCTACAGGAATGTGTTGGCATTTCCTAGCGTGAGTGTTTTTCAACAAAATGATCACTCTTCCGGATAATCTTCCAGCCTTTGCTTTTCTATGTGCTTTGGTTATATATGTACATGTCGTAAGCAGAAAAACTGGGTTATTGCAGTTAAATTATCGAGAAATGTTTCCACCATACAACTGAACTCAAAGTTATGTATATAAGCAATCAAATCTGGGTTATCGACATGTGACAGAACACCCTCTATATTTCACGTTACGAATTTAAAGTTAATACTGAAACTGGAACGTAGTACACCTTATGTATACTGTAGATCGTCGTTCTGGGATGGGCCGGCTCCCTAGCTCCCATCCATAGGGATGTTATGGTCAGCAGACGATCTGCCGGCGACAGAAGTGTGTGTGTAGGTCTCCAAGTCGATGCGGTGACTCCTGTACAGGTGTAGGCGAAGACGCAGACACAGACGCTGAAGTTGTTAAGCACTGAATCCACCGTATCCTTACATTTATCAAATGATTCGTCTTGTCATTCTGCAAGTCCATAAAGACAATGTTATCTCGGCGGCTGAAGGCTTCGAGCTTATCGATAGCGGCATCTTGTTTCACAATACGAGAATCAATATCGTCAACTTTCTGGCTAAATGGGTCGATGTCGCAGTACATTGTAGCCTGCTCGTCACTGATGTTCTCTATGTCCTTGCGTATGTCGGTGATAGATGTTTCGAGAGACGTACACGTGGTACTTAGGTTCGAGAGTTTAGTTTTAATGTCACTCATCTCTGCGACCATACTTTGTCTGAATTCTCTAATTTCGGACAGAATATCAGCTTTTATTTCAGATGTAACAGCGTTCATGTCTCTCATTGTCACTGCAGGCCCTGAATTAGTCTCAGCATCGTATGAGAGCAAGATTTGTAGTGGGATACGATGAACAGAACTTTCATACTCAAACAATGAGACGTTTAAGTGAACACGGGGTAATGGAGTGTGACGTCACTGATCAAAACACAGTCATGTTCGCTAGGAATAAGTCGATCAAAGTAATGTAGATTTTCAAAAATCATATTAGGGTAAGAGTTCCTCCCGTAACTCCCGCTTGATAAGTTTTCTAATTATTATGATTATTTCAAGGGGTTAGGGTTTAGGTTTAGGGTTTAGATTCAGCATTATGTTAGGTTTAGGGTTAGGGTTAGGATAGGCTTAGGCATAGAATGATAATAAAACAGGGTTACGGGTGGAAATCTTTCCAATATTAGCATTGGCCAAGACAAATACTGACAACAGCAGATGCACAGTAATGAGTATAGAGAACACAGATAGCCGTAACGGAGTGTCTGAGGTGGATGAACGCGGAGTGTAGTCACTGTCCGGGAAAACGCTCACCTGTCGTGACCCGGGTGGATGTACAAACTCGCCGATCCTGGCTCTATACGTTGCTAGATCGATCATGTATGATGTTCCACAAGACGTTAGCAAACAATTGCGCAAGGGAGAAATTAATAAATTTGAGATTTGAAAGTATTTGATCAGCACATTCATCTGTGTCAAGCTCCAAAGGGAGGCAATCCAAGTCCAGCAGTAGAAATCTGCTCTTGCCGACCTATACTAAAAATAAATAAGTGACGGAAATCCCCTATGCGGTACGATAACAAGCGTCGACCGTATTGGCCACGTGACTTTTTCCGCGCGAAATAGGTCTTTTGAAAATACGCGTACTGGGGTTTGCATTCCGTCAGAGGGATTAGCTATTTTCAAACTTCAAAATTACCTGCTTGCATACAATTGAAGAAACTTTCCGTTGTTTTAAGGTAATCTAATTTGAATGCATTGTTTAGTTGTACTGTTAAATTACATTCCTGAATATTAGAACAAGATTTTAGATGATTTGACTAACCTGTTATTAAATTACAGATGTGGTATAAAGTATTCTTTTAAACTGAAGGAGGGGTGAAGGATGGATGGAAGAACGGACGGACGTGTGCATGTGTATGTGAGGACACTGGCCTAAGTGGGCTTGTGGACAAATAGGTTTCCGGACTTTAAACAGGTGTTTTGTCTATCATAATATTCAGAGTTGATTAAACGGCTTTGTGATATGCATTAATGTAGTCTAATAGAATGTATTTCAGTTCCAGTATGAGTCTCAGTGGTTGGTGTCTTTCACTACTAGCTACTCTTCATTTTGATATTCATATTTTATCAAACAGTTTTGAGATTTAGATTTATTAAGCATAATCACTTGTGATTATAACCTTATGGAAAAGGCTGCTGCTAAATCTGCTAGCAGGGTTTTAGGACTACTCATTTCTTGGTTTAAGACAATGTGAGGTATCCATTTTAACACTTATCCTTATTCCTCTACGACACGACGGTATGGTCTGTGATCAGCTACGGTGCCTCTGTGTGGGGTAATCGTGATGTGACTACAATCAACGCAGTTCATCACAGAGCTGTTAGATGTTTCCTCGGCGTGGGTAAATATGCACCGAATATTGCTATTAATGGGGACACAGGGTGGATCTCTCCTGTGACCCACAATAGTTCTGCATAGTTAGACAGAGGTGTCGTTTTAGAGAAAGAAGAAGACGAAAGAAGAATATATTTTATTTAGGTGTCACACAACGTACATTCTCAGCAGATTAAAAAATACACATATTCACAGTACGTTGTCTATGAGACACTAAATTACAATAAAAAGTCTTTAAGAGCGCTAAAGCGCTAAAATATAATTAAAATATATCACATAAGAGAGGCATAAGTACAATATGTCTGATTGTTTAAACAACATGTTATGGTCGGAAAGTCCCTGTCACCAAGGAGTGAACCGAGCGCAGTAACCGTGTTTAATGTTTTATATGTCCTAACGTGTTTGTTAAAACACGCAGATTGGTTTTACACTGTGCTGACATATTTTATCCACAGGGTGGATACCTCCTATGTCTCACTATAGTTAGACAGAGGTTTCGTTTTAAAAATATCTGATCGTTTATATGACATATTATGCTCGGAAACACCTGCTGCTGATCACAAAAAATGGAATAAATTTGGGGGTGGGGGGTGGGGGGTGTTTTAGCTCTCGTACATATGCAGCGTATTTCAAATATCACCAGTCGTTTAAATACTAAATATATCCGTACACATATGCAAGATTCCATAATAAACCAGTATGGTAAAATATGGCAAGAACGTTTATGGAATGAAAATGACGTGTATAGTAGAAGTAAGCTCCGTACCTACAGATCTTGTTCAGAGTTTTGTACTGCCACTGTGACTATAAACTTTAACTCACTCACTGTAAAGAGTTTTAATTCTGTGAAAGTTGTCAGGACTTCTATGACGCATAGTTACCGTTCCACTTTAACAAAATTTAGATGTGGTATTGCACGTTTAAGAATAGAATTGGACAGATATATGAATTTCAATGTTGATGACAGAGTTTGGTTTAACTGTAATAAATTCATTGAAGACAAAAGAGCATGTTTTGTTACAGTGCCCCTTATGTGATGATTTTTTACAAATGTTAAGCCACTGTTATTGACTACAAAACATTAGTGGTATCTTACTGCCAAAGCCTTCTTTTTAATACTATAACGTAGAAAACATAATGTCTTATATGGATAAACCATCGCTTTATATATGTATATATGCCTGCTTGTATGTTTTCATTGTCTCTCATAACTTAATATGAGTGGCCTGTATCATATTCTTACTGTACCAAGTCGTATGTCTGTATATCTATTTTTTTAAACATGTACATCAGTGAGACGTAAATAAAATATCTGTATGCCAATTACAGATGACGTCCCATGGTCTGCAGATACAATGTCCAGAAAGGGGTGAGGTGAATGACCAATATGGCCTGCCCCTCCCTGCTATGCAGGGTGACCCGCCAAACATCGTTGCCAGCCTGCGGGAGGCAACCGCAGTTGCCAGCGACGTTACCAGACGCAGCGTCCAGGCGGAAGATAGTGGTGAAGCGTCACAGCTGGTTGTGTCATGAACTGATAATCTGTGAATCAGTTTAAAGGACTGCAAGAGTCCATTATGTAAATTACATTTTTCGTACACCCTATTTCATTATAATGTCTATCCAGAGAACAATTTCCTATGTCGACGCAGTGCAGAAACTTCTGTGACTGTTGATTTTATCTTTTAGATATTAATGCACTTGTTGAATGAATGAAGATCTGTCTACACTACACTGAGCAGCAGTATCCATCATCAGAAAATGTGCGTCATGGAGACCAGGGAGAGACACAGGGGTGACAGAGTATGTGCAGACCTTCTGACTCATGGTGTATGTCAATGTGAGCCAGCTACCAGCCTCAGTTGGGTTGGGCCCCTTGAGATCAGCGTATGTCTTAACGAGAAGCCAGATGTAGACATTGTTGCATGCCTGTTGTCGTGCAACCCACCAATGCAGACCGATGCAGGAACCAGCCAACTATACGCCAGGAGTGTCATAAAAGACTTTTCTATCTTCACCTATATTTTCTGTAGCGCATAGCAAAGTGCTTAAAACATCCAAATCTATCTGTAAATCTATGTAAATAATCTTTCGCCATGTCCTTGTACTCTCCTTTGGGGGAAATAAAAGAATATATACATGTAGTAAGTCCCTGGCTATAACATGGTTATAGCTGCATGTGTTGGGCACCTGAACACCGTTACAGTCTATACATCTTATACATCTGGTGCTGTCTATCGGTGGGGTAGTCTAGTGGTTAAAGCGTTCGCATGTCACGTCAAACACCCGGGATCGATTTTCCACATATGGGTACAATGTGTGTACCTCATTCCTGGTGTACCCCGACAGACCAACGCCACCCGAAAGTCTACCCACTCCAATCTTGTATGAGAAGGACAATTCATAACCACTGATTTCCAACTTTATCCCTTTTCCTATTTTTTTCCCTTGTCATCCAATAATGTCATGAGTAAGTAGTCAGACGTAGTCTGAGAGAAAAAAAGATATTTATAATTAATATAATACGCCTTTTATTTCGATATTGAACTCGGGATGATAAAAACGTTACTCGCCCATTGTACAGTGTCACAGTTATATTTCATAAGATCTATCTGTGTGGAGTAGCGTTATTACAAGCTGGTTCTATGATACCGTCAATGATAGGTTTTCAGCTTTTGGCAATATAGGATTTCTCACAGGTTTATTTTCTGAGAATGTCATAGTCCAGATATTGTTCACAGTGATGAAATTCATTCACTGTTCTGGTTGTAATATCTTTACAAAAACTCACATGTTTAGCCTTCTGAAAGGCCGATTGTTCTCAGTATAACCATTGCCAGAAACTGTCCCAGTATGTTCACCCTTCGAGTCTTTCAGATGAATAATCCAGTTTACATCCGTACACGGGTTTCATATGGCGTCGTATTTGATACATGTCCAATGACGATATCATGCTTGAGCCTCGTTCCCGCTGTGGTTATCGGAGCTCTGTTGTTAGGTGTTGTAAGGGGGTGGTCCAGGCAACATTTGGAGGACGTTTTCTACGCATAGTTTATCAACCGATATAAACACTCAGAGGTTCTAAACAACTTGTTTCCCTCAACAGGGGCATTTAGACCAAGTTCTGGCAGCTGCTCAGCACATGAAAATGGCCTGCCTTTGAGTTTTCGTCGAGAGGTTTTGACAGCGTCCCCCTTATGTGTGAAGATAAATTTCGACCTCTTCGTGACACGAGGGAGTCTTAGGCGTCAGATACAAGGTCCACCTCAAACTCATAAGTAGTTAACAAACGAGTGTTTAATAATAATATAGGACGGAAAACAAACAGCATCTGACAACTTTCTCAGCAAGCGGCCAAAGAAACTATAGAATCTTCTATAAACTTTGGAATAGGAAATATTTCAAACATGATTGTACTTACAGTCACTGTGGCCAAACCAGGTGTGTGTGTGAAATCCATGACTCTGTCCCGCCACTTACATCTTCAGTCATTGAAATGTAATAATCCCACATCAAATCAAACTTGTTCTCCCCTAAAGCATTGATACCAGCAAAATAAAACTCCCACATGCTGCAGTATGGTGACTGATTAGGGTCATCGCTATATCGCCCTGAAAATATAAGGCGACAGAACGAGACGCACACTGTACTCCTTGATCCGATCAAATCTTTTGTTCCGACCGCATGGGTTTAGTTAAATGCACACATCAAATCCTTGCAATAGGTGAAAGATATCGCCAGTGAGAATGGCATAACTCGAAGGCATCTACTGGTCCCGGAAGTAAGTCTGACAAATTACTAGAGCGCTCATCTTTCTGATTGGCTCAAGTTGGCGCATGCGCCAGGAATGATTGACAAACTTGATTGGTCTATTAGATTTGCGCATTCAGACGCAGTGATGACACAGCATTACTGATACAAGATAATTTTAGCATATCACGTGACCGGACGTTTCTCTTGTTTGTAAACAAACATAATCGTAAATAAAAGGCCCATGGAAGCTATTCGGTGAGCTCTGCATAATGTGTTATATTGTTACATCGATATTCTTCTACAACTGTAAGGTTTATGACAATACATCTTTATACATCAAAGTGGCTGCATCGTTTGTTCTCCGAAGCGCTTCGATGACAGCACGCGGAGTTGTACAACCTATGTGAACAAAGGATCGGTACGCAAATCGTAATACACATTTTAGGATATTTTCTAAGGGAACCTAAGGGGCGGTGGGGTAGCCTAGTAGTTGAAGCGGTGGGTTGTCACGCCGAAGACGCGGGTTCGAATCCCCACATGGGTACAATGTGTGAAGCCCATTTCTGGAGTTTCCCGCCGTGATATTGCTGGAATGTTGCTAAAAACATACTCATTCACTCAGTGGAACTAAACCATTGTATCAAAATGTTTAGATGTGTAGACTCCTAGACTGTAGACTAGTGGCAGTGGTACTATGCCAGCCGCATGGAACTCTGGGTAGGAGAGTGTTAGATTTGTCTATTTGACCCAATCCTGCTTGTAAATAAATCATGGACTCGTGAAGAGATAACCCCTTTCACTGACAACTGTATTTAGGTTTAAGGTGTTAAAATTAATCACAAACAAACCAAAAGAAAAAGGGAACAGAAAAAAAACAACCAAGACGTATTTAAATAGTTTATTTTCCATATATATTTACAATTGTACCATTCTGTAGTGTGGCATTAAAGCAAGCAAACTTGTTACCTATTTATGGTGAGTATATCTATTTTTCGACGGAGTGAGTGAATTAGTTCAATTGTACTCCGCACTCAGCAATATTCCAGCATTATGGCGGCGGTCTGTAATTGATCAAGTCTGAACTAAGCAATCCAGTGATCAACAGCATGAGCATCGATCTAGGTAATTGGGATACGGTGACTTGTACCCTGTCAGCGAGACTGACTACCCGATCCCGTTAGTCACCTCTTACGACAAGCATGTGCTACTGAAGATCAATTCTAGCCCGGATCTTCACGGGTCTTTTCTCCAGAAGAGCGGGACCAGTCCACGACCTCTTACAAAAGGTTCATAAAATCCGTACGACACAAATGCGGGTCAGACTCCGGCGCACTTATGACTTTGCTGTTACCGCTGCCGTAGATCACTGGATTGTCTGGTCGAGGCTCGATTAGGTACAGACCACCGCCATATAGCTGGGATATTGCTGAGTGCGGCGTTAAATAAAAATCAAACAATACCGCTGTCGTAGGAGAATGATATACGTTGTTTCTAAGGTGTGACGTCATTCCCACTTGACGTCACAAGACGCCAACAACGTCAACAATCAAGTCCGGAAGTCTAAATCGCGTCGTCCAATACTTTTCTGCTAATACAGCTGCTTGTATGTTGACATTAATGGTGCAAGGGGCTACTCTTCAGGCCTTTGTGGTGCCTTGTTAAAATATTTATCAGCAATTCTATTCGCAACGGCGAGAACCTCTAAAAATCAGACAGCAGAGTCGAATAACGAAAGTCTGTACCAGGACTTTCTTATGAAATACGTGAGATGGGTACAAGAAATCGACGCTGAGTAATAAGAAAGGTAGAATACTTCATGGATAGCAACTTCTGCATTATATTATCATGATTATTATGCCGTTTTGGTATTGATTCTTATACCGTTGTCAAGCAAGAGTGGCACACAATGTAATAAACAAGTTGTCCATGAAGTATGAATACATATTTTACCTATCTAATTTTCGTTCATAGTATTTAAAAACATCTCGATTTGTTACACAGAATTTGATGCTATTTTCAGAGTTAATAATATTGTACCTAAAGAAACGACAACATTTTAATATTGGATTTGACATTGCTCAGTATTATGTGGCTATTTCTGCTAAACATCATACAAGATAAGATGCAAAGAAGTTCCTTTTCTTTTGGCTGGTTCACGGGTCGGTTGGTTGGTCGGTTGGTCGGTTGGTCGGTCGGTCAGTTTGTCTTTTTATGTCGTTTTTGCATGCAACTTTCGCGATAGTGGTAAGAAGTATCATAGGTGTACATAGGATGGCTAATACATGTATCTATTTTTTTTCCCCAGAAATATAAGGAACCGTTTAATATTCTCCATTACACTATTGTCATAAGTTTGAATAAATTGTTTCTATGATACAAATGGAAACGAGTAAATCGTAAAACGTTTGAGACAAAAGCGCACGTGGCGATAAAACAACATATAACACAATTGTATACCAGAGACAATACCTTAAAATCTATGTGCATTATTGTACATTTAAAAAAAATTGAACTATTCTATAAAAGGACTATAGTCAATATCACACTATTCGCAAATGACAGTGAGTAAGTATGACTTTTAGCAATATTCCAGGACACCAGAAATTGTCGTCACACATTGCAACCAGGTGGGAAATCGAGCCCGGGTCCTTCCTCCAAGTGACGATCGAACGCTTTAACTACTCGGCTACCTGAGTGCCCCTAAATGACAGTGGGTGATATCAAGGTAAAGGGAAGAGAAGAAAAGGGACATATGTGTCCTTCTGTCATTCAGGGTGTCAAACAGTGATGTTTGCACCAGTGCTTATACACGTTTTACAGAGCAGATCTGAGTTAGAATTGATCTTCAGCAGCCCGTTATTGTCATAAGAGGCAAGTAACGGGATCGGGTGGTCAGGCTTGCTGATTTGGTTGACACACGTCATCGTATCCCGAATGCATAGAACGATGCTCATGCTGTCGATCACCTGATTGTCTGGTCCAGATTCGATTATTAACGGACCACCGTCATCTAGCTGGATAATTGTCGAGTACGGCGTTAAACAACAACCAAACCAAACCAAGTCTAACCCTCCTGGTAATACACTGACATCCATGCCAAGAAACTGGTAACTTGCAAACATTGCACAAATCTGTAGTAGATGAACAGACATCACATTTTGATGCATATTGCATACAAATTACATCTTTGAGAGATTGAATGTAGTAGTTCCTATGTAAGAACACCTGCTAAATATCACTACGATGTACAAGTAATATAATGCTTGTTTCGTTTTTGTTGAGGCCAGTCAATTTAATGAGCATATGAGACGGTACGTCTGTCACCTCAAACCTATATTAATGATAAGCCTCTTACAATATTTTTTGATCGAAAGAAAGAATGAACTTCATCTGAAAAGAAGCTCCCCAATGAGGTCGGGAATTCAGACCTTGAGATCAAGCTGGATCCGCTTCTGGTGTGTACACGAGATGTGTGAAGCCTGTCCATTCAAACAGTCTGACGTAGTGTCCATTCAAGCGTACTCCCCCGACTGTGCACCAACCTATCGCATCGACTGAATGAATACGCTAGAGCGTGAATGAGAAACCAACATCCATGAGCAGATTCGTAAACATTTTTCACCGTGTTCTTCTTTCGGAAAAAATATTCTCTTGTCACTAATGCCTCCCCAGCTCTAACGGCCTTGGTCAGGTCACAGCTGAATAACAGAAGATGTGGTTTGACTTTACAATATAATCACGCTTTATTCAAGAAAAAGGGCTACACTATTCTTTTTCTACAATATGAGACAATTGTATTTGTGACACTGTAACTGTAGCTTGAGTATTAATTAGAAAACATCCTTCTTCCCATTGGAAACTGCTCCCAAATTTCTATAAAGGGAGATAACTCGTAGTGCCTTGAAAACATACTACTTTTCAGAATTGTTGTTGGGTAACCCGATAGTACCTAGGATTGAGCTGAGTTTACACGCAGATCCAAAAGCAGTTGCAGCCACCCTGTTACAATTTAACAATTGAAGATGCTGAATGTTTATGTATTCTGTGTTGTATCATTTATGCACACTTGAAGGGTATTACGACACTGTGACTATCTCATTACATTATGTATTTCCGACAAAATACATTACGACTCCCAAATATGAATTACCTAGCAGAATATTTGTATTCATGTAATTAAGGTATGTCACCTCATGGTTGTAAAATGTGTCTCTCATCCAGGGGGATCTACCTACACCTGGAGTACGTTTTTGATTGAATGAAAGAACTACATGTAGATGTAATCTAAAAGGGAGTCCCCAATGAGGTAGAGGATTCAGGCGCTGAGGTAAATCTAGACCTGCTTCTTCTTCTGCATGAGGCCAGAGACGTTCGCATGTTAGCGTGACTGCCTGTCCATGTACCACGGATTTCTGAATGGAACACAAACACGTGTTTACAAGTGTTATTTATTGATAACAAACTGAAGTTCAGTTATTGATAGTAATACCAGTAACAGAAAGACATCGGGGGACTATTGTAAAGAAAACCGCGCAAAATTTGCCGGCTTTTTTCCAGCTATTTTCTCTAGAAGGCGGCAGACAATACCCCCTACCCTATAAACGACACAGCATTATATGAGATCTGAGAAACTTTCTTGTTACACAAAAAAAATAATGTGATCCTGATGATCAAACCCAATGATCGTTTTGCAGCATTTCCAGGCAAAGATATTTAGAAATATCCCAACGGGTTATAAACGTTGCAGTCTCGCATAACTTGGTCCGGTAAAGAATCTTAATTCCATTTCCCTATTCCGTATTTTCGGAATTCCTTGAGATGTGCGCATGCGCTGTGTCAACAGTATGCCTGAGTTGTTAAAGGAGAACACTAACGAAAACAAAAGTTTTCATATGTGTAAAGGCATTCTAAAAGTCACCCCTCGGGCTTAAAATTGAACAAACAGTTTGTAAAATCGCAATAAAAACACAAAAAACGTACTCGTTTTGCCGCCTATTACGGAAACACGCGACAGTTAATGAGCAGTGGGGTATCACGTGACATGACGTCATATGTGCCTGTTGCTGATGGCTTCCTCTTTGATTTTACCTCACAACTTAACAGAGTCCATGGATTCTGAAGCAATAAAAGTTGGTCCTGATGTCTTTTCAGAAATGGATGTTATTTAAATGGGATGCGTGGGGACAGGTAGACAGGAAGTTGAAAAGGAAGTAACTGAAATGTGTGAGCATGACGTAAATGAGTAGGCCTACTGTAACATTTTGTTTGAGAACGAAAAAGGACAATTCCATGCGAATTATTTTAAATTTAAGACCATTACATGAGGCTATTGTGTCACTACACTTCAAAATATATACTTTTAAGACTGTTTTGTATCTTGTTGAAAAAGACTCTATTTTGCCTCTATTGATCTTAAGGATGTTTATTCTCTGTGCCAGTTTGCTAGGAAATATCTACGTTTCTATTGAAATGGTGCGTTATACCAGTTCACTTGTCTCCCCAATGGACTCTCATCAGCCCCTCGAATTTTCACAAAAGTGCTTAAACCAGTGTTCTCAGCTCTAAGAAAGGAAGGTTTTTCAAACACCTCAAACACATTTACTGTCAGTTAATCCTTGAAATTGCTGACATTGAAATTAGTAACAATACTGTTGCTTCTTTCAGGACAGAGAATACAATCCCTTCATCTTATTGATTGTAGGAATGTGCATGTGTCAGACATTGATGTGAACTTTAGATTTGGTGACTTGTTAAAACAAAGAAGACATGGGCATCACCAAGCTGAGCTCACCCTTAATAGCTACCCAGACCAAGAACTGTGTATTGCAAACACTATGAATCAGTATTTGAGAAGGACAAAGGAACTTTCGTGGAGCACAGACAGCTTTGTTCACTACCACGACTAAACCACACAGAAGAGCACCAAAAGACACTATATCCTGAAGGGTGAAGACTTTCATGATTACTGCTGGTATTGATATAACTGTGTGTGCACCACACAGCATAAGATCAACTTCTACAAGCAGTGCGAGGCAAACAAGGATAAGTTGGTCCGGCGCAGAGAACGCGTTTACGAGAAGTAGGCAGTAGCAAGCCCATTTGGTTTGTGGAAGGTAGAGCGGATGTAGGCTAGTGCATGTGCATTACATGACGATGAAATTGATTCCGCGCGTAGCTGCACACGCCTTGCTCATGAGACTCTCACATGGTCGGTGTAGTACTACACTTGATCGCGGACAACCTGGGGCCCCTTCGCTAACAATGGCAAGGGCCAGTGGGCGGGTCTCATACATGCTAATACGGGCCAATTGTCAGGTCGGTGCTCAACTTATCCTTGTTTGCTCGTATGTCTATTCTGCAGACTGCAGGCTGGAAAAGTAATTGTGTGTTTGCTAGGTTTTATTGCAAGTAAACTCTCAAACTCAAACTGGTAGTTTGGTGATGTCATCTTAAAAGCCGCTTTTACATGCACACATTTACTTACAGGAGTATATTTGCTTATGTAACTAAATCTACTTATGGTAAGTAAATTGACCGTGTAAACTTCACAAAACTAATTTACTCACGTAAGTATTTATACTCCTGGAGTACATTTACTCCTGCTTCGGAGGTAAAGTAAAAGTATATTTACTCCTGGTGTATTTTACTCCAGGAGCAAATTGATCTTGTAAATGACACTTACTCCTGTAAGTAAATGTATTGCATCATATCTTCAAGTGTACTATTATTCCATTATGATTATGTTTTATCAATGTTTCATCAAAAGACATAAGTTTCATTGGAATTGATATGTTTTCATAATCCGTCTTTGCTGCTTTTTTCAATTTCTTTTTGCACGACCATGTTACATGACATGGATGTCACTTCATTTATGCTTGGGTTACACTTAGTTCCCGGCGGCCACGATAGCCCCGTTTCCCCGGAGCGTAGTGCGCCGTGGGATTTTGGCCATCTTTTCCTCCAAAGTCAAGTTTACTTCAGTCCTGTTAAGTGTTCTCACGGTCTGTCACTGTATCCGTGATAGGCCGTTAGTATAAACGGGCTTCTGAGTCCCGGAGCTCAAAAGCACACTAAGGATGTCATGACGTTTCCTCCCGACCTGTCGCGTTTCTACGGATGAAACGTGGACGCCGGCCAGCTTTGGAACACGGTTGTGCCCACGGTATAAAAATACGGCGACCCAAGCAACAGCAGCCATTGAACCCCCAAGATGAAGAAGATTTTGTGTTTGTATGTTTGCTGGGGGCAAACATGAGTCCTTGCGTCAGCAAGAAGGCCAACATCAGCTGCAGAGAGGGAATGCCAGAGAACGCACCGTTCGCTGGCCCTGTAAACCGTCACACGCCTGGATGCGTCGTGATGGAACGGGACGAATCGGCTACCATACAACCAAGGTTGATTAAACCAAGGCATGTTATTCGGTCCGAGTGACAAGGATTTAAAACATCACCTTCATAAGATTTCTAAAGGGCGCACAAGATTCATGGATCTCTTGATTCATGGATCTTACACTTTTCAAGTTTCAGATGTTTTGGGTCAGGTTAAACGGTGTAGGAACTTACGGATCTGAACCTGCGACGGGAAGTAGTCATTGCATGTGTTCAGTGAAACAGGACACCTGTAGAGTGGCTTCTGTTACCTGTAATATTACAACAGGGCCGGTGTACGACAGATCACAATACACTGTTGATGATGTATTTACATGTCTTCCTGGAGGAACAGTAGACATTTATGTAGACCTGTCGTATTATCTGAAGAGTGAGTATTGGTTTACGCCGCCTGCAGCAATACTCCAGCAATATCACGGCGGGGACACCAGAAATAGGCTTCGAACCCAGGTGTTCAGCGTTCCGAGCGTTACCCATTAGGCTACTCTACCTCCCTGTATTATAAGCAGGAGAGACAGACATGTATAATGTTACATAAGGCAAAACTTTCGTAAAGTGAGTGAATGAGTGAGTGAGTATGGTTTAAGGCCACTTTTAGCAATATTCCAGCGATATCACGGTTAGGGACACCAGGAATGGGCTTCACACATGTACCCATGTGGGGATCGAACCCGGGTCTTTGGCGTGATTACCCAATGCTTTAACCGTTAGGCTACCCCACCGCCCTACCGTCTTAATTAAAGAGCACAGGATAACAGAGATATGTTTTTATGACACCACAAGTTATGTTGCCTTTACACTATCCACGGCCTGGACACCAAGTCAAGGCACAGGCCCTAGTGTCTTTGCGAGGATTAAATATTTATAAAAATATATAAAATTTAAAATGACCCCCGACTCTAAATGCTTCCCAGTACAATACATCATGAGGGCCTGTGAGTCGAGGTGGGCTGTTTGCAGCTCCAGTGCCCCCTCGCCACTACATCACACCGCCACACATCTCAATATACCTCGCTGAGTGATGCAGTAATCCCACCCCTTGAAGCACGGGTAGTCTGTTTCAAAACACAGGCTGTTTTAGGTTAAAAAAGTAAGATTCATTACCGGACCAAGATATGCGAGACTGCAACGTTTTTTAACCCATTGAGAAATTTCTGAATATCTTTGACTGGAAATACTGCAATACGATCATTGGGTTTGTGTAAACGTGTCGTCAGGATCAACATTAATTTTTGTGTAACAAGTAAGCTTCCTATATCACATGTGTTACTTAATAGTTCAGTAGCGAAATCACCCGACCGAAAGCACGGGTAGTCTGTTTTCAAAACACAGGCTGTTTTAGTTTAAAATTTACTGGGGATTAAGTGAGATATGCGCATACACTGTGTCATCAGTCTTTAAAACAATAATATGATTCCTTGAAGTCATAGGCAGGAGCGGAGGGAACTTAATCCCTCGGCACACCAAAGGTCAGTTGAATTTATGCCAAACTTTACCTTACAGGTAAGTCTCGTTTAATTTATAAATGCGACTTCCTATTCCGCACTTTCGGAATTCCGTGATATATTTAGAGCAGGAAGCATGTTATCCTCTCAATAAAAAAATTGCAATCTAATAGAATACGTTTATTCATGCATAATCACGCATAGAAAATTCATTCCACTTGCTGTAATTGAGGCTACGTTTATTGAAACACGTATTATCATGTTACACGGCGTATCACGCCTTCATCTAAGGTCATCAGAGTGAGTTTATCGACCCATGACTAATTCTACAGCAGTGGAGTTCACACAGAATCTGTTACTGTTGAGTAACGAAAGCTCCACATTGACACTTCATTTTCATAGATCAGCACGAGCCGCAATGTCCTTGTTACAGCGACCCCACATGAATAAGCCGTCCGACTCCCATATTAGCTCAGCATATGATGTTGTTACATGTCTGACCATAAACTCAGTTCCCTGTCCTCTGATGCATATGAAGAAGTTAACAATTGTTTTAAGGTAATGTAATTTGAATGCATTGTTCAGATGTTCAGTTTGATTATTTACCTGAATGTAACAACACAATATAGATGATTTGGCTTTTCTGTTATTACATTACAAATGTGGTATACAAGCAATCTACTGGCCACATAAAGAAACTGCACACAGAAAATATAAAGATAGGCAAACAGCGTCTTTATGCATAAATAAAGGTGTGAACATAGCAAGTATTGGAGACAATCAAACGCTCATGCAGGTGCCAGGCGACGTGACGTCATTGATGGTGGTCTATGGACTTGCAATGTGTTACTGTAGGTGCAGCCTGTGCAGCTGCACACAACATGTGAAACTCAGAAATTGCTGTCACTGTCGAAAGCTTGATCTTTGGTCATTCAAACGTTCACAAATTCACATGAAAAGTCACATGCACATCATGCCAAGATTAACATGTGCTCAACGTCATGAAGCCATTGGAATGGTTCGAGCAGGCATGAGCCAACATCAGGTGGCAGCACATTTCCAATGCCATCGTAACACGATATCTGCATTGGTCAGGCGTTAGGGAAACAGTAATGACGTCGCCGACCACCCACGTTCTGGGCGTCCCCGAGTAACGACGCCAAGACAGGACAGATGGATTCGGGTGACTCATATCAGACACAGGTTCCAGACGGCAGTGACCACGTCCCAAACCATTCCCAGGCCTTCATTTGGAAAATTTGTTAGCCTCTATGCGTCGTCGATGCACTGCTGTGCTTCACGCGCATGATGGTCATACCCGTTATTGACTTAGTGACTTCGACATGTGACCCCTACTCAATTTTGAACTTCTGACGACATCGTTACAGATATTGTTCATGTTCTTTTGACATGTTGTTGAGGCCCGATACTTCAGCTTATAAAGTGTCTACATCATGTCGTCTTTTCTGTGTTGTATTCCAATTCTGAAGGAATTTTCTGTGTGCACAGTTTCTTTATGTGGCTAGTATATTAAACACTGGCGGAGTTGATAGAGGTGTTATGTCCATCACAATATTGACATTTGATCACACTCCCTGGTGACCGGCATTACTGTCATTGTGATACTCATATTTGTCAAACCAGTTCAAATGTGAATTCTCCGTCATCCCTTTGTGGCACTAGAAGTCTTATAGTAATCACAAGTACCCCCTGTGTACTTCACCTACCAGCCACGGGTACATCATTGTCTACCACACCTACCAGTAATCACGGGTACCATTTCGCTGTGTACTACACCTACCAGTAATCACGGGCTTAATCCTGTCTTCCACATCACCTACACGGGTACTGTGCTGTTACCTATCCAGTACCAATCACGGGTACATTATCCTGCCTACCAACACCTACCAGTAATCACTGTGGTAATCACGGGTACAGTAACCCCTGTGTACCACACCTACCAGTAATCACGGGTACAGTGCCCCTGTGTACTACACCTACCAGTAATCACGGGTACAGTATCCTGCCTACCACACCTACCAGTAATCACGGGTACAGTACCCCTGTGTACTACACCTACCAGTAATCACGGGTACAGTAACCCTGTGTACCACACCTACCAGTAATCACGGGTACAGTGCCCCTGTGTACTACACCTACCAGTAATCACGGGTACAGTATCCTGCCTGCCACACCTACCAGTAATCACGGATACAGTACCACTGAGTACTACACCTACCAGTAATCACGGGTACAGTACCCTGTGTACTACACCTACCAGTAATCACGGGTACAGTACCAGTACCTGTGTACTACACCTACCAGTAATCACGGGTACAGTGCCCCTGTTTACCACACCTACCAGTAATCACGGGTACAGTGCCCCTGTGTACTACACCTACCACTAATCACGGGTACAGTATCCCGCGGTGCACCTACCAGTAATCACGGTAGTACCCTCTGTACACACCTACCAGTAATCACGGGTACAGTACCCCTGTGTACCACACCTACCAGTAATCACGGGTACAGTACCCCTGTGTACCACACCTACCAGTAATGACGGGTACAGTGCCCCTGTGTACTACACCTACCACCATAATCACGGGTACAGTACCCCTGTGTACTACACCTACCAGTAATCACGGGTACAGTGCCCTGTGTACCTACACCTACCACTAATCACGGGTACAGTACCCCTGTGTACTACACACCTACCAGTAATCACGGGTACAGTGCCCTGTGTACTACACCTACCAGTAATCACGGGTACAGTACCCTGTGTACCACACCTACCAGTAATCACGGGTACAGTGCCCCTGTGTACTACACCTACCAGTAATCACGGGTACAGTACCCCTGTGTACTACACCTACCAGTAATGACGGGTACAGTAACCCTGTGTACTACACCTACCAGTAATCACGGGTACAATGCCTGTGTACTACACCTACCAGTTATCACGGGTACAGTACCCTGTGTACTACACCTACCAGTAATCACCTACCACTAATCACGTTGCACATTACCCCTGTGTACTACACCTACCCGTAATCACGAACAGTACCCTGTGTACTACACCACCAGTTATCACGGATAAAGGTGCCCCTGTGTACTACACCTACCATCATTACGGGTACAGTACCCCATGGTACTACACCTACCACTAATCCATGGTACAGTACTCTGTGTACTACTACCTTACCAGTAATCATGGGTACAGTACCCCTGTGTACTACACCTTACCACTAATCACGGGTACAGTAAACCCTGTGTACCACACATACCAGTAATCACGGGTACAGTTCCCCTGTCTACTACATCTACCAGTTATCTCTGATACAGTGCCCCTATGTACTACACCTACCGTAATCATGGGTACAGTGCCCTCTGTACTACACCTACCAGTAATCACGGTTACCCAGTAACCCTGTGTACTACACCTACCAGTTATCACGGATACAGTGCGAATGTGTACTACACCTTCCCGTAATCACGGGTACAGTACCCTGTGTACTACACCTACCAGTAATGACGGGGTACATTGCCCTTGTGTACTACACCTGACAGTAATGACGGGTACGCAATATGCCTGTGTACTACACCTACCAGTTATCACGGGTACAGTACCCTGTGCACTACACCTTACCAGTAATGACGGTACAGCACCCCGGTGTACTACACCTACCAGTTATCACGGGTACATTACCCCTGTGTACTACACCTACCAGTAATCACTACGGGTACAGTACCCTTGTGTACTACACCTACCTACCAGTAATGACGGGTACAGGTGGCCCTCTGTAACCACACCTACCAGTAATCACGGGCACAGGACCCTGTGTACTACACCTACCAGTTATGACGGATAAAGTGCCCCTCGTGTACTACACCTAATGGTCATCACTGGCACAGCAACTCTGTGTACTACACCTTCCAGCAATCACGGGTACAGTAACCTGTGTACTACACCTACCAGTAATGACGGGTACATAATCCTGTTTACCTACACCTACCAGTAATCACGGGTACAGTGCCCTGTTACTACACCTTCCAGTAATCACGGGTACAGTATTCGGTATGCCACACCTACCAGTAATCACGGTACAGTACCCTGTGTACTACGCCTACCAGTAATCACGGGTACAGATTTTAATTCCTGTGTACCACACCTACCAGTTATGACGGATGAAGTGCCCTGTGTATCATACACCTACCGGTCATTACAGTTACATTTTGCCCCAGTACACCCTATTGTACTACACCACCAGTTATGACGGATACAGTGCCCTTTGTGCTACACCTACCACTATTCATGGGTACAGTACCCTGTGTACTACACCTACCACTAATCACTCGTACAGTAACCCTAAAATTACTACACTGCACCAGTAATCACGGTGCAGTACCCTGTCTACTACACCTACGAGTTATCACGGATACAGTGCCCCTGTGTACTACACCTTCCAGTAATCACGGGTACAGTACCCCTGTGTACTACACCTACCCGTAATCACGGGTACAGTACCCTTGTGTACTACACCTACCAGTTATCACGGGTACAGTACCCCTGTGTACTACACCTACCACTAATCACGGGTACAGTAACCCTGTGTACCACACATACCAGTAATCACGGGTACAGTACCCCTGTCTACTACACCTACCAGTTATCTCGGATACAGTGCCCCTATGTACTACACCTACCACTAATCATGGGTACATTACCCCTGTGTACTACACCTACCAGTAATCACGGGTACAGTACCCCTGTGTACTACACCTACCAGTTATCACGGAAACAGTGCCCATGTGTACTACACCTGCCTGTAATCACGGGTACAGTACCCCTTTGTACTACACCTACCAGTAACCACGGGTACAGTAGCCCTGTGTACTACACCTACCAGTAATTACGGGTGCATTACCCTTGTGTACTACACCTACCAGTAATCACGGGTACAATGCCCTGTGTACTACACCTACCAGTTATCACGGGTACAGTGCCCCTGTGTACTACACCCTACCAGTAATCACGGGTACAGTAACCCTGTGTACCACACCTACCAGTAATCACGGGTACAATTGCCCTGTACTACACCTACCCGTAATCACGGGTACAGTACCCCTGTGTACTACACCTACCAGTAATCACGGGTGCATTACCCTTGTGTACTACACCTACCAGTAATGACGGGTACAATACCCCTGTGTACTACACCTACCACTAATCACGGGTACAGTAACCCTGTGTACTACACCTACCAGTAATCACGGGTACAGTACCCCTGTCTACTACACCTACCAGTTATCACGGATACAGTGCCCCTGTGTACTACACCTACCACTAATCATGGGTACATTACCCCTGTGTACTACACCTACCAGTAATCACGGGTACAGTACCCCTGTGTACTACACCTACCACTAATCACGGGTACATAATCCTGTCTACCACGCCTACCAGTCATCACGGGTAGAGTAACCCTGTGTACTACACCTTCCAGTAATCATGGGTACAGTATCCTGCCTGCAACACCTACCAGTAATCACGGATACGGTACCACAGAGAACTACACCTACCAGTAATCACGGTACAGTACCCCTGTGTACTACACCTTCCAGTAATCACGGGTACAGTAACCTGTGTACTACACCTACCAGTAATGACGGGTACATAATCCTGTTTACCACACCTACCAGTAATCACGGGTACAGTGCCCCTGTGTACTACACCTTCCAGTAATCACGGGTACAGTATTCGGTATGCCACACCTACCAGTAATCACGGTACAGTACCCCTGTGTACTACACCTACCAGTAATCACGGGTACAGTAACCCTGTGTACCACACCTACCAGTAATCACGGGTACAATACGCCTGTGTACTACACCTACCAGTTATGACGGATAAAGTGCCCCTGTGTACTACACCTACCGGTCATTACGGGTACAGTACCCCTGTGTACTACACCTACCAGTTATCACGGATACAGTGCCCTTTGTACTACACCTACCACTAATCATGGGTACAGTACCCCTGTGTACTACACCTACCACTAATCACTCGTACAGTAACCCTGTGTACCACACCTACCAGTAATCACGGGTACAGTACCCCTGTCTACCACACCTACGAGTTATCACGGATACAGTGCCCCTTTGTACTACACGTACCAATAATCACGGTACAGTACCCCTGTGTACTACACCTACCAGTAATGACGGTCACAGTAACCCTGTGAACCACACCTACCAGTAATCACGGGTACAATACCCCTGTCTACTACACCTACCAGTTATCACGGATACAGTACCCCTGTGTACTACACCTACCAGTAATCACGGGTACAGTACCCCTGTCTACTACACCTACCACTAATCACGGGTACAGTACCCCTGTGTACTACACCTACCCGTAATCACGGGTACAGTACCCCTGTGTACTACACCTACCAGTTATCACGGATAAAGTGCCCCTGTGTACTACACCTACCCATCATTACGGGTACAGTACCCCCGTGTACTACACCTACCACTAATCACGGGTACAGTACTCCTGTGTACTACACCTACCAGTAATCATGGGTACAGTACCCCTGTGTACTACACCTACCACTAATCACGGGTACAGTAAAACTGTGTACCACACATACCAGTAATCACGGGTACAGTTCCCCTGTCTACTACATCTACCAGTTATCTCTGATACAGTGCCCCTATGTACTACACCTACCGCTAATCATGGGTACAGTACCCCTCTGTACTACACCTACCAGTAATCACGGGTACAGTACCCCTGTGTACTACACCTACCAGTTATCACGGATACAGTGCGAATGTGTACTACACCTTCCCGTAATCACGGGTACAGTACCCCTGTGTACTACACCTACCAGTAATGACGGGTACATTGCCCTTGTGTACTACACCTGACAGTAATGACGGGTACAGTACCCCTGTGTACTACACCTACCAGTTATCACGGGTACAGTACCCCTGTGCACTACACCTACCAGTAATGACGGGTACAGTACCCCAGTGTACTACACCTACCAGTTATCACGGGTACAGTACCCCTGTGTACTACACCTACCAGTAATCACGGGTACATTACCCTTGTGTACTACACCTACCAGTAATGACGGGTACAGTACCCCTCTGTACCACACCTACCAGTAATCACGGGTACAGGACCCCTGTGTACTACACCTACCAGTTATGACGGATAAAGTGCCCCTGTGTACTACACCTACCGGTCATCACGGGTACAGTACCCCTGTGTACTACACCTTCCAGTAATCACGGGTACAGTAACCTGTGTACTACACCTACCAGTAATGACGGGTACATAATCCTGTTTACCACACCTACCAGTAATCACGGGTACAGTGCCCCTGTGTACTACACCTTCCAGTAATCACGGGTACAGTATTCGGTATGCCACACCTACCAGTAATCACGGTACAGTACCCCTGTGTACTACACCTACCAGTAATCACGGGTACAGTACCCCTGTGTACTACACCTACCAGTTATGACGGATGAAGTGCCCCTGTGTACTACACCTACCGGTCATTACGGGTACAGTACCCCTGTGTACTACACCTACCAGTTATGACGGATACAGTGCCCTTTGTACTACACCTACCACTATTCATGGGTACAGTACCCCTGTGTACTACACCTACCACTAATCACTCTCACAGTAACCCTGTGTACCACACCTACCAGTAATCACGGGTACAGTACCCCTGTCTACTACACCTACGAGTTATCACGGATACAGTGCCCCTGTGTACTACACCTTCCAGTAATCACGGGTACAGTACCCCTGTGTACTACACCTACCCGTAATCACGGGTACAGTACCCTTGTGTACTACACCTACCAGTTATCACGGGTACAGTAGCCCTGTGTACTACACCTACCACTAATCACGGGTACAGTAACCCTGTGTACCACACATACCAGTAATCACGGGTACAGTACCCCTGTGTACTACACCTACCACTAATCACGGGTACAGTAACCCTGTGTACTACACCTACCAGTAATCACGGGTACAGTACCCCTGTCTACTACACCTACCAGTAATCACGGGTACAGTACCCCTGTGTACTACACCTACCACTAATCACGGGTACAGTACCCCTGTGCGCTACACCTACCACTAATCACGGGTACAGTACCCCTGTGCGCTACACCTACCACTAATCACGGGTACAGTACCCCTGTGCACTACACCTACCAGTAATCACGGGTACAGTACCCCTGTGTACTACACCTACCAGTAATGACGGGTACATTACCCCTGTGTACTACACCTACCAGTAGTACTATTCACTTTCCTCGCCACAAACCAATCAGACTTTACCAAACGCAAGATAACTGAAGGAATCAATATCAAATGATACCGACCACTGATTAATAGAGATCAAGGCTACTTTTCCCCCACTGCATACGATGAGCTTAATCATAGCCAGTTGTATAAACATTACTGGCTTCTACTGGCTTCTATGTGTATCCCCGTTGTCCTATTCTCTCCCTGTACCATTCTCACTTGAAAACGATACGAGAACCTGTATCGAAAAGTCGTGCTCTAGAATAAAAGAAGTTGTCATCCATATATACTTGTTCTATAATTTAGATGTGGTATTGCACCTTTAAGAATAGAAGCGGGCAGATATATAAACGTAAATGTTGAGAATACAGCTTTTTCACCTGGAATAGATTTATTGAAGACGAAGAGAATGTTTTGTTACAGTGTCCTCTATATAATGTTTTTAGAGTAGCTCATTTTACAAATGTTAAATCATTGTCATTGACTGCAAAATGTTATGTTTCCATTTAAAACACGCGTTCTGTTTTTACTACCAAAACCTGCTTTTAAATGCTACAACGTAGAAAACATATCTGATATGGACATATTAGCGCTTTTATATACTCATGCCAATAATGGTTGTCACCCCCTTCAATTTTTTTAATTGGAGAGGCTGTGTGGGGTGAGGTGTATGTGGGGTTGGGGTGGGGAGAGGAGTGACACGCATTATTGGCATGAGTATATATGCATAAATGCCTATTTGCATATGTTTTTACTGTCTCTTATAACTTAATATGAGTGGCGCTGTAGCATATTCCTACCGTAGCCAATCTTATGTCTCTGAATATCTTCTTTTAAAGATGTACATCGGTGAGACGTAAATACAGGGGCGCAGCTGCCATTATAAAAAAGCTCGGGCTTAACCATGATCTTTGCTGAAAGGATGGGCAAGCCCTCAATACTATATGAATCTAAAGTTTTGCAATCTACGCGCCTGAAATAAAATGTCTGTAAATTACAGATGACGTCCCAAGGTCTTTCGATACAGTGTCCAGAAAGGAGTGATGGAAATGACCGATCTGACCTGCCCCTCCCTGTTGTGCAGGATACACCACCCAACCCGCCAAACAACGTGGCCAGCCTGCGAGAGGCAACTGCAGTCGCCCACGACGTTACCAGACGCAGCGTCCAGGCGGAAGACAGTGGTGAAGCGTCACAGCTGGCTGTGTCATGAAGAGTCATCGAACTGAAAATCTGTGAATCAGTTAAAAGGACTGCAAGAACGCTTTAAATAATGCAAATTACATTTCTCGAACACCTTATTTCTACCGAAAGTCTGTTCTGGGTATAATGCACTCTATATATCGCCCAAGGTTATCATAACAAAATATTTCCAATCACACGATTATTTTCATTATCTATTTATATAACAGAATAACAACAGATTAAGAGAATAACAGAGTTTATTGCATTTCGGGGCTAGGAGGCCTAGAGTACAGTGTAAGATTTAATTTAAGATATAAATAGTTTTTATAATTTATATAATAGTCTCTCATAACTCTACATAGGGGTGGCTGAAACTTTGTTTGCAGTTTAAATGTATACTCAATGTAATTTGATTAGACATGACTATGAAAAACAATCTGTCCTGTCTGCCAAAGGAAAGTGTCTGGTTCTAGTTCTGAACCAGCCAATATGTAGCTACACACCCCGAGCTCAGTCATCGGAAGTAAGCAGACTTTACAATGTCCATTTAGTACAGAAACTTACGTGAATGTTAAATTGTATATTTTAAATATTAATGTAATTGTTGAATGAAAGAAGATCTCTCTACGCTACTCTCTTGTAGTATCTCTATTAAACGTACATTATGTGTTCTGTTGAGAATTGTTTTTGACCGACTTGAACGGCTGCCCTGATCATAAGGCCCAAACTGTCATGGGCTCACTTGTACAAAGCGATCTTAGCGCTAAAAGTATCTTACGTCTATGTTGGAGTATGCGAGTTACGTCATTGGGTCCTGGACAGATGTTGGTGTTACAGGGTGAGTGAATTTAAGTTTGGCGACCCTTTTAGCAATACTCCAGTAAAGCCATGGCTGAAGACACCAGAAATAGGCTTCCCTTGTTGTACCCATAGGAGGAATCGACGTCAAGAACGAACGCCTCCCCCACTATGCTACCCCAGCGCCCTGCTGGTGTTATAACTTGGTTCAACTGATTCTTTGAGTGGCATTTCTAGATGTTGGAGAGTCAGAGTGAGTAAGTGAGTTGAGTTTTACGCCGCTTTTAGCATTATTCTAGCACTATAACGGCGGGGGACAACAGAAATGGGCTTCACACATTGACCCATGTGGGGAATCGAACCAAGGCCTTCGCCTTCACGAGCAAACGCTTTAACCACTATGCTACCCCACCGCCCCTGGAGAGTCAGATAAGGACAAACCTTTTGGATGAACGACTTCTTTATTCAGGTGATGTGACGTTTCGATACAGTTTCTTGTATCGTTGTCAAGCACGTGATCACTTAAATAAAGATGTTGTTCATCCATAAAGTTTGTCTTTATCTGACACCGCAGAACAACTCTCCAGGTACACCAGCTACAACAACGTACTCTTTATAGACACGCCGTCATAGTGCCAACAAACTGCTACCGCTATACCGCCTGTTATTATGAAAGTTTTCGCGAACAGTTTCACGATTTCAGTGTTTTTTGTCTTACACTCCTAAAAGGACGGGGAAAGGCTCACATTTTGTATGTATGCATCTGGGGCTGACTTAAGGACACGACCTTTAAAAATCCAAAACTTATACCCGAAAGGGGAGAGGTCTATTTGGGGTAGACAATGCAGCTTTAAGCCTGAAGAACGAACGAACGAACGAACGAACTGGCAAACGAATGACTGTGTACCATGTTATAGACAGACTAACAGTCATTGGCACTATTCACTTTTCATTCATTATTCGTCATTACTACAATCGCATATTCATGAATGTCTTAGAAAGGAGTGTTTTGACTTGAATTTGGGTGTGATTTATCTCATATTGCAAGGTATGCAATAAATGATGTTTTTTCGGTTCACTGAGGTGTGAATCGATAGACCATATAGATTCATATCGATAGCCGATAGACAACATGTATGAATCCATTCTTTCGTTTCCTTTTCTTTCAGTTTTCTAAAAGGATATTTGAGTATTGTGCACAAATAAAACATATTGCCAGGACAAGTGAATGGTCAAGCGCCACTTTCCCAACATGTATATTTCAGGTGTGTCCACCAGTATTCGAAATAGCCGGGCACCAGAACTGGAGAAAGGTTAACTTAGAGTTGGGCATGAAAAGATAGACATTTTCCTGACCGAAGGGCAGGTTAACATGTAAGCAATAACGTCTCTAGACTTTAGGCACATTGACACAAGAACTATAATCAGAATATTTGTGAGCTTGAATTCGTCAAAGGTTACCAACTTGTGATAGTTGTGCATTTAAATATAGCTCATCAAAACATAACCTTTCTTCTGCTTAATTTAATTAAAGAAGAATTTTCAAAATGTGAATATGATTAGATGGTTTAGAGGACTGGAAGTGATTTTTTGATAACTTGCTATTCGAAAATAGCTAATGTTTGTCAATAATGTTAAAGCTAAACTTTATTTGGTAATGTAGGCAGTTGTACCATTCTGATTAAGGTTCGGTTCAAATAACCATTATCACCAGCTTTTGTCAGTTGGTTGTGTGGTTATGTGTGCCGGGTGTTTGCTTGATTGAGTTGTGATCAGGAGTTATTGTAAAAGCATTGTCCCAATATTGATATGATAGTACCAGACAGCTACTTGTCACTTGTGATACTAGGAATAAACTCATATTACCATCACAACAATTCGTCATGTTCTCTCACGAACAATTACAATCAGACCAGAACTGCTACAGGTGATATTTTTAAATAACGGCATGTGATGGGCATCCACCGTCCTTAGTGTCCCATTGTTTAGTTGCAGAAATTCTGCCAAGATGGGCAGCTGCCCAATCCCCTCTTGCCCGTCACGGTCGAGGGAGTAGGGACTGACCGCTTGACGTAATTAGATTGTTGGCACGAAACGCTCTGGATCAGTGCCCTTTTAGTGCTATTTTTGTACAAAATACATTACGACTCCCAAATATGAATTAATCAGCAGAATATTTGGATTCATCTAATCTGTTCATGTCACCTGATCGCATCAAGGCGGCTGTACCCCAACCTGGAATGCATATTTGAAGTATGAGTGAACACACTCAAGGACAAAAGTATGTGAGTAATGTGATTTCTTGTTGACTCTAAGTCTATGTTAGGTAGTCCCTCTCTCAACAAAGGAAAGCCTTCGCGTCCCTTGTGTGAAAATACGCCGACAGATCACGATCCTAGCTACAACAACTGAACGTTTCTGAAGAAGAAAGAGATTTAGGTTTTGACAGATTCATCATAGCTCTGTTTCACTATCTCGCCATGTTAGTGATGTTTTGTTCAGACAGCGATATCAACACTTGTGTTTGTCCTTTATTGTCGCACTTAGCAATACTCCAGCTTTATGATGTCAGTCTGTAAACAATCGAGTCTGGACCAGACAATCCAGTGATTGACACCATGAACATACATATCCGCAATTGGGATACGATAACATGTGTCAACCAAGTCAGCGAGCCTGACCGCTAGATCCCGATTAGCCCCCTCTTACGACTAGCATGGTTGTTAAAGACCAATTCCTACCCGATCTACACGCGTATCCAACACCCCTTCTTAACAATATCAGATTGTCCGGTAAGAAAGGATACGAATACATGGCTGATCTTTAAAAGGGGTGAGCGAGTTGGGTTTTACTATACTTTTTTGCAAACTTATCATAAATATGAATATGTTTAAAACTACCTTTGAAAATGCATGTATATTCTGCATTGCGTTCATCGCAACAGGCAGCATTATACATGTACACAGGTTTGTCATGTGATCCGTGGGAGATATTCCCTCTGCAGCCCCTTCTTGAGGCAACATGAAGAAGATAACAATTCCTTTCTTTTAAGGTAGTCGCATTTCAATTTATTGCTTACTTATTCTGTTTCATTGCGTAAGTGAAAGTTTTAACAGCATTTTCCTGTGGTTTTTATACTGAACTATTTTGTTACAAATGTGGTGTAAGAAACTGTCCTCACCACACAAAATGACTGTATTACCCAAATTTACTAACATCAGAAAATATTCGTTTCATCCGGCGGCCATATGAACAACGTTTGAAATCTACGTATCATCTGGCCCTCAGATTTACACACGTTTAAAAGGGTGTTAAAATAAACGAACATTCGACTCTGCATTTACATGTATTTCACAGGTGTGTAAATCTGGCCATTGTTTCCATGTGTGTCCTAACATGTGTAACATATGTAAATGATGTGATTGTAGGACATGCATTTCAATACCCTTGAAATCTCGTATGACCAGGGTTAGGTTTGTCATATATTTTGTACATGCGTAAATGGTTGGAAATGAGTAAGTATAGTGTTACAAGATTAGCACTACTTTAACATGTATTTCAATGGTGCTGTAATGTAAGTGTCACATAGGGTTCGTTAGCGCGTCCGACCACGCCATAATGTACTGAGATAATTAGTAGCACATGGTGAAGTGATACCCATGACTGAGCACCACTAATAACGTACGTGTCTTTCTTGACATACACATGGTGTCTGTTTAAAAGGTTCATATCGGGTCTATGGGCCAGAGCGATATGTATGTTAGGGAGTGTGTGTGTGTGTGTGTGCGAGGGAGAGGGTGTGGCATGGGTAGGCCTAGGGTGGGGTGGTGGCGGTGGTCGGTGTTGGGGTATTGATAAGTCTTTCTGACCAATAGGTAATATCATTTATACTTTTTGTAATGGAAATTACATAACAGTTTAAATAACTGACCTTAGGTACACTTCTTATATATGCTATAGTAGGAGACACTGCTAATTACAATAAAACACAGATCCAGACGAATGTGTTCACACAGACATGAACCGGTAGGTCCCTAATTTTAGTGCTCACTTGTATGAGTTATCCGACTGATGAGTTATAACAGAACAAATTTCATTATCTATACTTTCATAAAATATGATTACAATGTATTAATGATTCCCGGTGTAAATTACTTTTGTAAATGTGTGAACATGCACATACTTGGTGCGACCTCTTTTTGATTCGGAATACAGGTATTATTCCATACGGACGTTTTCTCAAATTTCAGTTACCCGACGGAAAATACTGTAGACATATTTTGTTTCCACCTCTTGGGTAGACTAAAGAAAATTGTAGTGATTGCAATTAGCTCATAATTTTCATATTAGACCTATTTTGTTTCCATCTGTTGGGCAGACTATAGGAAATTGTAGTGATTGCAAGTAGCTCATAATCATTATTTATATTCCACTTTTTAAATTATCAGTGTGCAGATCATGTCACTAACATAAAAACTGAAGGATATATGGTGACAAAACTGGGTTCAATCTTGAATGTATAATAAATGTACCAACAGTATCAAGGAATGATGGGGTACGCTCGTGGCTAAAGCGTTCGCTTGTCAGGTTAAAAACCGGTGTTTGATTCCCGACAAAGGCACATTAAGACTGAAAATATATTTTTTTGATAAAAGGCAAAGATCTTAATTTCAATTGAAAAAAAGAGACGAAGTAATTTGGACTAACAACATAACAACATCTATATTGGGGCTACAGGTGCAGGAAACATCTTCAATTATAAAATCACATTCCACAAACATCAGACAATCAGACAAATATATGACAAGCATATTTATTAGTATCTTGCCAAGCTCTGTCCTCTCCCAATGCAGTATAACCAGAGTGCTGTGGTCACTACCTCCGGTGGCCAAATTCAGCAATCCCATTACTTTACAGTATTTTCTTACAGGCATATATTGGAAAGTTAACTTTTACGGGTATGGAAAGAGTGTGTGGGGGACACGTGCAAAGTATTAGTACGCTGATATTATCCTTCAAAACATCATATGTACAACAATCACTTATCATTATGGCATTACAAAAGGCCATATTTCCAGACAACATAACATCACCTTTGGCTGGAGTTCCAAATAATTTGACACCGAAAGCCTGTCAGTTAACCCAAAGGAAATAACCCTTGTGTTTTAAAGTGAAAGGCACAAAGAAGTATAGGTTGCCATGCATTTTATAGTCTGTCTCACAGTCCCTGAACCACATTATTTTCCTTACTGTTTAGTCTGTCTCACAGTCCCTGAACCACATTATTTCCCCTACTGCCAAGCCCTCTGTGCAATGCTAAAGCCTTAAATGAAGCAAGTCTAGATCTCCTCAGGTCCAGGGTCTGTTAACATCTGCAAGAACCCTAACTCACTTTGGGGGTCGGGTTACAAAGTAAACATATCTATAGCTTACTGCAGCCATGGCTAGCCGGACTGAATCTCGTGTCTCCCTGGGGCTCAATTTAAATGGGCTTGTTTGTTACTATCAAAATTATATATATTCAGACACTAAGCGTTAGTCTATGTATTTTCCGATATGATGGAAATACTAATATTGACCAGATAAAATTCTAAAGGAGCCTTCCTTAAAGCAGTGACTTAACGCCATACATAGCTTGACTTGCTTAGATGATAGACTTCATATAAGGCATCACAGATATTTCACAAACATGGTAGAGGACCCTTAGCCTCATTAGCTTATTGCCTCACCACTTGCGAATTAAGCGTTGGCAGATGTAAATGTTACTGGAGATGTTGGTCCCGCCAGCTGTGGGTGTTCGGTATGGCTCTCCTTAACCCGAACCCTGCAGTGAGTTTTCCTAGAGACGGAAGGGGAGAAAATATCGTTCTGTGACTATGGAAAACCAAAAATGTGGACAACACACCATTGTTTGGGTCTTTTAATTGTAAATATGATTCAACTAGCTTAACCTAGATTTCGATATCCTCCGAATGTACATTTGGTGGAAAATATACATTTATCCCGAGACAAGGACGAATGTTTATATATAATCAAAAAATGTAACGGCACTAGTATCCATTTTGTCTTTTGTCTTCTACCCGTCAGAACTAGATTAACAACTAGTCTCTGATATGAACATATTTTACAGAAAAAAAAAGTTGATAGTAAAAAAAGAATATTATATAAGGAAAAGGAGCCCTGAGACTTTCTCCTGAAGCTGTTAAAATCTAGACTTGCCACATTTTGTAGACTTGCGTGGGCTTGGATATGTTTGCTTCAGGGTCTGTATGACAGACGACGCCCCAACACACGCTCAATCACAAGTGTCTCCAGGTCACGGAGAATCAGTGGTTAGAGGCCCGTATTGCAATTCTCGTGCGTTTGCCAGGCACGTAGCAAGCCATGTTTTTCGTGTAAGCAATATGAGCTGCAAAGCCTTATATTTAGGTGGTATTGAGGGCTTGTCCAACTTTCATTTTTTGTGAGACTTGAAGAGTTATCGTTTGACGTTTGATGATTTCAATAGCTTCAAAATATGGTGGAAAGACTTCCGCCTGTACCCCCCCTTAAATTTCATTCTAGTCAAATAATATCACCTGAATATATATTCCTCATCCGATAAGGATGGGTTTTAACGTGTTTTGTTTATTTAATCTGAACATACTGAAAGACATATAAATGCCACTCAAAGAAAGTTTTCCTAATCGTTAAAATTTAAGGGGGAAGGGTGGGGAGGTTTGGGGGTTACGGACGGAAGTCTTACCACCATGGAAATTCAAGTGTGATTTCCTCATATACAAATATGTTTGGACATATTTTATACATGTCAGCTGCATTGATACAATACCATACATCGAGTATTTGGTGTTTTTTCTAAAATTATTGATAAACAAAAGATAAATAAACAACTGCATTTCAGTGATGATTCACATATAATCATGACTGTAACAAAACATCCTCATACATGTCGATGGAAAAACAATCATCACTGAAAGCTATGATATGAAGAATAACCTGTTTACTGTAATTTACTGTAAATTATTTTTAGCAAAGATCATGTGAATGCTCGAGCTGTTTTTATAATGGTAGCTACGCCCCTGTTTGCATGTGTTGTTGACGCGGCATGGACTGCTTGTAACATCACTATTTGATTATGATTCACAAACACATGCCCACGATATGTTCGGAATCGTGCCACGGATTAGCAGATACTTATCATGAAAACAGGTTTTTTATGTAGGTGACTTGAAGCTCGCTTTTACAAGGGCCTATAGGTTCGATCACAATACATTTCGTTTTACAGCTTCTCTTTTCTTAACATGCTCACGTCAAAACTGATTTAAATTCTAATCACAGATTAAAGAACAACACAATAAATAGTATGCCAAATTATCGTTACCATGACAACCCTGTGATATTTCACCTTATGTAAGAGAGTAATGCAGATGATACTGTCGGCTATAAATTTTGATAACACTGGGTATCTATACAATTATATGTGTGATCAAAGGCCATATGATAGATTATGTGGTCTCTGGTGTGATGGAGGAGAACTTGCCGCTAGTTTTCTCGATAATCTGAACACATGTATGTAGAGTGAAACCGGCAGATACTTTAGAATAAAGTGTTTGCCCTACCTGTAACAACGATGTCCCGTGTCTATAAAAGGGATATAATGTGGAGATGAATGACATGTACTTTTATCTTGGCCCGTTTATGATGATACATACTGTGATCTTTCACAATAATCCCTCTGGCTATCAGATTGAAGGTGCGTTTTAAACATAACCGGTATTTCTATTATTGTATTTATAAAGTTTTTCGAACGTTCTCCATATACGTCCGTCATATACATCGCGCACTACCCTTTTCTCTTTTGATCTTCTCAAACGACTGTTACAAGTTCGAAGAATCTTGGTCAAAGTAGAAAAGTCTTAAGACTATTCCCTACAATTCTGTAACTTACAGATTGTACCCTCAATGGGTAGAACTTTCGTTCGGGGGAATATCAGAAGGACAACGATAGAGTTATTTCCAATGTTGTGGAAGGTCTCCACTTACTGAGGAAAACACTGAGATATTGTATTCATGTCGGAATGATATTTCAGCCCCTGTCAGATCAGAACCTGAACATGCGATGTCCGCGTCTGTGGACCCGTGAAGGTCCGGGGTAGAATAGCCCTTCAGCAACCCATGCTTGCTATAAAAGGCGACGATGCTTGTCGTAAAAGGCGACTAACGGGATCGGGTGGTCAGGCTCGCTGACTTGGTTGACATATGCCATCGGTTCCCAATTGCGCAGATCGATGCTCATGATGTTGATCACTGGATTGTCTGGTCCAGACTCGATTATTTACAGACCACCGCCATATAGCTGGAACATTGCTGAGTGCGGCGTAAAACTCAACTCACTCCACTCCTCCGCGTCGGTGTCAGACTAAAGGCCTGTAAGATGTTTAGCAACACTGGGGCGTAACCAATATAGATCTTCTCCAAACAAGGGAATATACATCTTGTGAGAATGACTTCTTCGACAGGGAAATTTACAGCAATGCGACATCACAATTAATTACGTGATATTTACTCGCAATCTGAGTGATGGATCGTCAATTTAAACAGGACAATATAGACGAATTTCCCAAAAGGCACGGAGATCCAACATGTCTATGATATACTCAGAGAACGCACCCGCCTGTGCTATCCGGTTATAATCGCTACTCGATAAAAACAATTTTTCATTTCATGTCTCACAGAATATATAATTTGATATGGCATTGTTTCTTATTGTATACTTTTGCGTTAGTGAAACAAACTTTAAAGTTTATGTATGGCGTTTATTACAGCAAGTGCAAGAATATTCCAATTATGTACTGCCACAATTATTGTACAGTAGTGATGCGCGAGCTGAACAGACTTAAGAAATTACGAGTTGGTTCGTGTAGCATATTTGACTGTGCTCCAAGAGAGACAAAGTGCTATTCTTTTGGGGCAGCTAGGGACACTTGCTAGGACAAAGGGGCAACGCATCGCCCTTTGTTCACCACTTTCAATCCCTCGAAACATGCACCTCACAAGATTTGCCAACACCACAGACAAGGCGTAACTGATACTGGTAGCAAGAGCCAGTGCAGCTTAATAAGGCGTGTTAGCTTGCGTAATACCGCTTTCTTTGTCAGGCTCTTTGGTGATAAGAATATTGAGGTCATGTGAACGTTGATTTCAAACGTACTAAAATGTGTGAAAGTGAAATTACATGAGCCAAGTAATTCACATGATGGAAACATTTGATCATCTTGCTTGAATACAAGTAACATGATGGTGTATGAACCGTTCATATACATACCCCTGAAATCCGGTATGATACATAAATATCTAATGTGTGTAAACATTTGCAAATTTGCAAATTTACTTGTGTTTGCCCACCTAAGTAAATTCACATGTTTCCAACCCGAGTAAACTTAGAACGAAATCGGAAATTTCAGCACCCACTGAAATTCAAAGGAATGCATTGGAAATACTGTATGATCATGTATTTACCGGGGTATCTGTTTTGCAATTCATATTTGGAAATCCCCGACAATCCGGTCAGGGCATACATGAACGAGGTGCTTGTGCATACGAAAATGTACGATGGGCATATGTTTCAAAGGTATAGATTCATATGAAATATATGCCCGAAGTTAGGAAATATCTGAAAACATACGTAAACCCGGTCACGGCATGTATTTCCTACTGTATTTACGTATATTTCAATGGTTTACTATCCGGTTTTTGGTGCTGTGCCTGTTACACAGAATTAACGTGACCCTGACCACACGTTTACACAAACCCAATGATTGCATTTCCAGTCAGGGTTATTTAGAAATATCCAAACGGGTTATAAACGTTGCAGTCTCGCATACCTTGACCCGGTAATGAATCTGAGTTTGAATCTCACAAAGCCTGTGTTTTGAAACAGACTACCCGTGCCTCAGGGGGTAGGGTTACTGCCTTACTCAGTGGGGTATATTGAGATGCAGGCCGGTGTGATGCAGTGAGAGAACAGTGTTTTGTGATGTAAAATGTAGGAGTATAGTTGGAAGAGATGCAGTTCCAGACTTGTACCTGTTGATGAAACACACGAGTGCCAGAGAGGACGTCTAAATGGCTGGGTGGAAGGACTGCCGTACATGTGTACCTGGAGATACTAGCTGCAGTGGCAGAGTGAATAGTATTAAAACACTAGAGAGAGAGAGAGAGAGAGAGAGTCTTTATATCCTCCAGTAGTTACCGAAGATTACAAACAAAAACATCATATTATATTACAACACGTACATGAATATTAATAATTGGATGTTTAGAGATATATGTACAGAAATTTATGACATGAAGAGAATCATTCTGTATAACAGTTCACAAGGTGAGGTTTCAGGTCATAGAGAGAGAGAGAGTCTTTATTTCCTCCAGATGATCATCCGAAGATCAAACATATTATATACATGTAGATACAACAAACAGGCAAAGTTACAAAATTGATATAGATGTATATACAATTATATTAATCAAGATGAATACCTAAAGCTACAATTTACATAAGAACATACATGTAAAAGTGTATACAATTAATTCATACATGAAACTGTGGACATATATCATTATAAGTCTGCAGAGATCAATCAGTGTAACATTGTAGGAGATGTCGTCTTATTCGGTAAATGTATAAAGAAAATCGTAAAATGATTGTTTCCCATGTCCCTTGATCAACAGAATCATTAAAAACAGTTTCACCTCCAAATAGAAAAGAGAGCATGTCGAGTTCATCCTGTGATTCAAAGGCAACATAGGTGTCCACATCAAGATTGTCAATCATAAACACAAAAAAATCGTTTCTGTCAGTGTGAAGTTGTTCACAGTGTAGGAGTATATGAAAATCATAATCAAAAGTATATTTGTTGCATAGGTTACATTCTTTAGATATTTTGCCACGTGATGAGATTTTAATACATATTTGGAGGGGCAGATTTATAGTTGGGATGCAAGTATGCCAATTGCCAGAGGGATATGATAGTTTAACTTGGAATGGACCCGTGCATAAAGCGTCATGTTTGTATTAATTGAGGTTTGCATAACCCATCTGTGTTCTTCATAGCTATGTACAGATGTATTTACAATTTTTCGCCATTCGTACTTTGGAGGGAATACACCTTCTTTAATATATTTATCTATGTGTACATGTAAATTATATTTGTAGAGTACTGATAGTAGATCATCACAGATTGAAGGGGATTTTGTAGATGTGGTTATTGCTGCACAAAATATGTTTTTGGCAAAATTATTACAAGAGATTTTGCATAGATGTCCAAGAAAAATGAGTTTACATTTGTCGATGTAACCAATGAGTGTCCACAATCCCAGATTTGCAATAGTAGAGTCTGTTGGTGATCTTTTATCGAGCCCCTGCACAATACGAGCAAAATATCGTTGTGTAACTTCAAGTGCATCGGCTTGTTGACCTCTAATGTTAGGTAATATTTCACAGCCATAGAGACTCGTTGTTAGTATCATTCTCAGCCAGATTTTGACGCATGTGAATGGGTGGAGTTGAGAGTGATGAAGTCCCACAGATCTTAGGGAATTTATGTTTTGTCTTGCTTTCTGGCAATACCTAACGATTCTTGTTTTTGTTGAGAGATTATCAGTAAGGAGAACTCCTCCATAGGTAGTTGATTCAGACTGGGAGATAGGCGTATCACCAAGGCGGTACTGGAAGTTAGAACAAGTGGATTTCCGTTTGCTGAAGACAACTATAGTACTTTTAGCTGGGTTGTAGGTCAAACGCCATTTGGAGGCATATGACGAAACGATGTCTAATGATGATTGTAAACCTTTAGGTGATGCACTAATAAGCGTGGTATCGTCAGCAAGCAAGACTGCAGGAACATGCATACCGTATACACAAATACCACAACTGGCTTCTGAGAGAAGTGATAAGGTCATTTATAAAAATAAGGAAGAACCAAGCTGAAATAACTCTTCCTTGGCCAACACCTTGCTTGACACAATATGTATCTGATCTCTCGCCCTGGTAACAAACAAAGGATTCGCTATGAGTATAACAGTGATATAAAAGATTCCAGGTATTGCCGCTTATACCAATTTCATGCAATTTATAAAACAATCCATCGTGCCAGATTCTGTCAAAGGCTTTTTTCGTTGTCAAGAAAGGCAGAGAAAACAGCAGAATCTCTATGCATATAAAATTGAATACTTTCCATGAGCGTGAATACAGACATAATGGCTCCATGTTGGCGTCGAAAGCCAAATTGTAACATATCCGGAAAATCTGGCCTTGATTTTGTTAATTTATGTTCGATTCTTTTAAGAAGGAGCTTTTCAAAAAGCTTACCGAGAAAAGATGTTAAGGTGATACCTCGGTAGTTTCGTGGGTCACTTTTGTCTTTTTTGCCTTTATATATTGGTATAACCATACCGAGTCTATATTCCTTTGGGACATATTGAGAGGTAGTGATAGCATTGAATAGTTTGCATAGATGGGTGGTGATAAAGTCACCTGCAAAGATGATGTGTTCATTTGTAATTCTATCAGGGCCAGGTGATTTGTTTTACTCAGAGATTTAATGGCATCCTTAACTTCACTGAAGGAGAAATCCTTTTCAAGTTCTTCATCATAGTCGTGATGGGAGATTTTTATATCAGTAACCTTTTAGATACATGATCTTTAAAGTCAGAGTCAAATTTATCTGACTCGTGTGGTTGAGCTAAATCTGAGAAATATTTCCCCCAAATTCTATCCTACAAATGTCAAGGGTGTTGATCCACTCTCTTCCCCGTATGTAGGAACAGGGACATTAGTAACAGTTGCTCTCTGTTTTCGAATGTTTTTATAAAAAGAGTTTACATCCATTTCAGCTGAAGCTTCGATTTCTTTCAGCATTTCATTTCTATTATGCCTTTTGGATTGTCGGAAAAGTCGCCGAAAGTTACGCTTTTCATCTTTATAGGCTGAGCGTAATTGAGATGTTGGATCACGAGGTTTATCATTGTTTACCCATTCGCGTCGAGCAACGCGCATGCGGTAGTGAGCATCATTTAACCCGTCCGATTTTCAAAATGGTTTTAAGTATGGCTTATAACTGCTATGTGTTATGGTGTTGACACCTGCATGTAATAAGGCAGTGGTAATCATATCATTATACGTATCAATGGTGTTTTCCTTGTGTTCGTCTACAAGGGAAGGATAATGATACTCGTATGTAATATTCTACTGAATATTGATAGGAGCCTATATCATTTTTCATTGGCTTTTTTCCCATTTGGGAATACCGTAGTAATCTCCACTGCTGTACCGTTTAACTACTGGCAGGTCGATGGATATTAGGCAGGGTAGATGGTCTGAAACACTGTAAGGACATGCATCAATGATTTGAACATCACTAATATAATGGCTTATACATGAGTGAAACTAGGATGTAGTCAATCATGCTTTGATGTAAGTTGGCCTTTGATCTATAGGTATATGCTGGTATGTTAAAACTGGTTGTGCTTTTAAAGCGTTTACGAGACTTTCTCCGATAGCGCACTTTTAAAATCGCATCTCTTTTGCGATAGGAGAGATTTACATACATCAGAGTTAAGATCACCAAGTATAATTGTTGTACTTATCTCAGATAAGTAATCATACACATCAAGTATTTCATTAAGAGCATTGCTGTAGGCTGCATGTAATACATTGGTTGAAGGTAAACGGCAAGCAATCACATAAACATCACAGGAGCCTTGTCTGATAAGTTTAGCCGCTATTGCGTAATCCGAGTGGACTGTTAGAGATTTCGCCCTCCACGGAGAGTGGATATTTACTAAGATAGCAAGTCCCTGAGATCCACGAGAACACGTTGAGTTAGCTTTCATACAGTTATATGTTACCAGATTGACGTTACTAAGAGAGTGTAGATGATGTAACTTGTCTAGGGGAAGCCAGTGTTCCTGTAACGCCACTACATCTACATTCTGAGGTATTATCTGACTGATGTATTCAGTACCATACAGAACACCGCGCACATTCCATGTTAATAACGAGAGTCATGATAACAGCTGTAAAGTTCATAACTAGTTGATTCACTTTGCTGTTGGGAGTTTGAACATGGAAGTTAATAGCTGTTGTGGTTGTCACCACTGTCGCTGTATGTCCTATTCCTGGGAATATAGTCTCTGGCACGGATTCCTGGGGTCAGAAATCTCTAACACCTGACACATAATCTTCATAGTCATCAAGGTCAAGATTCACTTGCACTGTATAGGTATCAGGATAGTTATTACGAACGTTTTTCTTCATCAGTCTCACAAACGTTACTCGAACATTCTGATCACGGGTATAGTCACAGATTAAATCTTTAACAGAGTCAAACGATTCTTCCGCACTGACATTATATAACACAATACGTTTCGTTTTCACTCTAGGAACATCTTGTAGTGCGTGATACTGTTTAGAGAGGGATCTGATAGGATGAGAGATATCGTTCTTTACCTTGTCGGTGTTGTTCGATCTCCGTGAAGAGGGGTGAGTGACTTTCTGCCAGGAGTTGGAGTCGTCTACTTGTTGAGATCGCAGGGAAGGAAAGTCGTTGTCGAAGTCGTCGTAGCTGGGGTCGATGTCAGCGTATTTGGCTGCAGGGTCTGTGCTGGTGACGGATTTATCGTTGGTCTCACCATGTTGTCCTGTTACCACTGTGATGAGGCGTGGTTCGCTGGATTCTGTCAACGTCGTCTCTCTCTCCGGCGTTGTTGTCTGTGACGTTGACGTTGACATATCGTGCGTTTTCTTTGTTTGCTGTGGTGGGGCTTTGGGTTTGTCATTAGATTTGTTCATATCCTTACAAAGTACTGTAAGCTTAGTTTCAATTGTCTTTAGTTTCGTATCAACTGAGAAGTTTGTTTTCAGAAGCTCATTTTCCAAGTGTAGGATATGATCCCGATATGTTTTGTTTTGCTGATTTGACAGCTTTAATTCTGACCTTAACTCTGACCTTCTTTCTTCTGATTCGGTTAGTTTCTTATCCTTTTCTTGAATAGTTTCATGCAGGCGTCTTATATCTTCTTTAAGTTTCTTTTTCAAGTTTGTCAAATCTTTGCTCTAAAAGATCTTGCCCATCATTTACAACTTGTTTGAGTTGAACAATATGGCTGGAGCACCAATGATATAGGGTCATTTTGCTCACCTTGGGTAGTTGACGTAGTAGATGTGGTAGATGACGACGTGGTGTCGGTGGTCTCGGACGTGGTTGCATGCTTGTTGACGTTGGCAGTCGATGGTGTTGATGGCGTAGATGGTGGCGGTGGAGTTGAGATCGAAAGATGTCGAACACTAGTTCTGCTGAGTACTTTGTTCTGGAGTACATAGTCAGTAATAGAGCCTTCAATAAAGTGAAAGAGATAATACACATCCTGTGCGCATTTGTAGATTACTGAAGGTGTTGCTCCCTGTGTGTTCCTGCGCCTAACAAGCGAGCCTTGAGGAAAGTTGACACGCGTGTACTTCCCATAATCATATAAACTTTCAGGTTTCAGGTCATATACATACAAAGAAAAGCGTAACAGTATGGTTTCCCAAAGTGTTGAATCTATAGAGTTATAAAAGTCGTTTTCTGCTCCGAAGAGAAATGACAACATATCTTGTTCACCTTGCATTTCAAATATTACGTAAGTTTCAACATCAAGTTTATCAATTAAGTATGCAAAGAAATCATTTCGTTGTTGTATTAGGTTTTCACAGTGAGAAGTATGTGGAAATCATAGTCAAATGTTTGTTTATTACAAAGAGCACACTCTTTCGAGATTTTACCTCTTGATAATATTTTGACACAAAATTGCAAGGAATATTTATAATTAGGGTGTTTATATGCCAGTTGCCAGAAAGTATGGTAAGAGAGTGTAGTATGAGTTGTTGCGTAAAATGACATGTTTGAACGATAGGGAGTTTGTGATCGCCATAATTGTTCTTCATAACTATGTACAGTAGCATTTACAATTCTTCTCCATACCCGTTTTGGAGGAAATATGCCTTGAGCAATATAATTGTCAACAAATGTATTTAGATTATACTTTTCAGATATTGATAAAAGATCATCACAGATGTTGTTAGATTTTACTGAAGTTGCAATAGCAGCACAAAAGATCTGTTTTGCAAAGTTGTTACACCTAGTGTTACATAGTCGCCCAAGAAATAGTAGTTTACATTTATCGATATACCCAGTTAGTGACCATAATCCCAAATTTGCAATGGTAGATATTGATGATGACCTCTTATCAAGACCTTGCACAAGACGAGCAAAGTATCTTCGTGTTTGTTCAAAGGTGTCAGCCTGTTGGACTTTTGATGTTTGGTAATACTTCACAGCCATAGAGACTAGTTTTAAGAATCATTCTGAGCCATATTTTAACACAAGTGATTGGATGTAGGTCAGAATCATTCAATCCAATAGATCTAAGTGAGTTTACATTCTGTCTTGCTTTCTGACAATACTTTTCACTTCTAGTTTTGTTGAGAGGTTACTTGTAAAGAGTACACCCCATATACGGTAGATTCTGATAAGGGATTGGGATGTTACCAATGCTACAGTGGACGTTTACATCATAGCCTTTTTCTTTGCTAAAACGATGATGGTACTTTTTGATGGGTTATATGTTAGACGCCATTTAGAAGCGTATGAAGAGACAATATCCAGTGATACCTGTAGGCCATTAGGGGATGTGCTTATGAGTGTAGTATCGTCAGCAAGCAAGACAGCTGGAACGTCCATACCAAAGACACGGATACCACAGCCAGCTTCTCTTAAAGATGTAATTAGGTCATTAACAAAAATGAGAAAAAACCAAGAGGATATAACCCTCCCTTGTCCAACACCTTGTTTGACCAAGTACATATCTGACATCTCGCCGTGGTATGCAACAAATGATTGGTTATTGGTGTAACAGTGATGTAACAGTTTCCATGTATTACCTCTAATACCAAGTTCATGAAGCTTATAGAATAAACCATCATGCCAAATTCTGTCGAATGCTTTTGCATTGTCGAGAAAGGCTGTAAAGACAGGGGAATCTCTATGGTTATAGTATTGTATACTCTCCATGAGAGTAAACACAGACATTATGGCTCCATGCTCTTTTCGAAATCCAAATTGTAACTTGTCAGGAAAGTCCGGATTTGATTTAAGCAATTTATTTTCAGTTCGTTTGAGCAAGAGCTTTTCAAATAATTTACCAAGGCAAGATGTTAGTGTGATACCTCTGTAGTTTCGAGGGTCGGTTTTATCATTTTTACCTTTGTATATTGATATTACCATTCCAATCCTATATTCGACATATTGAGATTCAATCATATGATTGAATAGTTTACATACATAATTAATGAATACATCACCTGCATATATGATATGCTCGTTTGTAATTTTGTCGGGACACGGGGATTTGTTTTTGCTAAGAGACTTAACAGCATCCTTTACCTCATCAAATAGAAAGTCTCTTTCTAGTTCCTCATCATAATCCTCAGTGCTGCTATTGTCAATTTTCTTAACCATTTGAGATATGTGATTTTTGAAATCATCATCAAATGTTTTCTGACTCATGTGGTTGACCTAGGTCGGTATAGTATTTGCCCCATATTTTACATACTTCAGATGGCGTTGAGCCGCTCTCGCCTCCGTAATCAAGTGTAGATACATTTGTAACTACTGACCGTTGCTTTCGGACAGTTTTGTAGAAAGTGTTTACGTCCAATTCAGCAGATAATTCAATTTCTTTAAACATTTCTTTTTATGGGATCTTTTGATTTCGAAGCAGACATCGGAATTTCTTTTCTCATCTTTATAGGTCAAACGTTGTTCAGAGTCATGTTCGCGGGGTTTACCGGAGTTTATCCATGCACGCCTAGCTACTCGCATATCGTAGTGAGCATCATTTAGGCAATTAGATTTCCAAAAAGGTTTTAGGTATGGTTTGTAGTTACTGTGAGGTATAGAATTTGAGGAAGCATACAATAGAGCAGACCTTATCATATCATTGAAGTGATCTATATTGTCTGGTTGTTTAAAATCTACATGAGAAAAATTCCGAGAATACATAACGTCCTCGAATAGTCTTTGGTAGGCGTTAATGTCATTTTCATTAGCTAATTTCCATTTTGGAATACCATAATGAAGATTGCTATAACATTCCTTTACTTGCATACTTATGGTCATAGAGCAAGGCAGGTGATCTGATACACTGAACGGACAAGTGTCATCTACCATAACACTGGTAACACGTGTGCTTAGATCGGATGGTATAACAATGTAGTCAATCATACTTTGGAATAAATTATTTTTTGACTTACAAGTATATTTACATGTATGTGAATTCGTAGGCATAAGTTTGAGAGCATTTATGAGGTCTCTATCTGACAAAGCACACTTCAAGGTTTTGTCTCTGTGTGATAAAATATGCGTACATATGTCAGAGTTTAGATCACCTAAAATAAAGGTCGAACTCTTTTCAGATAGATAGTCATACAAATCTAACAGCTCACTGAGAGCACTACAGTAAGTTGCATGCAAAACATTCGTTGATGGCAGACGACAAGCAAGGACAAAGACATCACAATAGTTGAAACGGCTAAGCTTGATTGCAATGACATAATCAGAGTTGACTGTAATTCTCTCCGCTTTCCACGAGGAGTTTGAATTAACTAACAGTGCCAGACCGTGTGATCCACGTGAGCATGACGAGTCTGCTTTCACAGTTATAAGTCACAGTTTTCAGTTCACAGAAAGCATTGAAATGATGCAAGTTTCCTGATGTTAGCCAGTGTTCTTGTATAGCAACAACATCAACAGGCTGTGATATTGTCTGATTAATGTATTCACCGCCGTGAAGTAGTCCACGTACATTCCATGTTAACAGAGAGAGAGTCATTATGATGACAATGTGGAATAATGGTATTCTAATACAACTGATAACGTTATTGCACATCATAATATTAATAACTGTTACTGTACGATTCACTCTCGTCATTATATGACCTGTTTCTTGGAACATAGTCTCTCACCCGGATTCCAGGTGGCCAAAAGTCTCTATTACCGGAAACATAGTCCTCATAATCGTCAAGATCGAGATTTACTTGTACAGTGTACGTATCTTGATAGCTGGAACATTTTTCTTCATTAGCCTGACAAAGGTCACACGCACGCATCTAATCTGTTCATGTCATCTGATCGCATCAAGGTGGCTGTACCCCAACCTGGAATGCATATTTGAAGTATGAGTGAACACACTCAAGGACAAAAGTATGTGAGTAATGTGATTTCTTGTTGACTCTAAGTCTATGTTAGGTAGTCCCTCTCTCAACAAAGGAAAGCCTTCGCGTCCCTTGTGTGAAAATACGCCGACAGATCACGATCCTAGCTACAACAACTGAACGTTTCTGAAGAAGAAAGAGATTTAGGGTTTGACAGATTCATCATAGCTCTGTTTCATTATCTCGCCATGTTAGTGATGTCTTGTTCAGACAGCGATATCAACACTTGTGTTTGTCCTTTATTGTCGCACTTAGCAATACTCCAGCTTTATGATGTCAGTCTGTAAACAATCGAGTCTGGACCAGACAATCCAGTGATTGACACCATGAACATAAATATCCGCAATTGGGATACGATAACATGTGTCAACCAAGTCAGCGAGCCTGACCGCTAGATCCCGATTAGCCCCCTCTTACGACTGGCATGGTTGTTAAAGACCAATTCCTACCCGATCTACACGCGTATCCAACACCCCTTCTTAACAATATCAGATTGTCCGGTAAGAAAGGATACGAATACATGGCTGATCTTTAAAAGGGGTGAGCGAGTTGGGTTTTACTATACTTTTTTGCAAACTTATCATAAATATGAATATGTTTAAAACTACCTTTGAAAATGCATGTATATTCTGCATTGCGTTCATCGCAACAGGCAGCATTATACATGTACACAGGTTTGTCATGTGATCCGTGGGAGATATTCCCTTTGCAGCCCCTTCTTGAGGCAACATGAAGAAGATAACAATTCCTTTACACGTTTACACAAACCCAATGATTGTTTTGCAGTATTTCCAGTCAAAGTTATTTAGAAATATCCAAACGGGTTATAAACGTAGCAGTCTCGCATACCTTGACCCGGTAATGAATCGGATTTTGAATCTCACAAAGCCTGTGTTTGAAACAGACTACCCGTGCCTCAGGGGGTAGGGTTACTGCCTTACTCAGTGGGGTATATTGAGATGCAGGCCGGTGTGATGCAGTGAGAGAACAGTGTTTTGTGATGTAAAATGTAGGAGTATAGTTGGAAGAGATGCAGTTCCAGACTTGTACCTGTTGATGAAACACACGAGTGCCAGTCTAAATGGCTGGGTGGAAGGACTGCCGTACATGTGTACCTGGAGATACTAGCTGCAGTGGCAGAGTGAATAGTATTAAAACACTAGTGCTTTGTCCAGTATAATTTTCGTATTTGATCCAACTGCTTGGTGATATTTATTTTTAAAGTCAATCAATCGTATTGTAGTTCAAACATGAGTTCAAATGAAACCTCCTTGCATCATTTAAAGAACATCGTCTTTTTTAAAATATCGTTCTCTTTTACACCTTCCTCCTATACTGCATCATGCCTACACGTATGTAAGTGCTGTAGCTTTGTCTCTGGGAGAAAAACCTTTGATGGGTAGTATAGTTCCTCAGCCATAGTAAAGCATTTGACACTGCGAAGTTCGAAATGGTCGGGAATGTTCTATATGGGACGACACGAGTTCTATGTCTGATCCTGTCATCTGTTATAGAACCGTGTGTTTTCGCCTGTAGGAAGACCTTGCACACCAGAAGAGACCATGCGCTGAATAGTCGTTGATCAATTCAAATCCCAACATTACCGTATTTTCAAACTTGAGAGGTATAAACTGTAACCTATTGATTGAAACTGATACTGAAATAACTCTCCACGTAACGAACGGAAATGTTATCTATGGTTGTCGCCTGCTTCCCACAGTGCCATGTTAGATCTGAAAGCTGGTAAAGGTAGTGTTCTGTGGGCAATCTTCATCAGTGTAGCTTTTCATTTCGCTCGTCACGCCGAAGCCCAGTGTGAAACCCATTTTTGGTGTTCCCCGCCATTGATATTGCTGCCATATTGCTTAAAACGTCGTAAAAATAAACTCACTCACTCTTCTGCATTAGACGAGAGCGAGTGAGTGAGAGAGTTTTACGCCGCACTCAGCAATATTCCAGCTATATGTCGGCTCCTCTGTAAATAATCGAGTCTGGACCAGACAATCCAGTAATCAACAGCTTGAGCATCGATCTGCGCATTTGGGAACCGATGACATGTGTCAACCAAGCCAGCGAGCATGACCACCCAATCCCGATAGTCGCCTCTTACGACAAGCATTTGTTACTGGAGGTACATTCGGTGTATTCCCATACTGCCTACAGGTTAAAACAACATGATAGGGTCCAGTGATCAGGAAGTGAATACACCGCTCTGACCTGTTCTACCCCTGCTAAAATGAACTTGACCAGTTACTTGGTTAATGAACTGACCTGGTCTATGGTGTCTTCCCACTCTGCCTACAGAAGTTTAAAAAATGACAAGTGTTGGTTGGTTCATTCATTCTGAGAATTCTTTGTCTTTACATGGAGATATGGATTTATCATCCAAAACTGTGTTCCACAGTAGATATTGCTTGTGTGAGATCAGACGATATCGTTTTGACAGTAGATATCATACAATGCCCTGACAATGCTATGACGTCATGAACTTGTTGACGTCACAATATTATGACATCGCTGCACTGCAAATCTAATGGCAGTACTGTGTTCAGAGATGTACATTTTTCATTGAAAACTAATGAAGGGTGATTTTTAATGATAAAAATGGTCACCCTCGTGTCTTCTGATATCAAATATATCAACACTCGTTGATGAAGGTAAAAATGTCCTCGTCAATTGCAAGCCTCTGATATTTGTTACTTTATCAACTCGTGGATTATATTTGATATCAAAAGACACTCGGGTGAGATTCTCTATGTATTTGTTATTTATTATTATATTTATTGTTCTGCTGTGAAGATACTGGAGTTTTCCGGAAGATTATAGGATTGTTTAACGCTACCAAAACCAGTAGTACTCTTCAGAAATCAAGCATATTCTAACAACTTCCAAATGTATTTAACCACTCACTAAATATGTCATTCATACAAAATTATACCAAACAATCTAGCAACAATAATAGTACCCTTTTTTACCATTTTAAAAATTGTTATAAATATGTATATATGTTCATTTAACTTTTTACATCAGTTCTCTCTTTTTATCAAGTACAATTTGGAACCACTCTTTCAAAATTTCTATTTTTGTGTAGTACCCTGTCGCCGAAATACCTTAGTTGTGCGTGCGACATTAAATAAAGCAAATAACTACTACTACCTTACTCCAAACGACACATCCCTTCTTCATTGATAATTGGGCTGTTCCATTATTCTACAGGGCCAAAAATCATTTCCCACGCTGCCTACAATATTTTGGGGGGCAGTTTGGGATGTAGGCAGTTTGGAACTGTAGCCAGTATGAGACCTAACCGTACGTTCTAAACCGGATCTTCACGGGCCATTAGACGAGAGAGGGCCGCTTGTTGGCGTGACTGCCTTTCCATGCAGAACGAATTTCTGAATGGAACACAGACACCTGTTTACAAGTGTTATATTGATACATCAAACTGAAGTTCAGTTATTGATAGTAACCACCCGTAACAGATTGACACAGGAGGACACCCGAAAATAAAACTCAGTATTAGCTGGCTTTTCTCCAGCAGAAGACGACGACAAGACTTGCGTTTATATATAATCTGTCGCGATTTCCCAGTTTACATTCAATGAACCAGAGCGAGGCTGGAGAACAAATATATGTTCTACTCATGCTTATGTTTCACTTCGAATTACTGGTTAACCCACGTGCAATTTTGGGAACGGGCGTAAGGCGCACTCGTGCAAGGCGCACCCAACTTTCCGCAAAGCGATTGAATTTACGGTGTAACTTGAATCTACATCAACAAGATACCAATTTCTTTCTTTCAAGGTAATGTCATTTTAATTCATTGTTTATTTATTCTGTTTCATTACATTAATGAAAGTTATGACATCATTTTCTGGTGACTTGGCTACTCAACTATTATGTTACAAATGTGGTATAAACAGCTGTTCTGTTACACAAACATAATGGATTCTGGGGACACGTTTACACAAACCCAATGATCGTTTTGCAGCATTTTCAGTCAAATGTTATTTAGAAATATTCCAACGGGTTATAAAGGTTGCAACTCGCATAACTTGGCCAGGTAAGGAATCTGATGTTTAATCTTGTGTGCTGAAACACACTACCCGTGCTTCAGGGGGTAGGGGATGCTGCCTCACTCAGTGGGAGTATAGTTGGAAGAGATGTATAGCGGCGTGGCGTTGTGAGTGAAAAGTTCTCGCTGGTGTACAGACAATATGTGTTTAGGCCAGAAACTATGTACCTGCTGTACACAGATCATGTACTGTCATTCCATGATAAATCAGGGATAACCATAATTGATTAGTATGTTGCTATATTTAATCACCCGATAGCCAATCGAAGCGAGGCGGTGTGAATAGCTGATCGTTCATTCCAGGTCTCTGTTGGCGTTTTGCAGTCGGTACTTAAGCTGTTGTCCTGGATGCTTGAACCCTCCTGGATATGAAGTATAATTACATTGTACACTTACTAACATCTAGATCATATTATAGCCGATTTCAGTAGATCCGGGGACACTTGAACATTTGGAAAGGTAGAATGTTATATTTTTGTCAGACACAAATAATCCTTTATTATGTTTAAATACATATTGCAGAGTATTTACTAAGTGTAATGTGTGGTTTTATAAATAGATAATACATTCAGACTACTTTTCACTCCCTGCATTAACAGCAGTGTAAGCATCAGATGATTACAAGTTACTTAGTGTCTGCATGCGCTTTGCCTTGAATATGATAAGTACTGTTAAATGAATAAGAAACGGATCAGTACATTAAGATATGCGATTACAATAATGGACATGTTTTATTAGGGACAGAATGAAATAGGTACATTTTTTGGTCATCACTGTTTAAATTGTTAGGAAATCGCACAATTTCAAATATTTTGAGCACGTTTTGCTCATATATGAGATAAGATAGCTCGTACCTATAGGTTGGAATAATTAGAGAAACACGAGCCAAATAACTTCTCCCTTTCATGGCCATATGTAGGCATCAGTACTGAGTCAAACCATGTGAAATACATGTATATTGGAAATTTTAATTTTACTGTAGAGTTTGTCAGTAAATTAACAACTTGTTTACTTGGTCAAGTTAAAAAGAAATTGTTATCCATAAAACGTGTAATGCATTCATACTGATACTAAATTTTGTTTGTTGTCTAAAGCCCAATATTCCAATTATATGGTGGCGGTCTGTCAATACTCGAGCCTGGACCAGACACTCCAGTGATCAACATCATGAGCATCGATCTAAGCAATTAATGATGATAAGCACTTTAGTGAAGAATATAAAATCCTTGACACACAAGGGACAGATGTAGTCTACGCTTATCTGTATCTTTATCACAGGAGAGTACTTGTTGTAGAACTTGTCAGTAAAATTCTTCTCTTTGCGTTTTTATCAGCGTTTTCTGAAAGCATATTTTCAGGCACGTTAGCTTGTTTCCAGCTACCCTATCATTGCATTGCGTCTGAGTTTATTGTAGTATCCGCGAAGAGATTTGCCTATTATTCTGCTCTGCTCACTCATTCGTCACACGCGTAAGACGTCGTATGCCTTTCATGCTCGAGGTATCAGTGTCATGATTCACATGTATAATACTATAGCTTTAAGGCCGTCCGTATGTTTTTCTGTGTTTCTCATCTCCCGACCGATTCCAATTTTCGTTCCGACGGAAGAAGTTTTTAAAATTCTTATTATTTTACAAAATTTCGCTGACAGCAATAATTTTAACCCGACCAAACGAAAAATGTGCCTTAAAAGTCAACTTTAAAAAAATATAATATTTTGGAAAGTCTCTCGCATCTAAATGGGCGATCTTTTTTCATTTATCTTCCCTTCACTAATCCGCTAGGTGCGGACGGACGGACGGACGGACCGACAGAACGGACATGCGTAAATATTTAATGTGTAGATACTGGCCACAACTTACCGAAGTTAACAAAACGGTTTCCAGAAGTAAATTAGGATATGTTCAGAATATTCATGTTTGATCCAAATGCTAGGTGACATGTATTAATTAAATCCATCAATTGTATTGCAGTTCAAAGATGAGTTCTGACAGTCATCCGATTGAAAATTCACAAGTAAGTCAGGGAAATAAGAAAATCTACTGTCGTAAATAGCACAAACGCTGATTTCATGAAAAAAGAGGTATACATCATTTCATCGGAGTGATGTAACTCCTGTCTGACTATGCCTCATTTTAAGTAGGAGAAGCCGAGACAATGTCCCATCGTGTCCCAATCGGTCATTTAACACATGGTGCCATTCTAACCTAACAACACAATATGTGCCAGTTTAAAGGTATTACTTTGTCAACAACTGTTCTTTCCATGATGAAATGTGCAATAGAGTCAGCTTGACTCTTTGTTTACTTGTCAGTTGTGACACGCGCACATCAAGTCGAAAACTATAGGCTCAATTTCAAGCGAGACGTTTTCTAATGCTCAGGCTGTAAACATCGCCATTTTGTTTCAACAGTAGAGTCAAGTCAAGTCATGTCTTTTATTTCGTATGAAGGCCTTCGGCATTATACACATATACAAATATTTATTACAATGATGAATGTTGCATAGGTACACTATAAACACGCTTAATTTAACAGAAGTGGCGTGATGAAATACAAATATATTATCCATTAACCTGCCGCTGTCGTAGCTCAAGGCTCAAACATAAATATTTACAAAGATTATTTAATAACTCACTTGATGTAGCAGATAATCATTGATTAAAGTTATATGTAGACGGATTGTTGTTGTACATTTGTGGTAAAGAGCAGTTTCTTAAATTGTTATAGCATTCACATATAAGTATGAAGTGAAATCCATCTTCTATTCCTTTATTACATATGGGGCAGACACGTTGATTAAAATCAACTCACAACCACTGTCCCTCATTAACCTTTAGTTTTAAAGTACCAGCTCTGATCCTAGTAAGAATATTTCTGTGTTCTTTATTTGTTAAAAATAGTTAAATATTTTTCTGGCTCTAAAAAGCTTTTAAAATGTCTGTACCTTGAACTTTGTTCAATTGTACTATTCCATGACTGTATATACATGTCAACTTCAACTTGTTTAAACATTTGAAGAAATTGGGATTCATTACCAACACCTTAAAATAATCAAACATAACCAAATCCATATGAAAACAATAAATTACGCACAGATGAAACATAGTTATCATAACCAAAATTATCGTAATACATTAGCATATCATAAGCTTTTGTGGAATTCTTTGTTGATGCATATTTACAAGTTTAAGGCAGTATTTTATGACACACCGTTGGGTAACGTCAGCGTTCACCATAAACAATTACATTTGGTGTTTGGGGACCAACATTTAAGAACTTCTTACATACAGTTAAATGTACATTTTGAATCTTATTAAATTATTAATACCCCATAGTTCGGCCCCATACAAAAGGATTAGTAAAATTTGGGTATTATCCAATTTATATAGGTGGTGTAGTACTTCTAGAAGTGCCCTTTTACCCCGAGATAATGAATCTAATATACATTTATTGAATTTACAAGAAGATGAAAAAGGAACACCTAGATATTTATATGAATCAACTGTTAAGACACGTTCACCTTTATAAAACCATTTCTCATTTCTCGCTAAGGGTCCACCTGTTTTAAAAACAACAATATGAGTTTTCTCTAGATTAACTGTCAATCCCAACGTGTCTGCATATGATTCCAGAATTGCTAATTGTCTTTGTAAACCCGATATAACATCAGAAACTAAAACACATCATCAGCAAAAATAATAATAAAATTTCTAGCGTATCTGGAAATATTTGCACACCAAATTTTCCGTGTTGTGTTATTTCTATGACAATTCATTTATAAAGAACGAGAAGAGGAGCGGACTTCGAATGCATCCCTGCCTTGATCCTATTGGACATTCAAAATAATTAGTTACAATATCATTACATTTTACACAGGCTTTAACAGAGCTGTAAATACTTTTCACTGCCCTAAGCATCTTTCCGCTTAAACCAGTTGCATAAAGACATTCCCATTTTTAAGACATTTTTTTACGGTCGATCGAATCAAAGGCCTTTCGGAAGTCAACAAAGGCGGCATATAACTTCTTTTTCTTCTTTAGTAAAGTTTTTTGAATGGTAGCATATAGCGAGAAAATGTGATCTGCTGAGAAAAGCATTAGTCAATCAGTTTACGACCAATGGTGTTTACAGAACTGTCGCATGATTGTCTGTCATTTAATGGCTCAGATACTTCCTCTTGGAACGCAGCTTCGTCTAGACCGTGATGGTCGAGTGACTCTGGTGGGTTGTTACGCCCACCTACACGAGCGTTCAAATCTCCGCAAATGATGACGTCACATCCGTGGTCCGAATGGTCTATCCGCCACTGGTTCTCGATAGCGGTTGTGCCGTCGGCTGCAACGTAAAACGTTGAGCCAATGGGTGGAACATATGTTGCAAATACAGGGACATCTTTATTGATGCCAACTGTACTTTTATCTAGTTTGATACAGACAACATTGACAACATCTACAGGAATGTGTTGGCATTTCCTAGATAGAGTGTTTTTCAACAAAACGATCACTCCGCCGGATAATCTTCCATAGTTTGCTATTCTATGCATGGATATATATGTACATGTCGTAAGCAGAAAACTGGGTTATTGCAGTTAAATTATCGAGAAATGTTTCCACCAGACATATGAACTCAAAGGTATGTATATAGGCAATAAAATCTGGGTTATCGACATGTGTCAAAACACCTTCTATATTTCACGTTAGGAAGTTAATACTGAAACTGGAACGTAGTACACCTGATGTATGCTGTAGATCGACGTTCTTGGCCGTCGTTCTCCCTAGCTCCCATCCATAGGGACGTTACGGTCAGCAGACGATCTCTTGGCGTCAGAGAAAGGGGGGGGGGGGGGTAGGTCTCCAAGTCGATGCTGTGACTCCTGTACAGGTGTAGGCGAAGACGCAGACACAGACGCTGAAGTCCCTTTTCGAGAAGGCTTCGAGCTTATCGATAGCGGCATCTTGTTTCACAATACGAGAATCAATACCGTCAACTTTCTGGCTAAATGGGTCGATGTCGCAGTACATTCTAGCCTGCTCGTCACTGATTTTCTCTATGTCCTTTTGCATGTCGGTTATAGCTATTCGAGAGACGTACATGTAGTACTTAGGTTCGCGAGTTTAGTTTTAATGTCACTCATCTCTGCGACCATATTTTGTCTGAATTCTCTAATTTCGGACAGAATATCAGCTTTTATTTCAGATGTAACAGCGTTCAAGTCTCTCATTGTCAATGCAGGCCCTGGATTAGTCTCAGCATCGTTTGAGAGCAAGATTTGTAGTGGAATAGCATGCACAGAACTTTTATACTCAAACAATGAGACGTTTAAACTCAAATGCCGACATGCACCAGTGAACACGGGGTAGGGAGTGTGACGTCACTGATCAAAACGCAGTCATGTTCGCTTGGGTTATGTGGATCTTTTGTAGTCACTGTCCGGGAAAACGTGACTCGCCTGTCGTGAAGCCAAGTGGCTGTGGAAACTGGCCGATCCTGGCTCTATACGTTGCTAGATGGATCATTTTGTCAATGTATGATGTTCCAGAACACTTTAGCAAACAATTGCGCAAACGGGAAATTCATAAATCATGTCAGTAATTTGAGATTTGAAAAAAGTTTATCAGCACACTCATGTGTACCAAGCTCCCAAGGGAGGCAATCCAAGTTGCCTATACAAATTATAGCTAGGGGAATCCCCGAGCCGAACAGTCACGGCGTGTTCATATGTGGGCTGGAAAGCATATGTGGGTTCTCAGCTCAGGCGGACCTGCTTGCATAGATTTGAAGAAACTTCCATTGTTTTAAGGTAATCTAAATTGAATATATTGTTTAGTTGTACTGTTAAATTACATAACTGCATGTCAGAACAAGATTTTAGATGATTTGACTAACCTGTTATTAAGTTACTGATGTGGTATGCAAGCATTCTTGTTAAACTGACAAGGATGAAAGGATAGATGGAAGAACGGACGGTCGTGTGTGTAGACACTGGATTAAGTGGGTTTGTGGAGAGATAGGTTACCCGACATAAATTAGGAGGTGTTATGTCTATCATAATATTCAGATTTGATAAGTGATATGCATTAATGTCGTCTAATAAATTGTGTGGCAGTTCAAACATGAGTCTCAGTGGTTGGTGTCTTTCATTACTAGTTACTGTTCATTATGATGTTCATATTTTATCAAACCGTTTTGTGATAAAGATTCATAAAGCTTAAACACATGTGACTATAATTTAATGTAAGGGCTGCAGCTAATTCTGCCAGCAGGGGTTTAAGGACTAGTTACGTCTAAAGTTTAAGACAATAGGAGGAATATATTTTACACTTATTCTTATGCTACACTATCACCCCTGGAACCACTGTCCTGCAGAGTGCAGTGATGGGAGTGACTGTCTACACCTACGTTTGCAGTGATCACGCGCTTGTCTTGGCGGTGAATGTAAGTTTTGTGTTATAAATAGATGCTACAGAACAAAATACGATCACTGAAAGCATGCACAGTGGGTGTACAGTCATTAGACCCCGATCACTTCCACGATCACATTTAAACAACAGTTTAAATGAATACCGTGCATTCAATTGAGCAAAAGACTTCAGCTATATATGTGGAAAAGTGAATCATTAACAATTTCTGCACATAGAAATACTGTAAAAATCAAACCATTAGAAAATACTTAGTATTTGTCTTCGTGTATAGGTATGTTCTGCCGATAATCGCTCATTGCTTTCTTCGTGTTTAACCTAGCAACTCGAAACTTTCTATAAATGACCATCAGAACCTTTGCATTCGTGTTATGTTAATATTTAAATGATATTGTTTGTCTTTCACAAATGGTGACTAGATTTTTAACACCAAACTTACATTCACCGCCAAAACAAGCACGTGATCACCACAAACGCAAGCGGACAGTCACCCTATCACTGCACCTCTGCGGGGCAGTGGTTCCAGGGGTGACATATGGTATGGTCTGTGATCAGCTACGGTGCATCAGTATGGGGTAATCTACGATGCGTCTACAATCAACACCAGTTCATCACCAGAGCTGTTAGTTTTGTCCTAGGCGTGGGTAAATATGCACCGAATATTGCTGTCAATGATGATACAGAGGTGGATCTCCTATTGCCCGACAATAGCTATGTATAGTTAGACAGTGGTGTCGTTTAAAAATATGTCTGATCGTTTAATTAAACATGTTATGGTCGGAAAGGCTTCTGCTAATGGTAAAAACTGAAATATAAGGGGATTTTCTGTCAAAATTGACTGTCCTAAATATGCAGCGTATTTTAAATGTCACCACTCGTATAAATACTAAATATATCTGTACAAGTATGCAGGATTCCATAATGAACAAGTATCCGTTTATGGAAAGATAATGAAATTTATAGTAGAAGTAATCCCCGTACCTACAAATCTGTTAAAGATTTTTCTTGTGATGAAAATCATATTGTGACTTTTATGCCCCGACGTTACCGTTCCGCTTTTGCCAAATTTAGATGTGGAATTGTACGTAAGCGGGCAGATATATAAATTTAAATACTGAAGACAGAGTCTTTTTTAATTGTAATGAATTTACTGAAGACGAAGAGCATATTTCATCACAGTGTCCCCTATATAATGATTTTAGAATGGCTCTTTTAATATATGTTAGGCTGAAGAGTCTAAATTTTAAACTTTGTCAAACTACAAAAAGTTATGCTATATAGTTCCATCTTACTGCCAAAGCCTGTTTTTTAATACTACCGATCTACACTATAGATCATATTTTTTATGGATAAACCATCGCTTTTATGCATGTATAAATGCCTGCTTGTATGTGTTTTAAGCGTCTCTCGTAACTTAACATGAGTAGCGATGTATCATATTCTTACTGTACCAAGTCTTGCCTCTGTATATATATTCTTTTAAAGTTGTACAACGGTGAGACGTATATAAAATATCTGTCTGTCTGCCAATTACAGATGGCATCCCCTGGTCTGCCGATACAGTGTCCCGAAAGGAGTGAGGGAAATGACCGATCACGCCTGCCCCTCCCTGCTGTGCTGTATGCACCCCCCGACCCGCCAGACAACGTGGCCAGTCTACGAGAGGCAAACTCAGTCGCCCACAACCTTACCAAACGCAGCGTCCAAGCGGAAGATAATGGTGAAGCGTCACAGCTGGTAGCGTCATAAAGACTCATCGAAGTGATAATCTGTGAATCAGTTGAAAGGACTGCAAGAGCGTTTTCCGTGGTGCAACTTACATTTTTATACATCTTACTTCTATATAATGTCTATGCAGAGAACAATTTGCTATGTCCATATATACAGTCGAGAAACTTATATATGACAATGTTGATTTTATATTTTAAATATGACTGTACTTGTTGAATAAATGAAGATCTGTCTACACTGCACTGATTTCTATCAATGTTATATATCTGTAGTTATATGAACAATGCATAAGTCCCTGTCACCCAGGAGTGGATCGAGCGTGGTAATCTGGTATAATGTTTTGTATGTCCTAACGAGTTTGTTAAAACACGCAGATATGTGTTACACATATTTTATTCACAGAGGGATACTGTACAAGTTCTCCAGCTTAGGACACTTTCTTCCAGATATTTACAACTGAACTACAACGTGTACTACTCAGGAAGGACAGGAAGGAAATCAATAGGAATACCAAGACTTTGTACCTAATGGCTATATAACATGGCTATAGCTGCAAGTGTCTCACTCACTTTCTTAAGGATACATTTTGCCAGTGTCCAGCATTTTTGTTCTCATACCTCGTATAAATATGTTCATTATCTCCTAATTTTTAAGAGTATGTATAAATATTTATTATCCATATGAGTTAAAATAAGTGAAATCAACACACTCGCGTAGATGTCATATTGTATTTACAACATTCGTGTCAGAAAAATATCGTTTTTCAGTCACCCGTGTTGTAAAATTACAATTTGATATCTGCGCTTGGGTATGAATTGTATGCATAAATATGTGAAGCACACATAAAATATTTGTACGTGGTCACATCCCACCCACACAAACGCTGAAACAAATATACTCAATACATATGTGGCTAGTTTAGATTACCACAGTTTTAGTTTCTGAAAATGAAGAAAGTCTGTGAGCTCCTTATATAATATTTTATGAATTTATGAATATAACTGAACTGATGTTTCTGAAAAAAATGTTCATTTAAGAGATAGTCTAGTCTAGGGCCTAACGGGAAGGTTAGAGTTTTGTGTTATAAAGATTCATTAAGCTTAATCACTTGTGGTTATGATTAAACGGCAAAGGCTGAAGCTAAATCTGCCACGAGGGCTTTAGGACTACTTATATCTGAGACAATAGGAGGTATGGATTTAAACACTTTCAGCACTTATTCTTATTCTTATACGACACTTTGGTATGGTCTGTGATCAGCTACGGTGAATCTGTATGGGGTAATCGTGATGTGTCTACAATCAACGCAATTCATCACAGAGCTATACTCACTCAGACCTCACTCACTAACTCACCGAACTGTGTCATAGTTATATTGATAGGTTTCACTTTCCGGCATTGTAGGAGTACTCACAGGTTTATTTTCTGAATGACATAGTCCAGATATTGTTTGATCCATAAACTTCATTCACTGTTCTTGTTGTAGGATTTCACTCACATGTGTATTAGCCACCTGAAAGTCAGATTGCTCTCAGTATAACCATTGCCAGAACCAGTCTCAGAAAGTTCTTCCTTCAAGTCTTTCAGGTGCATAATGCAGGTTACATCTGTACACAGGTGTCATGCATTTCAAGAAAATTCTCAAAATAACTGGAAGGGACCAGTTAAAACTAACCACAAGAAATAGTCGACGCCACTATTCCGCCGATGAAACGACATATAACAATTCCATACCCCCGAGACAATACCTTAAAATCTATATGCATAATCATACATTTCTGAAAAATGAACTATTTTCTTAAAGTACTATAGTCACTATTACACTATTCGCACGCTCAAATGATAGCGAGTAAGTATGGTTTTAAGCTGCATTTATCAATATCACAGGACACTATATATAGTGGCATCACTTTTGCTACCATGTGGAGAATCGAACCCGGGTCCTCCAAGTGACGATCCACCGCTTTAACTACTCAGCTACCCGAGTGCCCTTAATGCCAGTGGGTGGTATCAAGGTAAAGGGAATTTGAATAATCGTGCTGGGCTAAGAACACGATCAACACAATCACTGTAGGATCACGACACAAGCACAACACGATGCCTGCACGATGCCTAAATGTTGCATTCGTACAGCGATCGTGCTCTAGCGTGAATTGGGCTTAACGGTTTAATATTTTGTCATCGCAATATTGTTGTAAATTTTGACAAATGGTTTCAATGACACAAATAGAGACGAGTAAATCGTATAACGTTTGAGACAAAACCGCACCTGGCGAATTATTCGACGCCACTGTTCCGCCTATAAAACGGCATTTGACACAATTCTGTACCTGAGACAATACCTTAAAATGTATGTGCATAATTATACATTTCTAAAAAATGAACTATTTTCTTAAAGTACTATAGTCACTATTACACTATTCGCACGCCAAAATGACAGCGAGTAAGTATGGTTTTAAGCTGCATGTATCAATATCACAGGACACTATATATATAGGCATCACTTTTGCTACCATGTGGAGAATCGAACGCGGGTCCTCCAAGTGACGATCCACCGCTTTAACTACTCAGCTACCCGAGTGCCCTAAATGCCAGTGGGTGGTATCAAGGTAAAGGGAAGAGAGGTTATATGGATCTCAGACATCTGACACCCCTATCTTACTTGGCCTGTTCTGATGTGTCACGTGCCATACTCACGGTATATTTTCACCCTGAGGATCTAGTGAAGACAGTATGTTATGGAATGGACACATCATGAAGTATTGACAGACCTTGCCGTTTCTTGTGGCTTCGATGTCGTAACTATATTTCTTCACACTAACGTTTGTCGTTTCACCACATTGAAATCAAAGAGAATAGTGATACATATACTTCTTGGCCATCCCCATAAAATATACTCACTACAAATATCCGTACCCTGCTTTGATATGAACTTATTTACTGGACTACCCGTTATATCACCTCGTGGTTACAAAATACGTCTCTCATCCTAGCGGATCTACCCACAAGTGGAGTATGTTTTTCAAACATTACTGAATACATTCAAGGACAAAAGTAAGTGATTAAATTGATTCTTGTTGACTCAAAGTCTCTGTTAGGCTGGTCTCTCTCTCACCAAACGATGGAACAATGCATTTACAATTTTTCCACTTGGAGGCTAAACAAAGGATGATATTCTAAACCAATATTCACTACAAGCATGACAAAAGTATTCCCTTATAACCGACCTTTTTCAATGAAGCTACAAGAGCGGCCGAGGAACATTGAGTCGGGAAGCTGGCAGGAATAAAGATGTCTGTCCCTTTCAGATTGACACGAGTCGCTATTCGGCTTGTCCCGGAATAACACGAGTTGGTCACGAATGATCGACACTGCTTCAGACATATATAGCGATCAGACCAGAGATCATATATTATATGGTCATTTTAATTACAAAGTACAAACGAGTTTCTTAAAATACACATTTCTTCCTCAAAGAATTATTTACAAATAGACAGGCCACATAACACCACATTTAAAAACACATATAAAAAATACATAGTTAGTATAGAGACCGACTTCTCTCATGTGGTTCACAAACAGATCTTTCAGATTTCTTCAGTGAGGACAGTATGCTGTGAAATGGAAACATCCTTAAGTATTGACAGAGACGATGTAGTAATTTTATCACTTCACATTAACGTTTGTCGTTTACAGTCAGTATCACAGCATTGATATCAGTGACATATATAACTTCTTGGCGATCCCATAAAATATACTCACTACAAATATCCGTTCCCTACTTTCATATGTTGACTGGACTACCCGATACTGTAACGTTTCCGTGAAACAAAACGTCCCGTTGCCATGGAAAAAAAATGTCCAGTCATAGGAGTGTTCTGTTTTCATAATGGAAAGTCAAAAGAGCAACGCGTTCCCGGAACTATTTATAGCAAATGTTTATTTATCCGTTCAGAGTGAAGCAATTCTTGCTAACACGCAGCCCCGTCATTGCAGCGTTGTAACACGCTGTCAATGCAAGTTAAGTTTAAATGCTTGTGCTTTTCACTGTTAACACTTAGGAATATACGAAGAAGCGGCACTTCCATTATTTTAAGGTAATTTGATTTGAATGCATTGTTTAGATGTTCAGTTTAATTATCTATCTGAATGTAACAATACAAATTTAGGTGATATGTCTGCTGTGTTATTACATTAGAGATGTGGTATACAAGCAATCTAATTAAACACTGGCGGAGTTGATAAAGTAGAGGTGTTATGTCGAACACAATAGTCACATTTGATCACACTGCCTGGTGAATGGCATTAATGTCGTCTAATCGGACGTGTTGCAGTTCAAATGTGAATTCTCCGTCATCCGTTTCAATGCACAAAAGTCTAAAATGATCCAACTGGTTGGTCCTTTCACTACTAGCTATTATTCATTATGAAATTCATATTTTATCAAATCGTTTGGGATATGTATTCATTGAGCTTAATCACTTGTGATCGCTACACCTACCGCTATAGTTATCACGGGTACAGTACCCTGTGTACAACACCTACCACTAATCACGGGTACAGTACCCTGTGTACAACACCTACAGCTATTGTTATCACGGGTACAGTACCCCTGTGTACAACACCTACCAGTAATCACGAGTACAGTACCACTGTGTACAACACCTACCAGTAATCACGGGTACAGTACCCCTGTGCACAACACCTACCAGTAATCACGGGTATAGTACCCTGTGTACTACACATACCAGTAATCACGGGTACAGTATCTCTGTGTACTACACATACCAGTAATAATGGTAAAGATTTTTATTGTTGTTTAAGTTATGTCAGGACTTTCATGCGCCTGATTTGCCGTTCGATCTTTGCACAATTTACTTGTGGTATTGCACCTTTAAGAATAGACTTACTGACTGACTGAATTGGTTTTACGCCGCTTTTAGCAATATTCCAGCAACATCACGGCGGGGGACACCAGAAATGGGCTTCACACATTGTACATATGTGGGGGTTCGAACCCGGGTCTTCGGCGTGATGAGTCAACGCTTTAACCACTAGGCTACCCCACCGCTCCTTTAAGAATAGAAGCGGACAGATATATAAACGTAAATATTGAGAACAGAGGTATTTTTTACCTGGAATAGATTTATCGAAGACGAAGGGAATGTTTTGTTACAGTGTCCCCTATATAATGTTTTTAGAATAGCTCATTTTACAAATGTGAAATCGTTGTCATTGACTACAAAATGTTATGTGTCCTATTAAAACACGCGTTCTATTTTACTACCCAAACCTGCTTTATAATACTACAACGTAGAAAACATATTTTATATGGACATATTATCGCTTTTATATATGCTTAAACCTAAAATGCCTCCATTACACCACATATCCCTCCAATAAGCATGGAATGGGAAGCCCGTATCTTTCGTTTATTGGCGACCTAGCTTCGTATATTGGCGATTTTGTCGCGTGTATTGGCGCCCTACTTTCAAATACTGGCGCCCTATTACTGACCCGGTCCTAACGCTGAATCCAAACAGTAATACCCCCTGTACTGAAATACAGAAACAAACTCAATGTTTTCATCCATTTATTACTTGTCAAATGTAACTTTAGCACCGTTACGTTCCACAACGAAGTGTATAGTTTTAGCACTATTGCAGCAGTATAATGGTGGGGGACACAACGCATGGGCTTTACACATTGTGCCTTTGCGGGGAATCGAACCCGCGCCGCAGGCACTGTAAACAATAGGCCACCTCGCTTATTAATTACGTCTATGGGCGGTGAGGTAGCCTAGTGGAGTTAAAGTGCCTGCGGCGCGGGTTCGATTCCCCAGTCATCACAACCCACTGGCCTGCAGTCAAGTTGTACATACATTGCATACAAGCTGCACTGTAGCCGTCGTCATGTTTTTTTAAACAAACTATTTTTGTAAAACGATATGAATTTCATTTTTTTTTAATTTTAAGATTTTAACTAATCACCATATTATTCACTCACCTCAATGACATGTACTTTTGGTCAAGTCTATATGGACAACGGCCCATTCAAATAAATAGCGGTTTCAAGCAACTTTTCCGGGGTGTCATCCCCAACCCGACTCCCACAATGCATCCTTCTCCTGTATTGTGAGCCTGTGCCAGTGATTACATTTTAGCGTCTAATATGGTTCTTATTCCCCTTAAAGCAAAATCGGTGGTTAGGTTAACATCTCGACCACTTTGGTGCAAGATTCTCTGCATCGAAATAAGAATCTCATGAACTATGTTGCCCTTGTATTGACCTCCCTTTTGGTTCCTTACCCGTGAAGGTCCGGGTTAGATATTTGCCTTCAGTAACCCATGCTAGTTGTAAGAGGTGACTAACGTGATCGGGTGATCAGGCTCGCTGACTTGGTTGACAAATCATCGGTTCCCAATTGCACAGATCGATGCTCATGCTGTTGATCAATGGATTGTCAGGTCCAGACTCGATTATTTACAGACCGCCACCATATAGCTGGAATATTGCTGAGTGCGGCGTAAAACTAAACTCCTTACTGCTGTGACAAACAGACTCAGCGTCCTATTCAGATCTTCATCATAAATACTTAATAAATTGCTGCCTAACTGGGATTCAAACCCATCCCTTTCACGTTGCCAGGAATCGAAAACCCGCACTGCCCACTGCTTTTCTTTTCTGTATTTTTATTTTGTTGCGAGATTTTCCAAGCTTTGATATTCAGAAACTGAGAGAGGGTTGCCAAAACGTTTGGTAGTTGTTTGTTCACTTTCTTTTTCTATCTGCTGAGAAGCAAGCATCAGTTCATCATCTGCTGAACTATTCATTTGGTCAAATTCCCATTCTAGGTTTTGCGACTCAGGCAGCAATTCCTCATCCGCAGAACTATTCCCAACTGTATCTACATGATTTTTGTCCCCATTCAGAGTGATATTAAAATTGACACTCGATACACTTCCATTCAATTGCTTCGGAAAATATATTAATGTTGAGTGACAAAGACATTGCATAAAGAACCCCATTCGCCTGACATGGTTGAAAACATCTGGTGAAATGGATGCAGTAAAATATTTCGTTTGTTTTGTATCCCTCCAATACGCTTCCACGTGCACAGTAGAGCGTGTTCATAGCGTGTGTATCGTGCATACCGTGCTACCCAGATGTAGGACGCCAATATTTATATTGCTGTGTTCGGGTGCAAGAGTTACGAAACTAGGGCGCCAATATGTATGATTTTAAGTTTAAGCGCAATAAACTCCTCAGACTCGACAATATTCGCGCGGCTGGGTCCTCGGCCTAACGGCCTCGGACTCAACCAGCCGCGCGAATATTGGCGAGTCTTCGGAGTTTATTCCTTACATAAATGCCTATTTGCATATGTTTTACTGTCTCTTATAACTTAATATGAGTAGCCCTGTGTCATATTATTACTCTAAGTCTTATGTCTCTCTATATATTCTTTTATATACTATGTAGATGTACATCGGTGAGACGTAAATTAAGGAAGGTAGCTACTATTATAAAAAAACCGGGCTTTCACATGATTTTTGCTAAAATGTATGGACAAGCCCTCAATACTATATGAATATAGAGCTTTGCAACCTATCGGGCTTACACGAAAGAATTGGTGTGATACGCGCCTGAAATAAAATATCTGTATGTCTGTCTGCAAATTACAGATGACGTCCCAGGGTTTGCCGATACAGTGTACAGAAAGGAGTGATGGAAATGACCGATCTGACCTGCCCCTCCCTGTTATGCTGGATGCACCACCCGACCCGCCAAACAACGTGGCCAGCCTGAGAGAGGCAACTGCAGTCGCCCACAACGTTACCAGACGCAGCGTCCAGGCGGAAGATAGTGGTCAAGTATCACAGCTGGTAACGTAATAAAGACTCATAGAATTGATAATCTGGGAATCAGGTTTCCATTTTGTTATGTCGTGTATTATGAAAAATGTAAACATTCATGGAAATAAAATACTGTTTAAATCACACGTAAATAAAATATCTGTCTGCCTGTTACAGATGACGTCCCAGGGTTTGCCGATACAGTGTCCAGAAAGGAGTGAGGGAAATAACCGATCTGACCTGCCCCTCCGTGTTATGCTGGATGCACCACCCGACCCGCCAAACAACGTGGCCAGCCTGAGAGAGGCAACTGCAGTCGCCCACAACGTTACCAGACGCAGCGTCCAGGCGGAAGATAGTGGTCAAACATCACAGCTGGTTGTGTCATAAAGACTAATCGAACTGATAATCTGTGAATCAGTTTAAAGGACTGCAAGAGGTCTTTCCGTGATGCAAATTACATTTCTCGTACACCTTATTTCTATTGAAAGTCTGTTCTGGTTATAATGCACTCTTTATATCGCCCAAAGTTATCATAACAAATTATTTCGGATCACACGAATATTTTTCTTATTTATTTGTAAAATAGTCTCTCATAACTCCATATAGGGGTGGCTGAAACTTTGTTTGCAGTTTAACTGTATACGCAATGTAATTTGATTGGGCGTGACTGAAAAACAATCTGTCTGTCTACCGAAAGAAGGTGTCTGGCTCAAGTTGTGTACCAGAAAGAAGGAATCAGCCAATATGAAAGCCACACACCCCGAGCTCAGTCATCGGAAGTAAGCAGACTTTATTATGTCCATTTAGAACAGAAACTTACGTGAATGGTAAATTGTATATTTTAAATATTAATGTAATTGTTGAATGAAAGAAGATCTCTCTACGCTACTCTCTTGTAGTATTTCTATTAAATGAACATATGTATTCTGTTAAGAATTGTTTTTGACTGACTTGAACGGCTTCCCTGATTATAAGGCCCAAACTGTCCTGCGCTCACTTGCAAAAAGCGATCTTAGCGCTAAGACTACCTTACATCTATGTTGGAGTATGCGAGTTACGTCATTGGGTCCTGGACAGATGTTGGTGTTATAGGGTGAATGAATTTAAGTTTGGCGCCCCTTTTAGCATTATTCCAGTAAAGCCATGGCTGAAGACACCAGAAAAGGGCTTAACTTGTTGTACCCATAGGAGGAATCGACGTGAAGAACGAACGCCTCCCCCACTATACAACCCCAGCGCCCTACTGGTGTTATAACTTGGGTAAACTGCTTCTTTGAGTGGTATTTCTAGATGTTGGAGAGTCAGAGTGAGTAAGTGAGTTGAGTTTTACGCCGCTTTTAGCAATATTCTAGCAATATAACGGCGGGGGACACCAGAAATGGGCTTAACACATTGACCCATGTGGGGAATCAAACCCAGGCCTTCGCCTTCACGAGCCAACGCTTTAACCACTATGCTACCCCACCGCCCCTGGAGAGTCAGATAAGGACAAACCTTTTGGTTGAACAACTTCTTTATTCAGGTGATGTGACGTTTCGATAGTTTCTTGTATCGTTGTCAAGCACGTGATCACATGAATAAAGATGTTGTTCATACACCAAGTTTGTCCTTATCTGACACCGCAGAACAACTCTCCAGGTACACCAGCTACAATCACGTACTTTTTACAGACACGCCGTCATAGTGCCATCAAACTCTTACCTCCATGCCGCCTGTTATTATGAAAGGTTTTCGCGAACAGTTTCACTATTTCAGTGTGTTTTGTCTTACACTCCTAAAAGGACGGAGAAATGCTCACATTTTGTATGTATGCATCTGGGGCTGACTTAAGGACACGACCTTTAAAAATCCAAAACTTATACCCGAAAGGGGAGAGGTCTATTTGGGGTAGACAATGCAGCTTTAAGCCTGAAGAACGAACGAACGTAGGAACGAACGAACGAACGAGCGAACGAATGACTTTGTGTTTACCATGTTATAGACAGACTAACAGTCATTGGTACTATTAACTTTTAATTCATTATTCGTGATTACTACAATCGCATATTCATGAATGTCTTAGAAAGGCATGTTTTGACTTGAATTTGGGTGTGATTTATCTCATATTGCAAGGCATGCATGCAATAAAGGATGTCTTTTCGGTTCACTGTGGTATGAATCGATAGACCATATATATTCATATCGATAGCCGATAGACAACATGTATGAATCCATTCTTTCGTTTCATTTTCTTTCAGTTTTCTAAAAAGATATTTGTGTGTTGTGCACAAATAAAACATATTGCCAGGACAAGTGAATGGTCAAGCGCCATTTTCCCAAGTTGTATATTTCAGGTGTGTCCACCAGTATTCGAAATAGCCGTGCACCAGAGCTCGAGAAAGGTTAACTTAGAGTCAGGCATGAAAAAATAGAAATTTTCCTGACCGAAGGACAGGTTAACATTTAAACAATAACGTCTCTAGACTTTAGGCACATTGACACAATGACTATAATCAGAATATTTGTGAGCTTGAATTCGTCAAAGGTTACCAACTTGTGGAAGTTGTGCATTTAAATATAGCTCATCAAAACATAGCCTTTCTTCTGCTCAATTTAATTAAAGAATAATTTTCAAAATGTTAATATGACCAGATGGTTGTGAGGAAGTGATTATTTGATAACTTGTTAAAAATAGTAATGTTTCGAATATAACTAATGTTGGTCAGTTATGTTAAAGCTAAACTTTATTTGGTAATGTAGGCAGTTGTACCATTCTGATTAAGGTTCGGTTCAAATAACCATTATCACCAGCTTTTGTCAGTTGGTTGTGTGGTTATGTATGCTAGGTGTTTGCTTGATTTGAGTAGTGATCAATAGTTAAGGTGTAAGCATTGTCACAATATTGATATAATAGTAACAGACTGCTACTTGTCACTTGTGATACTAGGAATGAACTTTAATTTTTTTAAAACTCTATATTACTACCACAACAATTCGTCATGTTCTCTCACGAACAATTACAATCAGATAAGAACTGCTACTGGTGATATTTTTAAATAACGGCATGTGATGGGCATCCACCGTCCTTACTGTCCCATTGTTTAGTTGCAGAAATTCTGCCAGGATGGGCAGCTGCCCAGTCTCCTCGTGCCCGTCACGGTCGAGGGAGTAGGGACTGACCGCTTGACGTAATTAGATTGTTAGCACGAAATGTTATGAATCAGTGCCCTTTAAGTGCTATTTTTGTACAAAATACATTACGACTCCCAAATATGAATTAATCAGCAGAATATTTGAATTCATCTAATCAGTTCATGTCACCTGATCGCATCCAGGCGGCTGTACCCTAACCTGGAATGCATATTTGAAGTATGAGTGAACACACTCAAGGACAAAAGTATGTGAGTAATGTGATTTCTTGTTGACTCTAAGTCTGTGTTAGGTAGTCCCTCTCTCAACAAAGGAAAGCCTTCGCGTCCCTTGTGTGAAAATACGCGGACAGATCACGATCCTAGCTACAACAACTGAACGTTTCTGATGAAGAAAGAGATTTAGGGTTTGACAGATTCATCATAGCTCTGTTTCACTATCTCGCCATGTTAGTGATGTCTTGTTCACACAGCGATATCAACACTTGTGTTTGTCCTTTATTGTCGCACTTAGCAATACTCCAGCTTTATGATGTCAGTCTGTAAACAATCCAGTGATTGACACCATGAGCATAAATCTCCGCAATTTGGATACGATAACATGTGTCAACCAAGTCAGCGAGCCTGACCGCTAGATCCCGATTAGCCGCCTCTTACGACTAGCATGGGTTGTTAAAGACCAATTCTACCCCGATCTACACGTGCATCCAGCACCCCTTCTTAACAATATCAGATTGTCCGGTAAGAAAGGAGACGAATACATCGCTGATCTTTAAAAGGGGTGAGCGAGTTGGGTTTTACTATACTTGTGGCAAACTTATCATACATATGAATATGTTTAAAACTACCTTTGAAAATGCATGTATATTCTGCATTGCGTTCATCGCAACAGGCAGCATTATTATTTTTTTTTTTTTTAATAAATTTATTTACACTTGACTAATACACATTTGGACAGCAGCAGCCACTACCCCTAAATTTAAAATCGCTATCACAGTGATAGGGGCAGTGACTCTAACAATACACAACTAAAGACAGAAACAATAATTGTAAGAAACGTCACAAACAGAAATTATACCCCTAACCACCAATGAAATAATTACATTTACAACAAATCATTTAATACATTCTCTTTTCATAATATAATTAGAAAGTATATACAATTATAGATAAAAGGGAGCAACAGATAAATCATATTCAATAATGTAACAATTTATGATATTAACACTTGGTATACATATAATCAAAATAAAGCAATATATAGAACAGTGTACACATTCTGATATGCACATACATACATATATACATACATATGGATTCTTATATACACGCACATATACGTGGATAGACTCATACATATTTAAATAAGTATATATACACTTATATACATGGGGAAAAGTGGGGGCATCAAGAATGGTGCTTACTCTATAATGTACAGTATCTCCATGAACTTAATTCTAACTAGTTTCTACCTATTGTGAGGCAAGTGGGGACATCAACTGGGGCCTATTAAAAAGATGGACATTATACGACCCTTTAAACACTTATAATAGAAGCGTACATAAAATTATACTGAAATTAAAAATTAAAATTCAGCATACCTGTATTGACCGAACAGAAGCATGGGGATGAAAGCCAGTATTTGGAAAATATGGAGTCAGATAGACGAAAGAAGTCGACCCGAATACGAACTTTGAGGAGCATTATACACAGGTTTGTCATGTGATCCGTGGCAGATATTCCCTTTGCAGCCCCTTCTTGAGGCTACATGAAGAAGATAACAATTCCTTTCTTTTAAGGTAGTCTCATTTCAATTTATTGCTTACTTATTCTGTTTCATTGCGTAAGTGAAAGTTTTAACAGCATTTTCGTGTGATTTTTATACTGAACTATTATGTTACAAATGTGGTGTAAGAAACTGTCCTGTTACACAGAATTAACGTGACCCTGACCACACGTTTACACAAACCCAATGATTGTTTTGCAGTTTTTCCAGTCAAAGTTACTTAGAAATATCCAAACGGGTTATAAACGTTGCAGTCTCGCATATCTTGACCCGGTAATGAATCTGAGTTTGATTCTCATAAAGCCTGTGTTTGAACCAGACTACCCGTGCCTCAGGGGGTAGGGTCACTGCCTTACTCAGTGGGGTATATTGAGATGCAGGAGTATAGTTGGAAGAGATGCAGTTCCAGACTTGTACCTGTTGATGAAACACACGAGTACCAGAGAGGAAGTCTAAATGGCTGGGTGGAAGGGCTGCAGTACATGTGTACCTGGAGATACTAGCTGCAGTGACAGAGTGAACAGTATTAAAACACTAGTGCTTTGTTCAGTATAATTTTCATATTTTATCCAACTGCTTGGTGACATGTATTTTTTAAGTCAACCAATCGTATTGTAGTTCAAACATGAGTTCAAAGGACTAATGAAACCTCCTGGCATCAGTTAAAGTACATCGTCCTTTTAAAATATCGTTCTCTTTTGCCCCTTCCTCCTATACAACATCAAGTCTACACGTATGTAAGTGCTGTATCTTTGTCTCTGGGAAAAAACCTTTGATGGGTAGTATAGTTCCTGAGCCATAGTAAAGCATTTGACACTGCGAAGTTCGAAATGTTCGGGCGAAAACAAAATACAAGAGGTGCAGTCTCCAGTTTCCAGAATTTAAATAGGACGTCCGTTCTCGAGCCCCTCATTTTAAATCTGTATGTTCTGATGTTGAACACGGGAAGCTTCCACACATTCTGAGACTGAACACGAATGTTCTATTATGGGACGACACGTGTTCTATTTCTGATCCCAGATCTGTTATAGAACCGTGTGTTCTCGCCTGTAGGGAAGACTAACTATGAACACCATCATGCGCTGAATAGGTTGATCAATTCAAATCCCAACATTAACAATTCTTATTTTCAAACTTTAGAGGTATAAACTGTAACCTGTTGATTGAAACTGATACTGAAATAACTCTCCACGTAACGAACGGAAATGTTATCTATGGTTGTCGCCTGCTTCCCATTGACAGTGCCATGTTAGATCTGAAAGCTGGTAAAGGTAGTAGTTCTGTGGGCAATCTTCGGTGTAGTTTCCTTTCGCCCCTCCCAACTCTTCCATGTGTGTTGGTCTGGACGGTCTCAATCATAAACCGACAGCGAATGTCGCATCTGGAGTGCTACTACTACATATAGAGACAGGTAACCAGTACAGCCTTCATGTTCTCGCTGGTGTTGAATAAATAGATAATACATCCAGACTACTTTTTCACTCCCCTCGCATTAACAGTATTGTAGGCATCAAATGATTACAATCTTACTCCTTGTAGCCTGTATATGCGCTTTGTTTTGAATATGATAATGATTATGATGGACAAGTCGATTATAATTTCATTACGCATTGCCCTTCATGATTCCTCTTATTGAAAACTGATGTTTGAAATTCCAACACGAACAATTAATAACGTCCTTTTACTCTGAACAATCGATTTCTGTATACCGGACTGTTATAATGATGTTAGATATCTTTTGTAATATATCATGGTACATGTGTACTAGTGCGCTACACATGCATGACGTTTTAGCAGCTTTTATATACATGTATAAGTAAAATAGTTTTGGTTTGGCTGTTTAACGCCACATTCAGCAACATCCCCGCTATATGGCGGCGGTCTGAAAATAATCGAGTCTAGACCAGACAATTCATAGACCCGCAGCATGAGCATTGATCTACGCAATTGGCATACACACGATCCCGTTAACCGCGCGCCCGTTACGAAAGCATGGCTTGGTTGAAGACCACCCTAACCCGATCTTCTTCACGGGTTATGCGTAAAATAACATATTAAAAGAAATACATTTAGACATATCTACATGGAATTATTGTGTGATTATATTTGCATTTACTTCATCATATTTGAATTTAATTTCTTGGGCAGGTTTTCGACATTATACTTATATCTGATAAGTAGACCTAATACTGCAGTTGCAGTACTGTTAAATGAATAAGAAACGGATCAGTACATTAAGATATGCTATTACTCACAATTATGGACATGTTTTATCAGGGACAGAATGAAATAGGTATTTTTTTGTTCATCACTGTTTAAATTGTTAGGAAATCGCACAATGTCGAATATTTTGAACACGGTTTGCTCATATATCAGATGGTATCTCGTACCTATAGGTTGGAATAATTAGAGAAACACGAGTCAAATAACCTTTCCCTTTCATGGCCATATGCAGACATCAGTACTGAGTCAAACCATGTGAAATACATGCATATTGGAAATTTTAAGGAGATTTACTAATTGCATTTCAACAGGTGCTAGGTTTTCCTGCAGAGTTGTCAATCAATTCACAACTTGCTTACTTGGTCAAGTCAAAAAGAAGTTGTTATCCAAAAAACGTGTAATGCATTCATGCTGATACTAAATTTTGTTTGTTGTCTAAAGCCCGATATTCCAATTATATGGTGGCGGTCTGTCAATAATCGAGCCTGGTCCAGACACTCCAGTGATCAACATCATGAACATCGATCTACGCAATTAATGATGATAAGCACATTAGCGAAGAATATGGAATTCTTGACAGACAAGGGACAGATTAAGTCTAAGCTTATTTGTATCTTTATCACAGGAGAGTACTTGTTGTAGAACTTGTCAGTAAAATTCTACTCTTTGCGTTTTTATCAGCGTTTTCTGAAAGCTCATTTTTCAGGCACATTAGCTTGTTTCCAGATACCCTATCATTCCGTTGCGTATCAAGTCCAGTTTGTTGTAATACCCGCGAAGAGATTTGCCTATTATTCTGCTCTGCTCAACCATTCGTGACATGCATAAGACGTCGTATGCCTTTCATGCTCTAGGTATCAGTGCCATGATGCACATGTATAATCCTATTAACATTTCAGCCAACTCACATAGAGCATACAGAGGAACCTGAACATATATCCAACAAGCTCACAATTAGATTGTTTTAAGGTAATCTAATTTGAATTCTTCGTTTAGTTCTTCTGTTTCAGTATATACTGGTCGTTCTCCAATATTCTCCGTCAATATTACAACGGGTTATAAACTTAGAAGTAAGACATATCTTGGCCCGGTACTGAACGTTAATAATCTTACGCAGGCTGTGTACTGAAACAGACTACACTATGTCAGTGTTTGAAGGCTTAAAAGCTGTAAGATGTTGGGGCATGGTTGTAAGATGTTGGGGCATGGTTGTAAGATGTTGGGGCATGGTTGTAAGATGTTGGGGCCTGGTTTTAGGTTTTGGGGCATTGTTGTAAGATGTTGGGGCATGGTTGTAAGATGTTGGGGCATGGTTGTAGGATGTTGGGGCATGGTTGTAAGATGTTGGGGCATGGTTGTAAGGTGTTGGGGCATGGTTTGAAGATGTTGGGGCATGGTTGTAAGATGTTAGGGCATGGTTGTAAGGTGTTGGGGCATGGTTGGAAGATGTTGCAGCATGGTTGGAAGAGCAGCAGTTCCAGTTGGTAAAACCCACGAGCATCAGAAAAAGAGGGCGAAGTGAGTGGACAGACGGACAGACGGACAGACACATTGACGCGCATGTGTATGTGCAAATACTGGTCACTGCACCGGTGTGGACAAATCGGTTTCCAGGAGTAAATTAGGATATTTTCAGAATATTCATGTTTGATCCAAATGCTTCATCAATTGTATTGCAGTTCAAATATGAGTTCTGACAGTCATCCGATTGAATGTCCAGACAAAAGTCAGAGAAATAAGAATACCTACTATCGTTGCAAATAGCACAAACATTGATTTAATAAAAAAAGTTCATAATTTCTTCGGAGTGATGTAGACCCTGACTGACAATGCCTCGTTTTTAAGTAGAAAAAGCCGAGGCGATATATCATTTATTTCATGGCGATTTTTCCCCTGTTATGTACCATCGCTTCAATTCGTGTCCAACTCGGAGATTTTTAGACATGGAGCCATTATAACCTAACAACAAAATATGTGCCAGTTAAAGGTATTACGTTGTGAACAACTGTTCTTACTTTAAAGAAAGGTGCAATATAGCGTCACCTTGACTCTTTGTTTCATTTGTCAGAAGTTGTGACATGCGCACATCGAGCCATAACCTAGGGTGTATAGTATGACCAGAAATTATTGAGAATTTTAGGAATATGTTTAATTGGATTTCTAGTATAAACAACCTTGACCAGCTATCAAGTGCTTGGTTTCATTCAATAGAGACAAAAAGGTCACATGCAACCAAAAAATCAAACATAATTAAAACACAATTATCACTTCTTCATGACATATAATATGCATTGCTGATTATGAAAAACAAATAAACAAAATTATAAGCGTATAATCGCAAATCAAAAGTGCAATATTTTGTACTTGGGTTTACCTCCCTCGAAACGAAGCAGCCGGGATACCGAACCCAGTCAGAGCGGGTGGGTGTACACTCAAGTGTAACGGCTGGTTCATTAGCAGATGCCGTCTTCACGGCTCATTGTGTGTGTATATATAGAGATGTTGGGTTTTGTAAATACATGCTCATTTTTTGTGTATAACATTTTGCAATCAACAGACATCATAACATGTCATGTGTTCAAGCATCACACCTGCCTGTCTGTGTAATTACATAATGTGACAGAGACCGAACTCGGGCCATAAATCAATGCGTTTTGTTTATGGTGTATAGCCTGATTGGTGTTAAGTTCAAATTGCATGTGGTCAGTGATCGCAGTTGTGTATTGAATATTGTCATTAGCAGACAGGCAGGCAGACACACAGGTGTCAATAAAACAAGACATTGAGTTTTGTCTGTGACAGCGACATATCTATATCACAGTTAGAAATTGTGTCAACGCTAAATAATGACATTGCTTTTAAGTATCGAACTGAGAAAGTGACTCGGTAAGAAGAACGTGTGGTGAAATAGACAAATGAAATTATATAAACAGTTTATTTACTGTCATAACATATAAAAAGCTCGCGCCTGTGAGATATCAACAAAACATTATGAAAATAGCTCACACCAAAGCCTTCACCGAGTATTCACCAGACAGCCCGCTTCCAAGTTGCGCGAACCTATTTCACTGCGCACGTGCTATGAGCGCAGCCCAGCTGTTGAAAACTCCGTATTCCCAGAAAAGTCTGGGGAAAATTAGTGAAACGTTTGAACTCCGATTTCGCGCGTTTTTTTTCATCGCGTTATTTTTCAACTTTATAAGTTGAATTTGCATTTTTGACGCTTTGTTTCGGTTAGTCCATACCGAAAGGTATCAGAATCTGCAAAGTTGTGTTTTACGTTGCATGTGACCTTTAACAACCCAATAACATCTTCCTCTAAAGCTGTTATCTACGAATGTATGAAATCTCATTATGATATCTCTTACTTTACTGGATTTACTGGAACGTAAATTAGGAACAAAGCACTGTAATATTTTACTCAAATTTAAAAGCGCCAACAATAAATAACCTATTGAAACAGGTCGCTGGGAAAATATTCCCTCAAATAAACGATTCTGTCCGTCATGTCCCTCCCAACTCGGAGATGAGTTTCATTATTTATTTCAATGTAATAAATTTACTGTTTCCAGAAATATGTATTTAAAGAATTATTATGTAAACAACCCTAACTATTATAAAATGTCAGCCCTATTTGAAACTCATAATATGAAGCAATTAAGAAATCTATGTTAATTTATTTCCATTATAATGTCTGTCAACATGACATGATTAGTTTACCTGTACATAATTGCTGGATTTGTTTCAAGCCATAGCCTAAAAGTGATATATTTTTAAAAAATACCCCCCATGATGCTTTGCATGTATTTGTAAACTTATGGTAATTAAAAGGATGATTTATTGATTGATTGATCAGCTAAAGTGTTTTCAAGTAGAACAGGCATCCCTTTGTCCATCCCTTTGTTTATCGTGTTTTGAAAAATATTGCAAATGGATATGGCACTGAGCACCAGGGAGGCGCAGGTAGGCCGAGAATATTGACTGTCGGTGACAGGAGGCGGCTTGGTATTCTTGTTTCTAAAAACAAACGAAGGAGTTTAGAAAACTTAAGGCCGGATATGAGGAACTGTTTGATTGATAGAGGAACTGTAGCTGTCTGTAAGGAGACAGATAGAACTGAGCTGCATGCAATGGGTTGGCAGAAAAGTCGAGGAATTCCATTACCGATCATGAAACCTGAACAAAAGGAGCGAAGGCTGAACGGGTGCTTACAGCATAGAAATTTTAACTGGGACAATGTGATTTTCTCAGATGAAAGTTCTGTGTGGCTGTTTCCTAGTACACTGAAATTCTGGACCAAACAAACTGAAAAACCTTTGTATCAGCGCCCAAAGTACAGTCCGATAATTTAACGTGTGGGGTGGCACATCTGTGTTAGGGGCAATGCCCCTCTGTGTATTTGAAGGGAATATGAACAGTGAGTGGTACACAGATATTCTCGAGGGATATTTACTTTCATCTGCTGGACAACGACCCAAAACATCGTTCAAAGCATTCACAGGCCTGGTTTCGGACCCAAAATATGACATTATTAGATTGGCCAAGCTATAGCCCTGACCTAAATCCAATAGAAAATGTTTGGGGGCTTATGAAGGAAAGTGTCAATTAGAAAAATCTGACAAATATTGCTGAAATGAAAGAAGAGGTGGTCCGATATTGGGACAGCATGGACCACGACTTTCTAACTTCTTTGATCATTATTATGCCCCGCTGCATTGAAGCCTGCAGATAAAGGAGAAGATGTGTCTACATCAAGATCAAAAGCTTCAGAGGTAAAGTCAACTTCATCTCCTACATATTAGTGAATATTTGTTATGTTTTAAACCTAGGACTCCCTCTCCATGCTTATTCATTTACATATTACATACATACAATGTGAAGAAGTTAAATTACAAAATTAAGGGAAAATTATGGATTTTTACAACACACATTCTTTAATTTAGAACTAAATATATTTTCCAGAGAGAGAGTACCAACAGCCATCTACGTGCGAGTGTACTCAGAGAAGTGCAGAATAGCCCTGAATGTGATGTAAGTACAATGAGAGTATAAATGTAGTGTCACATATGCCTTGGTGGTGCTATGGAATTCATAATTATATCAATTCTGCTTTATTAACAGCTATCTGATGAATACTTGCTCGTATCATAAGCAGACCAATTTCGTCCAATGTTTGATGTCTGATCCCAGTGAAATTTAAACTACCCAATACTGTAATGTGCATTTTTTTTCCATCGATAGTATACATGTAATGTGTTTCTCAAACTTTGAACATGCATTAACCATGTTCTGAACTGGTGCCTTGTAATATTTTATGAATTGTGAATTTCATATTTTAATGTATTTTTTCCATGGTTACAAGTTGGACTTAGAACATGATTCCATAAATGAATTCCATTCTCATTGAAAGATATATCCTATAATTTATGTTGAACCACCACTGTGATATGTCATCCTTTGATGACTCTTGTTTTATCAAACAAATAGTATTGTAATATGAATATGTAAGACTTACATTATTTAATCTTGAATAACACCTGTTAATTTACATTTAACTATGCATGTATATCTTTTTCAGAGTACTTACAGTCAAGACTCTCAACCATCACAAATCTCAAATTGGAATTACGACAAGGATTTGAGTTTGAATGATGTGAATCATACCCTAGAAACATTGACAAGAGGATCATCCAACCCAATACGAGCACCCCTACAAAGAGATATTTCTTCAGTAACGAAAAGCACAGTAAACTATTACAAAAGAAAAGCAAATGAGGCTGTTGATGCTGTCTTAGATATGATTGCACCAGGACAATCAAGTCAACTGAAAAAATTGATCACAGAAGATCCTCCTGATAGAAACTCTTCAGCTGACCATGACACCTTGATAGACCTATATCATCAAACAATACAGACAATAATTTGAGAGCCCAAATATTGGCCACTGTATCCAATGATTTAAAAAAATCTGATCTCATGAAGAAAATTCCAGGTTTAACCATCTACAAAATTGACCAAGCAAGGTAAATGTCAAAATCTCAAAACGGAATATCTTTCCCCAACAAGTCCAAACGGCGACGTCATCGAATGGACAAAGGTAAATTGCAACATGCAGTGGATTTCTTTTTCGATCCTTGTTTCATGCAAGTTGTATCTTTTGGGACAAGAAACATAGATTTGGACTCAAGCGAAAACATTACCATTCCTGATGTTGTTAGAACCTCATGTCATTCTCAAATAGTCAAGATGTATGAAACCTTGTGTGAGGAAATTCACTTTACACCACTTTGCCAATCCACCCTTTTTCACATTTTGCAAGCCTGTGCTGCATCTAAAAGGAAGAATCTCCATGGTTTGGACAACACTGCTGCTGAAGGAGAAGAGGGGTATAAAGCACTTCAAGATCTAGCGTGGAGACTGCACAGCTGTGGAATTATATCAGGAGATGCTTTCAAAGATATAAAAGGTCAACTTTCATCAAGTCGTATCTACATGAAAACTGATTACAAGATTCATGTTCAGGATTCAGATATGTGTTCAGACCATTGTATTACTTGGGGACTCAGTGATCCTAATGACTCAGAATTGCAGAAATCCTGTGACCATTTGCATTCTCTGCAGTGTGACAGATGTCAGATTTTGGAAGATGTTGAAGAAAAATTCTCAAACATTGTAGCAAGTATAGAGGAAGGAGACTGCAGGAAGATTCAAGGAAATCATTATCAGATTCATTACAGCAGATCAGAAATTGGAAGGCTCACATAATGCGATCAGTGAACCAGGATACATTTCGTATTAACTGTCTTCAAAATCTCAAACAAAACCAGGCATTCTTGGTCATGGATTGGGCAATGAAATTTCTACCCTTGAAGTTCAGAGAGAAGCAGACAGACTGGTTTGGGCAGCGTGGAAAGAACTGGCATGTCACTGTCTGCATTTACCGAGATGCACAGGATACAATCTGTGTGAGTATTGATATATATATCGATATCATATTTAGAATTAAAAGATAAACAATTCTAAAATAAGTAAAATGATGTCTTTTTTGAAAATGCAAACAATGAGAACGTAATGAAACTATGTCACTTTTAAAGTTAGGATTAATGAAATCAACATTTCATTGTAGCACAGAACCTTTACTCATGTTTTTGATGGAGGCAAGCAAGACTGGTTTAGTGTCATCTGCATAATTGAAAATGTGTTCAACACCATAAAAGATCAACTCCCACAACTCACTGAAGTGTTCCTACGTTCTGACAATGCTGCTTGCTACCACTGTGGGCACATGTGGCTTTGTCTTCCAGAGGTTAGCAAACACACTGGTAAGTGAAAAGTATTTTAAGAAGATAATGTACTTAAATTAATTAAAGTAGCAAATTTACCATTAATTTTCACGTCTCAAGATATTGCAGTAAATACTTTCTATGCATATGACTATGCCAAACTGTTTTAATTCGGCAGCTTTATGGATCACATTGTTTCATTGTTTTCATTGGTAAAGTACACTTTAACAATTGCTGTTACGTCATTACATTAAAGCAACCACCTTTGTTTCACATGTTCTGGATGATAATTAGAATCTTGTATTCATGTCTGATATCCACACTAAATGAGTTAAGAGAATCTTGTGAGCTTATAAGCTATATATAATATAACTGTATATATACAACGTTGAAAAGTAAGTTGAGATTTATTGTATTTTCAAAAGGTCTGAACGTGAAAACATACTGCTATTCGGAACCCCAGGCTGGAAAGTCATACTGTGATTCAAAAATTGCCCACATGAAGAGAAAGATGGGGACATGGGTTACAGAAGGCAATGACATTGTTACAGCAACAGACATGAAGTCAGCAATTGATGCAACAACAGGTATTGGAACAAACCCTTCATTTGTGTAGACTTTCTACAATGGATTGTTGTTTTGTAAATAGGCCTAAGTGGAAGCTGAAATATTGAATAATATCTTGGTTGGCATATTTTATTTTCAGATTAAAGTTATTCTTGTTATGCATGTATATTTTGATATATCAAGTATCAGAAAAACACACTCAAATCACTCATCTTAAATGTAATTTTCAGTAGTGGTAAAATTCTGTAAAGTTTAAATGACTAAATACATGGAATTGGTTTTAAAGTTTTAAAGTAAAAGCTACAAGAAATGGCAAGCCACGAAATCTTCATAATTTTATGAATACTCTCTTGAGCACAAATAGAGAATGTGTTCTCCCAGATTCAGATGATTTCTCTAAATTAGCAAATGACTTTAACAGCTATTTTGAATCCAAAGTCCGAAACATTAAAACTCTTTTTCATGGAAACAGTCCAGTCAAAAGACAAGGCACTCAGTCTGAGTTCACTGGAACAATCCTGTTCAAGTTTGAACCATTCTCGCAGCACGAAGTTAGACTTCTCATCAGATCATCAAACGTAACAACCTGTTTGAGTGACCCAATCCCAAGCAAAATGATTGTTGATCACATGACCTCTATGCTGCCCGTCATCACAGACATCATCAACAAGAGTCTATCGGAGGGTGTGTTTCCGCATAACATGAAGACTGCTATCATCAAACCACACATAAAAAGAAAGAACCACGACTCAACGGTCCTTAAAAATTACCGCCCGGTCTCTAACTTGCCCTACCTGTCCAAACTGATTGAACGAGCAGTTACGAAGAGACTCATGGATCATCTGTCTGAAAATAACATTCTGAGTAAATTCCAGTCTGCATATAGACCACATCACTCAACCGAAACTCTGCTACTAAGAGTCGTGAATGACCTCAGATGGGCAGTTGACTCAGGCAATGCTGCATATTTGGTCCTACTAGATTTAAGTGCAGCATTTGATACTGTGGATCATGAGATACTGCTGCACATTCTGGAGCATCACGCCGGAATTCATGGTGTAGCCTTGACATGGTTTCAGTCCTATCTGACAGACAGGAGTCAACTTGTTTCAGTTGCAGAAAAACTCTCCAGCAAGACCTTTCTCTCGTGTGGTGTACCTCAGGGCTCCGTCCTAGGTCCAGTCCTCTTTCTCATCTATACAAACCAGCTTCAATCCGTCATCGACAGCTTCAAAATCTCGAACTATTCGTATGCAGATGATACCCAACTCCTTAAGCCTTTCACACCTGCGTTACTATCACCAGCCGTCCAACAACTAGAACTCTGCACTGCCGGAATAAAATCATGGATGAACGGCCAAACACTAAAGCTCAATGATGAAAAAACAGAGGTTCTACTTGTTGGCAGAAAGCATCACCTAACTCATCTCAGAAATGAAGTCACAATTGGTTCAGCACAAGTGTCTACATCGAGACTTGTGAAAGACCTAGGAGTTCAGATTGACGCAGACCTTTCACTGCAGGAGCAAGTCAACAGAATATGCAAATCATGTTATTTTCATCTTAAATATCAGGAATTACATCACAGCGGAATGTGCCCACATCCTAGTCAGATGTCTAGTGCTATCCAGACTAGACTACTGCAATGGACTGTTGATCGGCCTCAGCAAACACAATATCTCAAGACTACAGAAAGTACAGAATACAGCTGCAAGAATTATTTCTCGGAAGACTAAATCTATCACATCTCTCCTGTTCTCAAATCCTTACATTGGTTGCCTATTCATCAGAGAATCGACTTCAAACTACTCTGCATCACTTTCCGCTGTCTCCACAATCAAGCTCCAGAATATCTCACCGAACTCATCACAGAATACATTCCATCAAGATCACTCCGGTCCCAGAATCAGCACCTACTACAAGTTCCCAAATTCCACCTAGTTTCGTATGGGAAAAGGGCTTTCTCCTATGTTGCACCAACTCTTTGGAACTCTTTACCTTTAGAAATCAAACTATGTGAATCTCTCTCAACTTTCAAGTCAAAAGTTAAAACTCACCTGTTTCAAAGTGCCTATGATTGACTCTTTTACTCAATTCTTTTCAGCGCATTGAGCATTCATAAGTGTGTGGACATTTGCGCTTTATAAGTGACATTATTATTATTATTATTATTATTATTATTATTATGGTTTAGTACAAACATTGTTTTTTTTTAAAAACTATAGATTATAGAATTGTATTTATTTTATCATTTTAGGTGTTACAGGATGTCAAGTTGCTGTAGTAACAATGGGCACTGACAAACAAATTGTCAAGTCTCACAGACTGAAACAAATAAATTGTTTCAATGAAGTAGTATTCCAAGACAATGGAATACTTCTGAGAAAAGCCTATGCCAAATGATGAATTGCAAAAAGCTGGGAATGGACTCCAAATGTCTCACCAATCAGGATGCAAGACACTTGAGGGTTTTACTTTACCCACAGCATGTGAAGGTAAAATCAGTCGTCCACAACCTACACAAACAGATCTTGATACAGTGTACTGTTGTCCAGAGCCGGGTTGTACCAACACCTTTCCCTGTTACAGGGATGCAGAAGATCACCTTGCTCTTGGCACCCACAACTGTCAACTTGTGAAGGAGTCAACGTATGACAACATAAAGCGATAGTGGGCCCGTCTCTGCAATGAAGTTGTCATTACCTACAAGGTCCGCACAACCACAGGTAGTTGCACATCACAAGCAGATGGATCAAGGCAAATGGGGTGGGCCTTGAGAAGTGCACGCAAATGTGTTAGGTTTAACACTAAGGTGAAGGACTTTCTTCAAGCCAACTTCATGGAAGGTGAAAGCAACAAAAAGAGTGATCCTTTGGAGGTGTCATGCATCATGAAAACATTAAGAGATGATGAAGGGAACAAGATGTTCAGCCATTTCCAAGTGGTTAAGACCCAATCAAATAACGTCATTCTTTTCAAGACTTTCGAACAAGAAAATCAAAATGAAAACTGAAGGAATAGATGATGAGGATTTGTTTGTTGTACAGGATGCCATTGACAATGATGTTTTGATGAATGAATTGTCAGAAAGTTAACCAGATAACTGTCAGGGCTATTGAATGTGATCAAATCTTATATGTTACACAGCACATCTTTCCGTGGTGAGGGAGCCTCAGAGTAAGTCTAACAACTCCATGTCAACCCTCGCTTTCACAAGTATGACATTACAGAGTTGAGTGTAGCAGCACGGCTCACGAGTATTAGCTGCCTCAAGGTATCTACCTGATTCGATTCAAATACTTATTTCATTACTTGGCTTTGACAGTATATATTTCTTTAAGTCATTTCACAAAATGAGGTGACAAAGTCCTGTTGTTAAAGAACTATTACTGGGTGACAAATGTGCAAATGCAGCGGAGTATATTTGTGAACTCTGGGGTGATTATTTTGTTGATCTAGCTAAGCCTCACTGCTCTTCTTCATCTGAAAAACTTCAAAATATCAGTTGACAGAAAGTTTACACATAATATTAAGCCTGGAACACTTATCATGTGATGATTTTTTTTGTGTGTAAATGTATTGAAATAGACTATGTACAGGGGCACATCAATAATGTCAATATTAATGGTCCAGATTATGTTCACAACGAACATCTAATCTATGGCAATGATAGCATCATAAATGTAATAACTGCCCTTTATATTCTATTGTAAAGTCTGTATATGTCCCTAGCACAATCAGAAAAGGTGTAGTTGTTCCAATATATAAAGCAAAAAAATCAAAACATGATCCTAAAAACTATAGAGGAATAACTTTAACATCTTGTATTTGAAAACTCTTTGAGAAAGTACTTCTCGCTAGATTAGAAACCCAGATTGCAAGAGTATCTACCAGCATTTCCAGACAAGCTCCGGTTGGCTTTAGAAAAGAACACGGTGCAACCACTTCAGTGTAGACTTTAAATGAAAGTTTATCCTACTATTTAAGCAGAGATTCAAAGGTATACACTGCTTTTATGGATAAGGAAAAGGCGTTCGACTGCATATGGCACAATGTACTCTTTTTAAAGTTATAAAGAAACAGGAACAAAAGGCAAAATGTGGCAGCTCCTATACCAAAGCTACACAAAAGTTCTGCTTTTGTTCAATATTGTGGCTTAAACTCAAATGAATATACCATGCAAGGTGTCAGACAAGGAAGGGTCTTGTCCTCCTTTTTTTCTACTTTTTATTAATGACATAATATGTTAATTTTGAACCTTAAGCAATGGTATTCACGTATATACAAGGTATTGATATCCCCTGTATCTTATTGGCTGATGACACTACACTTGCTTCAACGTGCTTGCATTATATCCGTAAATGTAAGACAGGTCATGATTATTATCCTTTCACATTTGGCGAAACAGATATTGCAATAAGTGGTAGTGTCAAATATGGAGGCATCATGCTTTCCTCTGATTTATCCTTCAAATCTAGACTGCACGCATATTGTAAAAACGCACGACAGTCTGCAAACTCCCTTAGTAATCCAGGCTTAAACAGTAAAGATCTCCATCCTACCCCCTGTGTAAAAATATGGAGGAGGATGATACTCTACGTGTGTGAATATTTACCTATTCTGCATGGTAAAGACTAGGAATTGGTTGAAAGCATGCATAGATACTTTTGCAGGGATTTGGCAAACTTTTTCATCTACCTCGGTGCTAGGAAACCTTGGTATGTGGAGTATGGTTGGCTACATAGGTAACTGTCGACTTTTATTTATTGGTAGACCATGGAACAGGTCATGCCACTCCTCATATACAATTTTATATATATGTGAGTGGCTATCTTGAAATAGTTATGAACTGTGTTAATGAAACTGAAACTGTACAATGGCATACTCAAGTCAGCGTGAGACATGTTTACCCACAATATAGAGATATCATACAAAGTTGTGTACAAATCAATTCTCGAGCCAATTTTCAAAATATTGTGAACTCTGCCATATAATTCTACATTGTGAACATTATATGTACAACAGGAATCAACTCTTGTCCAAACTTATAGATCTTTTTCATGTCAATGTGTCTGGGCATATAGAATTACTGCCAGAAGATGAAATGCTGTCTCTCGTTTCTTGAGGTGAAACACCGGTTACTGAACACATAGATGAAATGTCATGGAGATGTATGATTGTCCTATTTTGAAAATAACTTTATCCCATGGTATCCTCACTCAAGTGTGTATTTTTAGATCCTTCCTTGCCTTTGCTCTGTACATGTGTGTACCCGCATTGTGAATATCTTGTTGTGAATATTTGATGTATATAGTATACGATCTTCAGATTGAAATAAGTACTGAGAATGTTTTATAGTTAATATACTCAGCAGCAAAAAAACGTCAGTACGAATTGAAAATTAGATAGGCACTGTAATCAAATCATTACAGAAATGGACATAATAAGCGGATCAAAAACATGTTTTGTGTACAATATCTTGACACATCAATGAATAACTCAGCACAATTTCAAGACATTACGTGAACGTTTGCAGTCCATTCAGACTCTTGACTTCAGTAGCTAATCGATTGATGAAGGCCATTGGCACCTTGAACCAGACTCTGAGAAAGGCCTGATGCAATAAATAGGCTGTGTTCGGCCTTGGTATGACTACATTCAGTCTCCTCTGAATTTCATCCCAAAGATGTTCAATTGGGTTTAAATCAGGACTAAGGGCTGGCCACTGCACAATGTTGACACCGTTCTGCTGTAAGAAGTCCCGTGTAGCTCTGGAAGTATGGGCCCGGGCATTATCATGCTGGAAAATGTGGTTCCGGTGACATGCGAAAAGTGGTATGACTGAGAGCTTGGTCGATGTAGGGCACCGCTGTGATGCCGCCTCCTCTCCCTGGACCAAGGTTCTGGACACCACAGGACCCACTCTCTGGTTCAGGCCTATTCCTCCCAATACCATGATGCTTGCACCTCCCCATGAGTCTCTTTCTTAACACATTGGTCTGAGTAACGCTGGCCACGTCGTCGCCATATTCTTGTTCTGCCATCTGCAATTGATACGCAGTACCGACTCATCTGTGAACAGAACAGTTCTCCATTGCCTGTATCTCCAGTTTTGGTGTTGTAGGGCAAACTGTAGACGTTCACGCCGATGACGAGGGGTGAGGATAGGTCCATGGTAAGGTCTACGGCAATGGAGGTTCCCAATGTTAAGACGTCGGCGTACTGTATCAGTACTGATTGGTCTTCCGTGTGTTCCCACTGTCTTGTCGTCTTCCAAACTGACGTTTCTTTTGCTGCTTAGTATATATGGCCATATGCTGTTTGTGTGAGTAGGGTAAGTGTATGAAAGAATGGGTGATAGAGATTCTGTTTGACAATGATACATATGAGTTTGAATGAGTGAATGATTTGTGTGAATGGTTTTCAGTTAATGTATATGTATATGTTGTTTGTCTGAGTAGGATTGGTGTATGGAAGGTAGTATGACAGATTATGAATCGATAATATATGGGATGTATGACAAACTGACAGGATTTTTTTTATTCATATACTTATTTATTTAACTATTTATTTAACTTAGTAACTAAACTAACTAACCAACTTACCAACCAACCAACTAACCCACTAATACACTAACCAACTAACCCACTAATACACTAACCAACTAACCCACTAATACACTAACCCACTAATACACTAACCAACTAACTCACTTTATCACTAACTCACTCACTCACTCACTCACTCTATCGAGAATGAATGAAAGCTTTGAACGGATGACAAATGTAAGAATGCCAGTATGAATGTATTATTGAGTACATGTAATACCTTATTTTTAAGTGTACATGTATTATAAAAGTGTCTCATGGCCCTATGGCCGGGCATTATTTGTATTTATTTACATGCGTGACACTATGTAATAAACATTTCTTCTTCCCCTCCTCCTCTTCTTCTTCTTATTCTTAAAAGTATGGTTCATACTTCAAATAAGGTGTCTGTGTTATGTTTGTGATGAGGAATATTCCATTTATGCTTTTATAAAAGTATAGAAAGCCAACACTGAAGAAGTAAGTATGTGACATCTTCACTTTCTCACTGTATTTTCCATTTTATGATCTCACATTCCCTGAAAATAATAATTTTGATGACTCAGCATAATTTACTTAAGTACTTAAGAAAAAGAACTATAACAGGATTTAGTACTTGAAAATCGGTTAGCTTTTAAGTAATTTGTTAGTAATTTAGGCCCCCAAAAGCATTAACTGTATACAGCATGCACAGAGGGTCTATACTTAGCATTTTTCTTCAAAACGTCCACTTCTTAGTTAAGTTGACATTGCAAATCCCTCTGCTATTTTTTGCAAATAATGTTCCTAACACTCCTCTTAAATACTTAAATAATACTTTCTTGTGGAATATTCAATCAATAGCTGATTTCTTTTGGTAACTGTACCAAATTGTTTTCAGTCAAAATTTTGAAAATATATATATTATCGGTTAGCTTTTAAATTTCAGCGGTTAATAAAATAAAAAATTCAAAACTTTACAAACTTTTTATGTCTTGCTATCACAATTTCATAATTGTATTAAGCAAAGTAATAGCAATAACAACATCAAACGTTTGCTGTTCTGAGATAAATGCCCCTAAAAATCACCAATTTTGAGTAATTTGGTTATAGGTTAAAATACCCGTTACCTTGACAACCGTTGCTATGGAGCGGTCCTCATCAACTCTTCGAAAACATAAGTGTGTCAAGCTCCCAAGTTAGGCAATCCCAGTCCAGCAGTAGAAATTTGCTCTTGCCCACCTTACTATAAATAAGTGACGTAAATCCCTTACTATGCTGATGAGGCGCCATAACAAGCGTCGACCACGTGACTTCACCTGCTATACAGCTGCAGGTCTTTTGAAATCACTCGTACTCTGGTTTGCATTCCGTCAGAGGGATTAGTTATTTCAACCTTCAAAATTACCTGCTTGCATACACTTGAAGAAACTTTCCGTTGTTTTAAGGTAATCTAATTTGAATACATTGTTTAGTTGTACTGTTACATTACATACCTGAATATTAGAACAATATTTTAAATGATTTGAATAACTTGTTATTAAATTTCAGATGTGGTATACAAGTATTCTTGTTAAACTGAAGAAGGGGTGATGGATGGATGGAAGAACGGACGGTCGTGTGTATGTGTATGTGTAGACACTGGCCTGAGTGGGCTTGTGGACAAATAGGCTTCCGGACTTTAAATAGGTGTTTTGTCTATCATAATATTCAGATTTGATTTAAACATCTTGGTGATATGCATTAATGTAGTCTAATATATTGTATTTCAGTTCCAATATGAGTCTCAGTGGTTGGTGTCTTTCACTACTAGCTACTCTTCATGTTGGTATTCATATTTTATCAAACAGTTTTGTGAGTTAAATTCATTTAGCATAATCACTTGTGATTATAACCTTATGGAAGAGGCTGCTGCTAAATCTGCTAGCGGGGTTTTAGGACTTCTCATTTCTGAGTTTAAGGCAATGTGAGCTATCCATTTTAACACTTTTCCTTATTTCTCTACGACACGACAGTATCAGTCTAAGTAAACTCAGGCTCAGTATTATTCGTTACACTGCTACACTGAGTCTAACAAAACCTTATATAAGGTCGCGTCAGCTAACCTTTGAGCGCATTCGTCACCACTCGTTCCTTTCCGTAACCTCCAAGAAGACTCGTCCCCCACTCGATACTTCGAGACGCCTTTACACAACAACATTTACGGTTCAATGAACAGATTAGCTACTTCCTGTTACCTACATATTATAATGGATTAGTCCAAATAAAAACACAAGAATAAAACTGGAGCTGTATTATTTACTTTGAAAGGTGGTCGAAAAGACATAAATTTGAATTTTGATTGCTTCAATATAAAAATTTCATAAACATTTGGGCTTAACCTTCTCGTCCAACGGGAGTTGGCGACATCATATTTTACAAAAATTGTCAAAAAATGATTGGATCATTTCAGAAATTAAAGTTCCAACTAAATAAAACACCAGCTTTTCTTCAGGATTTACTCCCACCTCAAGTAGGTAACCGGACAAGCTATAAGTTAAGAAACTCCAATAATTTTAGCCAACCATGTACAAGATTGAGGTACTCAACATCATCTTTTATTCCATCAGCAGTTAAATGTGGAGTAACATCCCCTTAGTGGTTACACCCCCTTAGCTGTAAGAATTGCGACTCTCTTGCATATATGTATTATTCATATGGAATAAGGAAGTTAAATGGGTTGCACACAACATTAAGATCTATGACCTGTAATTATTATATATTTAGAATAAAAATGATGCATCATGTCAATGTGGCCATGGATGTGAGAATGTTTTTCCTTACTTCCTTGAATGTCCATTGTATAATATTCAAAGACATAAACTGTTACACTCTATAGAAAGTATTGTTAAAATTAGAATACCGACTGGTATTAATGTTTTCAAATATGTACACATCTATATCTCTCAAACAAACGTTTTTACAGTTAACTTCTGTTGTACATATCCTATTATTGGGAGAGGGCTTTTTTGAGTTGAACAACTTGTGCCCAATGCTTTTCTTGAATGAATAAAATATGTTTCAATCAATAAACACAATCAAACCTCTCAGTGGCAAACCTGTTTTTATATTCGATAGTAATTGATAGTAAAATCAATCTTCAAAAGAGAAGACAGATTATCATTTAATCACAACAAAGTTCTATTTACACTCAATCAAACTTCTCAGTAACGAACCTGTTTCAGGCTCACCCTACTCTACTCACTGGACAGTGGGCTGTTCCATTATACCCGTAGGTGTTACCCTAATTAACCTTCTAGTTCAGTGTCTGTCAATCGGCTGTCTGTCAAATCGGTGTCTGTCAGTTGGGAGATAACCCTTGTTATGTGCGAAAATACGACAAACCAATCAGAACGCGCGTAAATGAGAGCGGTGCTTTGATAAATAATCCCGAGCACTTAAATCGTTTATGGTATTATGTCATTGTTTAAAAAATTCTGAAAAATATATATCGTCATATTGAAAGTACAAAGAACGTAGCTAAAATAAATAAGTACAAAAAAACCCAAAACAACAACCTAGCAATACAGTGTACATGTGCTTCGGTGATATTATGAAACATTGGAATCAAACAGGGATAGAGTTATCGTTCATGTTTAAAGTAGTTCTGATGTTCATGCGCCAATAATGAAATCCTTCCAGAGGGGCACGAGTCGCTATTCGGCTTGTCCCGGAATAACACGAGTGGGTCACGAATGTTGAAAGACGCCTGAAAACATCGAACATTATCTTATAACATGCCCTGGGCATAACAAGATAAGACATAATCTCAGAAATGCTGTACTTGAGGTTGATGATGTATTTTCATTAGAAACAGTTTTGAGCCCCAATATCATGTATGGGTCTGTGCAACGGGCAGTTTTAGAAAATATCTGGAAAATATGATGTAATCTAGACAGGCTCTCGAATGGCTTTGACAGATTTAGTTCTGTGGTTTTAAATCACTTTAACACTCTGTTATCTGAACCTACTGCTTTTTTAATGAATGAGTATTTCATGTTTCAGAAATGGAAGTGATTACTTAAGGTTTTTAATCCGTAACACAAAGCAGAGGTTATTCGACATACGTATACATCTATCCAAATTAATAGTGTTGTCGTTTCCTTTTGGCGATGAAATTACCTATGATTGCTTATTAAATCCAGTCAATGTGTTGGGCGCAAATAGGCCTCTTATTGGCCCACGTCGCCCTAAAACTACAAAACCAACCAACCAACAAAAGCATACTTCTTTTCAGAATTGTTGTTGGGTAACTCGATAATACCTAGGATTGAGCTGAGTTTACACGCAGATCCAAAAGCAGATGCAACCACCCTGTTACAATTTAAACAATTAAAGATGCTGAATGTTTATTCATTCTGTATGGTATCATTTATGCAAACTTGAACGGTATTACGACACTGTGACAATCTCATTACATTAATATTTCCGACAAAATACATTACGACTCCCAAATATGGATTACCTAGCAGAATATTTGCATTCATGTAATTAAGTTATGTCACTTCGTGGTTGCAGAATGTGTCTCTCATATGCGGATCTACCCACACCTGGAGTAGTTTTTGATTGAAAGAAGTAAATCTAGACCTGTTTCTTCTGCATGAGACGAGGGGGGTTCGCTTGTTGGCGTGACTGCCTGTCCATGCACAGTGGATTTCTGAATGAGACACAAACACGTGTTTACAAGTGTTATTTACTGATAACAAACTGAAGTTCAGTTATTGGTAGTAATAACAGTTTTGCCGGCTTTTTTCCAGCTATTTTCTCCAGAAGGAATCTGGAACCAGAATCCCCCTGCCCTATCACCGACACCTCTGAGGGGATGTCCTCGCTTGCTTTGAGAGAACCAAACGAGGCTGAATAACTACATGTGATCATTGTAATTAAACCACCTATTCTCTAGTCTGATTTGTAGATAACTTATTTATAGCAACTAGTCCCTGTCCGTAACTTGAATGAAGGTTATGGAGTGCGCAGATAGCTACCAAAAGCAGATTCCGTTATTTTTTTGGTGGGCGTACACAGCGATGTTCGCCATGCTTGTCTGACAAGCCCGAAAGTATATTGATAACAGATCAATACTTGAAGATAAATCAACAAAGATACCAATTCCTATCTTTAAGGTAATCTAATTTTAATTCATCGCTTAGTTATTCTGTTTAATTACATTATTGAAAGTTATAACAACATTGTCTGTGATTTGGTGACTGAACATGTTACAAATGTGATATGAGAAACTGACCCATTACACCAAAATTGTGATCCTGACGACACGTTTATCAAACCACTGATCGTATTTCCAGTTAAGGTAATTAGAAATATCCCAACGGGTTATAAACGTTGCAATCTCGCATAACTTGGTCCGGTAGTGAATCTAGTTTTTAACCCTACACAGGGTGTGTTTTGAAACATCCTACCCGTGCTTCAGGGGGTGCGGTAACTGCATCACTCAGTGGGGATCTATTGGTGCAATGATCAACCTTCATAGATATAACATGGAATAAAGACCTTGTTGTAATACCACAGATGACAACACAAGCTTCTCTATTGGTGCAATGATCAACCTTCATAGATATAACATGGAATAAAGACCTTGTTGTAATACCACAGATGATGACAACACAAGCTTCTCTATTGGTGCAATGATCAACCTTCATAGATATAACATGGAATAAAGACCTTGTTGTAATACCACAGATGACAACACAAGCTTCTCTATTGGTGCAATGATCAACCTTCATAGATATAACATGGAATAAAGACCTTGTTGTAATACCACAGATGACAACACAAGCTTCTCTATTGGTGCAATGATCAACCTTCATAGATATAACATGGAATAAAGACCTTGTTGTAATACCACAGATGACAACACAAGCTTCTCTATTGGTGCAATGATCAACCTTCATAGATATAACATGAAATAAAGACCTTGTTGTAATACCACAGATGACAACACAAGCTTCTCTATTGGTGCAATGATCAACCTTCATAGATATAACATGGAATAAAGACCTTGTTGTAATACCACAGATGACAACACAAGCTTCTCTATTGGTGCAATGATCAACCTTCATAGATATAACATGGAATAAAGACCTTGTTGTAATACCACAGATGACAACACAAGCTTCTCTATTGGTGCAATGATCAACCTTCATAGATATAACATGGAATAAAGACCTTGTTGTAATACCACAGATGACAACACAAGCTTCTCTATTGGTGCAATGATCAACCTTCATAGATATAACATGGAATAAAGACCTTGTTGTAATACCACAGATGACAACACAAGCTTCTCTATTGGTGCAATGATCAACCTTCATAGATATAACATGGAATAAAGACCTTGTTGTAATACCACAGATGACAACACAAGCTTCTCTATTGGTGCAATGATCAACCTTCATAGATATAACATGGAATAAAGACCTTGTTGTAATACCACAGATGACAACACAAGCTTCTCTATTGGTGCAATGATCAACCTTCATAGATATAACATGGAATAAAGACCTTGTTGTAATACCACAGATGACAACACAAGCTTCTCTATTGGTGCACAAGCTTCTATTGGTGCAATGATCAACCTTCATAGATATAACATGGAATAAAGACCTTGTTGTAATACCACAGATGACAACACAAGCTTCTCTATTGGTGCAATGATCAACCTTCATAGATATAACATGGAATAAAGACCTTGTTGTAATACCACAGATGACAACACAAGCTTCTCTATTGGTGCAATGATCAACCTTCATAGATATAACATGGAATAAAGACCTTGTTGTAATACCACAGATGACAACACAAGCTTCTCTATTGGTGCAATGATCAACCTTCATAGATATAACATGGAATAAAGACCTTGTTGTAATACCACAGATGACAACACAAGCTTCTCTATTGGTGCAATGATCAACCTTCATAGATATAACATGGAATAAAGACCTTGTTGTAATACCACAGATGACAACACAAGCTTCTCTATTGGTGCAATGATCAACCTTCATAGATATAACATGGAATAAAGACCTTGTTGTAATACCACAGATGACAACACAAGCTTCTCTATTGGTGCAATGATCAACCTTCATAGATATAACATGGAATAAAGACCTTGTTGTAATACCACAGATGACAACACAAGCTTCTCTATTGGTGCAATGATCAACCTTCATAGATATAACATGGAATAAAGACCTTGTTGTAATACCACAGATGACAACACAAGCTTCTCTATTGGTGCAATGATCAACCTTCATAGATATAACATGGAATAAAGACCTTGTTGTAATACCACAGATGACAACACAAGCTTCTCTATTGGTGCAATGATCAACCTTCATAGATATAACATGGAATAAAGACCTTGTTGTAATACCACAGATGACAACACAAGCTTCTCTATTGGTGCAATGATCAACCTTCATAGATATAACATGGAATAAAGACCTTGTTGTAATACCACAGATGACAACACAAGCTTCTCTATTGGTGCAATGATCAACCTTCATAGATATAACATGGAATAAAGACCTTGTTGTAATACCACAGATGACAACACAAGCTTCTCTATTGGTGCAATGATCAACCTTCATAGATATAACATGGAATAAAGACCTTGTTGTAATACCACAGATGACAACACAAGCTTCTCTATTGGTGCAATGATCAACCTTCATAGATATAACATGGAATACAGACCTTGTTGTAATACCACAGATGACAACACAAGCTTCTCTATTGGTGCAATGATCAACCTTCATAGATATAACATGGAATACAGACCTTGTTGTAATACCACAGATGACAACACAAGCTTCTCTATTGGTGCAATGATCAACCTTCATAGATATAACATGGAATAAAGACCTTGTTGTAATACCAGTTGGTAAAACCCATGAGGGCTAGAAAAGAGGGGTGAATGAGTTCGTGGATGGATGGACGGACGGATACTACATTTGTGGATACCGGTCAGAGTACCGTGAGGGACAAAAATAATTTTCCAGAATTTAAACAGGACGTCAATTCTCGAGACCCTCATTTTAAATTTGTAGGTCCTGATGTTGAACACGGGACGCATCCACACATTCTGAGACTGAATACGATGTTCTATATGACGACACGTGTTCTGTTTCTGATCCTGTCATCTATTATAGAACCGACTGTTTTCGCCTGTAGGGTGACCATGCATACCAGAAGAGATCATGCGCTGAATAGTGGTTGATCAATTCAAATTCCAACATTATCCTATTCTCAAACTTAAGAAGTATAAACTGTAACCTGTTGATTAAAACTGGTCGTGAAAATAAAGCTTCACGCAACGAACGGAACTGTGATATTTGGTTGTCGCCTGCATCGGTAACCCCCCATTACCCCTACATGCCACTACCCCTACAGCTTATAACAACATAGTTTACGGTCTGTTGCACTGATAAGACCCTACCTGTTACCTATAGTACAGTGTTGATACCTATAGTATAGTGTTGATACCCAAAGTACAGTGTTGATACCCATAGAACAGTGTTGATACCCATAGTACAGTGTTGATACCATAGTACAGTGTTGATACCCATAGTACAGTGTTGATACCCATAGTACAGTGTTGATACCCATAGTGCAGTGTTTATACCATAGTACAGTGTTGATACCCATAGTGCAGTGTTGATACCCATAGTACAGTGTTGATACCCATAGTACAGTGTTGATACCCATAGTACAGTGTTGATACCCATAGTACAGTGTTGATACCCATAGTGCAGTGTTTATACCATAGTACAGTGTTGATACCCATAGTGCAGTGTTGATACCCATAGTACAGTGTTGATACCCATAGTACAGTGTTGATACCCATAGTGCAGTGTTGATACCCATAGTACAGTGTTGATACCCATAGTACAGTGTTGATACCCATAGTACAGTGTTGATACCCATAGTGCAGTGTTGATACCCATAGTACAGTGTTGATACCCATAGTACAGTGTTGATACCCATACTACAGTGTTGATACTAAACCCCTTTAAATAGAACTATGATTTTTGTCTTAATTCCGTGCATTTATTGCATGTAAAGAAATAATGCACAGCATTTTCGACTGGATGTCCACATGAGCACAAGGGGCTGTCGATGATGTCTGTCAAACCTATCAGCATTCAGATCAAATCAGTTCAGATCAAAAATAATAGTTTTGTTATATTGTCTTAATATCGAGTTTTTGAATCGGGATAAAGTATCAATATTTTGAATTTCAGAACTTAGGGAATTCCATAGTATTATTATATCAGGTATTATCGTCGGTAAGATGAAAGATTTGTAGATAATTTCTAAACTTTTATGCGATAATCGATATTTTAAACTTCTTGAACATTTAGTCAGTAACTTTCTTTTCATAGAGTTTATGTGAATATCCCAGTAACAGTTATTAGGGTCAAGTTTAGATGCTTATGATTATCTATTGTTCTGCTCACTAGAGGTTTATCTTTCATCATGAAACTAAAACAGCTTTTAGCTAATCCCAAATTTCCTTGACACAAGACACTAAACAACAGCTTAATCCCTCCCTTGATCTCATCTGTATACTCTATGCACTAACCCCTCCCTTGATCTCATCTGTATACTCTATGCACTTACCCCTCCCTTGATCTCATCTGTATACTCTATGCACTAACCCCTCCCTTGATCTCATCTGTATACTCTATGCACTAACCCCTCCCTTGATCTCATCTGTATACTCTATGCACTTACCCCTCCCTTGATCTCATCTGTATACTCTATGCACTAACCCCTCCCTTGATCTCATCTGTATACTCTATGCACTAACCCCTCCCTTGATCTCATCTGTATACTCTATGCACTTACCCCTCCCTTGATCTCATCTGTATACTCTGTGCACTAATCTCTCCTTGGGTCAGTCCATTATGTCAGCCAGGTAAATGCCGTCTGTTGTTTTAACTAATTGTAGGGGTACTGGGGTGTAGGGGTTAATGGCATGTAGGGGTTATGGGGTACAACCCCTGCATCCTACAGTGCCATATTAGAGGTAAAGGTAGCGTTCTGTGGGCAATCCTCTTCCGGGTATCTTTCCTTTCGTTCCCCCTCCATGTGCGTCCATCTGGACGGTCCAACCTTAAACTGACAGCGAATGGCGCATGCAAGTGCTCCTACTACACTTAAAGACAGGTAACCAGTGCAGCCTTCACATTTATAGGTAATGTTCTCGCTGGTGTACAGACAATATTTGTTTTGGGCAGAAACTATGTACCTGCTGTCCACAGCTCATGATACATCAGGGAAGAGCACGTTTGGTCACTCAGCAGCTTGGATAGAGATTGGTTATTGGCTATATCCTTGACCAGTCGATATGCTGGGTTTCGGCTTTATCAACTCAAGCTATCATGTAACAGTTTGTGTATTGTAAACATACACACTGGTAACGATGTATGAAATATACACATAAGACAAATAGGAGTAGATAGTCACTTTGGCGGGTTTATTTGTCCTCATTTTAGTGCTTTTCGATAAGTAAAACAAAGCGATTGAAATCCAACCACTGAGTAGAGGTAGTATTTATTTTCATATACATTTTATGCACACAACTAGTACATAAACATAATGGTTTGCTGTACATGTAAATATAATCTTCACCTTGATACGAATGACTATCCAAACTAGAGTACACGCATTACAGAATTCACGAGGTGACACTATACTGAATTATTATAGTGTATAAACTTGCAGTTGACACCCCACCCCAATATTTATGAAGGTGGGCGTGCCTATATCTTTACTGAATGCAAACGAGGTTCATAAGATTACAGATGTGCATGCATGTATAAACATCACAGAGAGGGGCGTGACTCCATAAAGCAAGATGTCCAATGATATAACAGCGCATCTGTTTATTTTACACTTGTCACGGGACATACCTTTCAACAAGGACGTAACTACATATGCATTCTACCGGAGGCTGTTATTTCAAGGTCGAAAGAGGCGTTCAATTATCTCATTACTGTAATCTGCTTGAATGATTATACGCATGTGTATCGATACCGTAACTGATATACTATCCAGCTTTTATTGACGATGGATCAATAGAGACTGAGTTGATTGATACACGTGATAATTGCACCGGAATTTAAATAATTACACAGATCAAATACAAACGTTTTACAGAATGCTCATGTAAATTGCATAGAAAACTGACAGTTCAAATCAACATGAAACTTTCAACAGCTTGAACAAAAATGCTTGAAATACCTTTGTATGGCTTACATGTAATAACTTATGATATTACTTCTGTCCATGTGTGACAATGTTTTGAATTACCAACTTACTGTCTTTTGTAACAAACGTAGTAAAACATTTCATTGTTGTAATAACACTGACATGTATATATGTATTCGATGCAAAGGCGCGACTTATCACTTTATATTCGCTTAGGTAACATTACGAACTTTAGTTTATGGAAAACAACTAGTTACAATTCAGTAAACTTCAAATTAGTAAGTTCAATTATGTTTAATCTATTCGAGCTTGGATGTATAATTACTTGTGTTTATACATTATGTTTCAGTATATGAAACATGACAAAGTAATGATGCCTAAAAAGGAAATTAAAACTATTCTATTGTGTTTGAATTCTTTGTATGTCCTTGAAATTTCGTATATTGTTTCCTATTAATTAGGTAGTTGAAGGAAATATAATTTTTAGTAACCTCTAAACCATTACATCTAATTCAATCAAGGTGCATACGAAGTATTTTAGTATCCATTCCCAAGGAAGAGTACCAGGCACTTACCTCTGTAAAAACATCATAATCCCCCTTTCTCGCCGACATGCGTTCATTTGCTAAACGCTGTACAAGCCTATGATAATGATTAGCAATTGTTATCAAAACTCTTTAAATACTTCTTCTGATTGACACTAAAGGTGGAATCTCTCATAAGAAAAGCTAACATTTGCTCAGTACTGCTAAATTGGTTGAAATAATAGGTACAGTGCGATTTTTAAAAGTACAACACACATTTGCGTCTCTCGCTGAATAAGAGATGCTTTCTGTTGACGACTGTATGTGGCTCTCGCTGTGAGAAACTGCTAATTACCTGCCCCATAAACACGTCACTCGCTGTGAGGAGCTGATTAATTTGCCCCATATATGCGTCTCTCGGCCTTAATGAGGGGTATTGCGTGGTGAACAGCTGTTCTTTCCATAATGACAGATGCAATATAACTTGACCCCTTGATTACCTGTTAGAAGTTGTCATAGGCGCACATTACTCAAGTCAGACGTTTTCTAATGCTCAGGCTCTTAACAGTAGAGTCAACAGTATACCGCCCATGCATGCTATTGATATAAACCGGGGAAATCCCAACGCTGTACAAGTCGTCGAGCACTGTCTTCCGCGTGAGTACGTACACAATAACTATGACACCCTCTATCGCCAATCTGCCTCAGGTACTGTTGTCAGCTCAACCGTCGTATTGACAATCTGGCAGTGTTTTGCCCACCCGCGCCCTCACACGGAGGATAGTCTGGCTGCACATCCTGACAATGGAAAGGACCTGCTTGCATACATTTGGAGAAAGGTCCATTGTTTTAAGGTAATCTAATTCGAATACATTCTTTACTTGTACTGTTAAATTACTTAACTGCATGTTAGAACAGGATTTTATATGATTTTACTAACCTATTTATAAAGTTACAGATGTGGTTTACAAGTATTCTTGTTAAACTGACCAAGTGATGAACGGATAGATGGAAGAACGGACAGACGTGTGCATGTGTCTGTGTGTACACTGGATAAAGTGGGCTTGTGGAGAGATAGGTTACCCGACACAAAATAGGAGATGTTATGGCTATCATAATATTCAGATTGATTAAACAGCTTGGTGATATGCTACATATGTAGTCTAATAAATTGTGTTGCAGTTCAAACATGAGTCTCAGTGGTTGGTTTTATCATAAAGATTCATTAAGCTTAATCACTTGTGAATATAATCTAATTGCAAAGGCTGAGGCTAAGTCTGCCACCAGGGTTTTAGGACTACTTATGTCTAACTTTAAGACAATATGAGGTACGCATTTTAACACTGTTAACACTTTCAGTACTTAGTTTTATAAGTCGGGCCCAGGGAACATAAACAAACATCGAGGTTACATCAACCCATGCCCCCTCGTGACCAGTGAACAACTTATATTATAACCGTGATACGGTAGCATCCGAAGGCGTTGGCAACAGCAGTGTACGTCGACCCCATCTGCACCACCTCAATGGCTCTTTCTCTCTCTTCAGCCGTTCATCGTGTCATATTTCTGGTACTTGTGCATTATATCATGAATTCTAGTCTCTCTCTATACCCTATCGAATTATTCTACACCTGATCATGAAATGGATGCAAATACTGCTTGAATATTGCTGCGTTTTGGCGATTGTTATTGCTATGTGTAAACAGAAAATGGAAAATGTTACTTTGCAAGAAAAAATGTTAACAAAGATAATCCTAGATGTTTCTAAACACCTTTTCACAATATCAGAGACACGTTTTACTTGTTTTCACTAATGCAAATCAGCAAAAATGTTTTAAAAGACTGAAATCATAGGAATGATTCTTTTACAATTGTACACACTCAACAACAGTTGTTTCTTGTTTTAATAGTTGAAAAATGGTGACTTTAAATTGTTTATCTTTGTCTCAAATTTTATTTCAACATTTCTTTTGGACATCTAAATCACTGTTATTGGTTTATTTCGGCATGATTGAAAATAGGACAATTTAACTCTTCTGAAAAATATGCATTTCACCTAAATATGAATGCATTTGAGAATTGTTTTCGTGATTTGCATAAAGCTGTGTTGTTCAGCTTTCTTGAAAACTAATGCCTTCTAACATATCTTTGATAGTTTTTCAGCAATTCATAAATATAGGAGGGTAACGTTTCTTTTGGCGTTTAGTGTATGTCTGATCGTTCATATAAACATGTTTCATTATGCTCGGAAATACCTGATGTTGATCATAAAAAATGGAATTAATTGTTCTTTGGTCAAAATTAGCTCTCCTACATATGCAGCGTATTTCAAATATCACCAGTCGTTTAAATACTAAATATATCTGAACAAATATGCAAGATTCCAAGATGAACAAGTATTGTAAAATATGGCAAGAACGTTTATGGAAAGATAATAACGTGTATAGTAGAAGTATACACTACAGATCTTGTACAGAGTTTTGTACTGCTACTGTGACTATAAACTTTAACTCACTCACTGTGAAGAGTTTTATTTCTGTGAAAGTTGCCAGGACTTTTATGGCACGTAGGTATCGTTCCGCTTTTGCAAAATTTGGATGTGGTATTTCACGTTTACGAATAGAATTGGACAGATATATAGATATATATACTTAGATATATAGATAGAGTTTGTTTTAACTGTAATAAAATTATTGAAGACGAAGAGCATGTCTTCTTACAGTGTCCCTTATGTGATGATTTTAGAATAACTCTTTTTACAAGTGTTATGTCATTGCCATTGACTACAAAACGTTAAGTGTTATCTTTCTGACCAAAGCCTGCTTTTTAATACTACAACGTAGAAGACATATCTTATATGGACATATTATCGCTTTCATATATGCATAAATGCCTGCTTGTATATGCTTTTACCGTCTCTCATAACTTATTGTCATCCAATAGTGATTGTTTTCCGCAATCTGATTGTTTAATAAGCCTTGTCGATTAGTGTTCGACATACCTGAAAATGAAGGCCTAATAACCGAACATTAATATGTTGGCACTAATATCGTACTATTTCGCTGCATTAATTTGCAGAATGGAGGAAAAGTACTACCTCAATTTCTTTCTCGGGGATTTTGAAACAATCTTTGAAGACGACAAATGCAGAGCAGTTCATTTGTGTATAAACATCATTGAAGGATATTAGTTTATGGCTCTTCAATCACTTTACTGTTATCTGATCACATATGATTATGTGCCATGAGATTGTACTCACCGTCATCTTTAGATAATTCTTCCAAGAATTGGTCGATAATACATTTTGTTTTGTGTATCATATTGACAGTTATTCATTTCGAACATGACGTAAACCATCTCCCCCCATTAGATAATAGCGTAACCCTTCTTGTGTCGTTTCTTGAATCTGGGGCGACAGCGAACTAGACCACGAGAGGCTAACCGCATTGCGACACACGATCTAGTTACATTCAAAGAGTTCCCTGAGAAGGACGCCTCTCACTACAAATTGGTTTACAATATCGATAAAAAGATTGGTTTGTTCAATTTGCGGGATTCATTGGAATTCAACACAGGCAAATTTAGTTTAAAACCGAGGGACGCCCTCGGTTCTAAACTAAATTTGCCTGTGTTGAATTGCAATGAATCCCGCAAATTGAACAAACCAAACTATTTATCTTCTAAATACGAGTGGCGCTGTATTATATTCTTACTGTACCGAGTCTAATGTCTGTGTGTCTATTCTTTCAAAGTTGTACATCAGTGGGACGTAAATAAAATATCTGTCTGTCAATTACAGATGACATCCCATGCTCTTCCGATACAGTGTACAGAAAGGAGTGAGGGAAATGGTCTACCCCTCCCTGTTGTGCTAGATGCACCACCCGACCCGCCAATTAACATGGCCAGCCTGCGAGAGGCAACAGCAGACGCCGACGACGCTTCCAGGCGGAAGATGGTGGTGAAGCGTCACAGCTAGTTGTGTCATGACGCATCAAGCTGATAATCATTGAATCATGATAATCTGTGAATCAGTTTAAAGGGCTGAAAGAGCTCTTTCAGTAATGCAAATGACGGTTCTCGTAGACCTTATTTCTATATTTTGTCTATCCAGAGAACAATTTGCTATGTCCATACATTGTAGAAACTTATGTGAATGTTGTATTTTGTCTTCTAGATATAAGATCATATGTATATGTTGAATGAATGAAAATCTCTCTACTCAACACTGGTTTCTATCTAATGTATATGTTTTAAGTTTTAAATGTCCTGAACGTGTTTGCTAAAACACGCAGAGATTTGTTTTAAGCATATTATATTCACAAAAGGTGAATGGGACTCTGTAAAAGTTCTCCACCTTTACATGGCACATATTTCTGGCACTTCAACATTTTTACAGTCTATAATCTGTTGCTGTCCTATGGATGCAGTCCTTTAAAGTTCAGTACTTCTAATCGAAACAGAAGTCGTTTGGGGGCTTTGAGTTACATGGACGTAACGGGACGGACTTTACTGTCAAGAAACGTATCTGCGACTCCCTCTGAGACTTGACCACCGAAGTGCCTGTGCCAAGTTCCGATGTAGGATGGCACCGGTACAAGTAGAGATTGACAGCTGCAGTAACAGACAATTCCAAGATCGTTTTTGCTTCAACTGTGATAACAGTGTCGAGGACGAAAACATGTGTTGGTTTTGTGTCCCCTTTATTCGAGGATATCAGATCTACACGTTTTACCAATTTTATACACAACAACGACCAGCAAAACAAATGATGATAATTTTTTCTTTTCTTTTCTATCCTGTCCCGACCTAGCTTTTTATGCTTCCAAGGCCAGCCATGACATTTTAGCCAGAAGACGCCAGCTTTGATTCTTTTGATTGGTCGTAGTTATGTTATATATATCTTATGCCTACAATGTATGTATATTTATGGATGCAACGAGTCAGACAGTAATATAATCGTCTTCTTCTTCTTCACGGCACAGGCTGGAGTAATGACAAATGTGTCACTGGGGTAGAAACTGAGTGCCACTGACGTTTGCCAGTTTCCACCATGACTACACTGATCTTTATCTAATACTTGTTCATTGTCCTCTACTTATTTTTAAGTTTGTACAGATATGTGAAGCACACGTAAAATATTATTGCGGTCACATCCTACCCATACACACATGACGTTTCTACCCATATTCTGTGTATCTATCTGGCATCACGTGGAAGTTTTCGCACTTGGTCTGTACAATAAATGTATCGTACATTATACATTTTCTTCAGATTCAGTTTGTTTTCTTTTTAAACCAACTACATGCAATTTCATGTAGCAATGAATTAAAACGTGATTCATTTTACAAAAGGCTTTGCTCTGTTTATGAATCCTATGGTGTTTATGTTTTGAAACATCACAACAAAACGCACCATCCTTAAATACCCGTATTTAACAGCATGATTTTCAATTTCGGCGTGTAGTGTCACAGAATACACAATTCACATGCAATGCAAGTGAAAGTTGGGGATCAGATAGTCTCAGTGATGGGTATATAAGGTTGATCGCTGTCTGTCGATTATTCATTATATTTGGAATGTTGTTGACGGACGCAAGATACCACGTCTAAGTAAAGCCAACCGTTATATCGCCATTAGTTTGCTTGAAGCTGGCCAGTCTCAACGTGCAGTTGCCCGACGCATGAATGTTCACCAAAGCACCATTTCACGGCTCTGGGAGAGATATCGCCGGCAGAATTCGGTTGTAGATGACCCTCGTAGTAGGCGACCTCGAGCGGCCACTGCGGCGCAGGATAGCTACATCCGGGTACATCACCTGCGTCATCGAACAGCTACGGCGACTAGTACCGCTCGACAAATACCCGGATTAAGGAGGCTTTCTGCAAAGACCGTCAGGAACAGGTTGAGAGAGGCTGGTTTACGTGCTAGAAGACCTTATTTTGGCCCTGTGCTTCGACAACAACATCGTCGACATCGAGTTCAATGGTGCACCAACGTTCAGGCCTGGAACCTACCGAATTGGCGTAGAATCTGGTTCAGTGCTGAATCACGATTTCTATTTGAACGACGCGATGGAAGAATGCGGGTGTACAGACGTCGACGTGAACGTTTCGCCGACGCTTGCGGTTCCCAGGTGGACAGATTCGGCCGGGTAAGTGTTATGATGTGGGGTGCGATCACCTGCCGTAGGAGAAGTAAGTTGGTGATGATCCAGGGCAACCTGACAGCTCAACGGTACTGTGACGAAATACTACGCCCACACCCCCTTCCAATCATTGATCGCCAGAGGGAGTTGTTTCAAAAGGACAATGCCAGGCCCCACACAGCACGTCACACTAGAGACTTCCTCCAGAACCACAACATCAATGTGCACCCCTGGCCCTCAAGATCACCGGAATTAAACCCGATCGAACATCTGTGGGATGCCCTGGACAGACGGGTGCGACGCCGTAACCCTCAGCCCCAGACACTTCAGCAACTCGCATAGGTACTACAGGCAGAGTGGGCTGCGATTGGGCAACACGAGATTCTGAGACTTATTCGTTCGATGCCGAGGCGATGCCGTGCAGTTCTGGATGCCCACGGTAGTAACACGAGGTATTGACTTCAGTGCCACCACACGTCTCCATGTGACACTCAAACTGACTTTCCTCGAGCATTTCATTGACTCATAAAACTTACAAGAGGTCTCAAAATAAACAAATACAGTTGAAATTCCTATATGCGTTTCTTTTTTTTGGAGAGTATAGTTAAATTCATCTGCAAAGTTACATGCTGTATATCGCTGTCATGAAGACAAGGAATGATATGTCTGTTATGCAGAGACTGAATGTCCGTCATGCAGACACTGCATATGTATGTCTATCATGCAGACACTGGCTGTTTGTCATGCAGACACTGACTGTTTCTCAGGCAGACACTGTATGATATATCTGTCATGCAGAAACTGTAGGAAATGTCTTTCATGCAGACACTGAAAATGTCTGTCATGCAGACACTGAATGGTATGTCTGTCATGTAGACACTGTATATTATGTATGTCATGCAGACACTGTATAAAATGTCTGTCATGCAGACACTGTATGATATGTCTGTTATGCAGACACTGAATGATATGTCTGTGTATAATATGTCTGTCATGCAGACACGGTAAAATATGTCTGTCATGCAGACACTGTATAATATGTGTGTCATGCAGACACTGTATGATATGTCTGTCATGCAGACACGGTATAATATGTCTGTCATGCAGACACTGTATAATTTGTCTGTCATGCAGACACTGAATGATATGTGTGTCATGCAGACACTAACATAAGTCTGTCATGCTGACACTGTATGATATGTCTGTAATGCAGACACTGAATGATATGTCTGTCATGCAGACACTGAATGATATGTCTGTCATGCAGACACTGTATGCAATGTATGTCATGCAGACATTGTATGATATGTCTGTCATGCAGACACGGTAAATATGTCTGTCATGCAGACACTGTATAATATGTCTGTCATGCAGACACTATAATATGTGTGTCGTGCAGACACTATGATAGGTGTGTCATGCAGACACTGCATGATATGTGTGTCATGCAGACACTGAATGATATGTCGGTCATGCAGGCACTGTATAATAAGTCTCTCATGCTGACACTGTATGATATGTCTGTCATGCAGACACAATGATAGGTGTGTCATGCAGACACTGAATGATATGTCTGTCATGCAGACACTGTATAATATGTCTCTCATGCTGACACTGTATGATATGTCTGTAATGCAGACACTGAATGATATGTCTGTCATGCAGACACTGAATGATATGTCTGTCATGCAGACACTGAATGATATGTCTGTCATGCAAACACTGTATGATATGTCTCTCATGCAGACATTGTATGATATGTCTGTCATGCAGACACTGAATGATATGTCTGTCATGCAGACACTGAATGATATCTCTGTCATGCAGACACTGAATGATATGTCTGTCATGCAGACACTGTAATGATATGTCTGTCATGCAGACACTGTAATGAATACACTTAATACATATGTGGTAGTTCTAGAATGTAACAACTTCATTTCATGAATATGAAGAAAGTCTCTGGGCTCCTGTAATTATATTTTATGAATATTAGTAAGAAACTAGGTCTTTTTCAGTAAAAGCTGTGGGTATGATACAGACTTACGTCAAATGTTTCTCATAGTTATAGTAATTTCTTTTCGACTGTACAACGCCAGATTAGTCTTGTATATAACGTGTTATAACTGGGGAGGTGGTTGGTGGTTGGAAGTTGGAGTGTTGGGAGTTGGGAGTTGGGGGGTTGGGTGGTTGGGTGGTCAGGTGGTGGGTGGTGGGTGGTGGATTGGTGGATGGATGGGTGTGAGTTATTTGGTTGATGCCAAAAGCGAATACATTTTACCTGTACATTGAGTTACCAAGTTCCTCATGAACAAACATGTTTGGGGTTGATGTCCACAGGCCAGTTGCAATTTTTGATAGTTTTAAGCTGATTCTCTCAATAACTTCTGCATTTCCAATCATCCGTTAAAAATGGAAATAACACATACACAACAATCACTTCAAAAACGAAAAAAGCCATCTCTGATAATAGTATTATCGCAATATTTCAAACATGATTGTACTTACAGTCACTGTGACCGTACCGGATGTCTGAGTGAAATCCATGTCTGCCCCGCCACTGACATCAATGAGTGAATATGCCTTTGCGGCATGCGTTATTTTGGGTACATTACAAAGAGCTATTCGATGTTTCTTAAAAGGACCGAATAAGTGAATACCATGCCACCCCGATAACTACCCCTATCTAGGCTCACAGGACAGGATAAAAAAATTTACTTTGAAAGTGAGCTTTATAGTTTGTTTGGTTGTGTTTGCTGTTGCTACTTGTTTATATTCTAAAGAGAGAGAGAGAAAGAGAGAGAGAGAGGGGACAGAAGAGAGGGAGAGAGAGAGAGAGACAGAGAGAGAGAGAGAGAGAGTTAGAGAGGAGAGAGAGAGACAGTTAGAGAGAGAGAGAGAGGAGAGTGAGAGAGAGAGAGCGAGAGATAGATAGAGCGAGACAGAGATGGGGAAAGAGTGACAAAGCAGGGGAGACAGTTAAAGAGGGAGGCGAGAGAGAGAGAGAGAGGGAGAGAGAAGGGGAGAGAGAGAGCGGGAGATAGAGAGAGAGAGGGAGGACAGGGAGGTAGAGAGAGCGTGAGATGACAGAGCGAGAGAGACAGAGAGAGTGTATATGTGTGAGAAAGAGACAGAGAGAGTGTGTATGTGTGAGAAAGAGAGAGAGAGAGTGTGTGAGAAAGAGAGAGTTCATCATATCTTATTGCACATTGTTATATATATGAAAGCACCACATTACTGACACTGATCATATAAAACAAACTAAATACAAATGGACATAACTTAACTTAATAGTTTTCAGTTAAGTTTTAAAAATCGTCAGGAGTGCACTTAGGGAATACATGTAGCATCTCTCAGAACTGCCATGAAATATACCATCTATGGGTTGACTTGTACCTCACTTGCCACATGTCTGGAGGCACCGAAAACCACATGTTACCCATATCTCTCTCTAGGTATGCCTTTATTAGATATCAATAAATTTAATTAATGAAAATGATTATCATAATCAATAAACTAAATTTTCAATCCGCCTGAGCTCACGTATGAATATCTGAATGTCTTGCAAGTGCCACCAATAACGTCTAAGTCAATATATACTTCCACCAAATGCTTAAACGCAGCTATCATGAATACTGAATCAAACTGTCAACATTTACACATGTGCTTTCCTTTTAGTTATCTCATTTATATAAAACCATCGTGTAACTACCCTGTAACTTACCAATTCAACACCTTCCTGTCATGAACTTTACACCACCGTATTGGAAGAAAGGCAGCAAGTGAACAAACTTTACACTTTCCTTATGCGCCTAATTTCAGGGGGGTGGGGGTGAACTGAAAACAAGGCTAGTCATGGTTCGTGGCAACCTTACTGCACAGAGGTACAGGGATGACATTCTGCGACCGGTAGTCCTACCATTCATTCACCAACAGCCACGTGGCATTGTCTTCCAACATGATAATGCAAGACCTCATACCGCCAGTCTGACAAGAGACTACCTGAACAACGTGAACGTCCACGTCTTATCATGGCCAGCGTGTTCACCAGACATGAACCCTATGGCGGATTAGGGGATTAGGAAGAGACCTGTACCCCCAGTCAACGCGCGACATTTGGAACAGTGCCTGAATGACGCCTGGCAACAGATTCCACACAACGTCATTAGACGCTTGGCGTCATCCATGCGCCGACGTATTGTTTCTTGTGTCAATGCTCAAGGAGGACATACTTGCTACTGACGTAGGACATGGCTTTACACTGTTTACCTGACATTTTGAATAACTTTTTGTTTGCTCAGTTTTATTGTTATGATCCATTTTGGACAACCCGACATGTGTTTGTTTCCTTCTCATTTCTTTTTTATTTCTGAATTGTGTTTATGTTCAAATAATGCAGAAATGAATTCTTTAATGAAATATAAAACATATTTTGTTCAAATCGTTTTTTTTGTTTCTCTATTGGATTTCGAAACTAGTTGGTTTATATATTCACACGCGGAAGCAAAAGCAGATGCTGCCATCCTGATATAATTTAACAATTAAATATGCTGAATGTTTATGCATTCTGTATGGTTTTATGGACACTGTGACTATCTCATTACATTATATACTATCCCCAAAAAGAAACGCATAAGCATTTTGTATTTATAAAAACTAATAATTTCCTTTTTGGTTCAAACAATCGTCAAAATATGTAACAAAAGTATTCATAACATGATTTTACACAATTGTGCAAGTCAAAAATCGATTTTACCTGAAAATGTTGATTTTGATGAGATTTCTTACAAGGATAAAAAAGGCATCGCCACAACGCAACAGAAATCACCTTGAAGTTGAAATTGTGCAGCAAAGAGCATACACTGTCTGGGTATTAAAATCCAGATTACTTTCGGAAATCGACATTCGTTTGAAGAAGTTTCAAGGTCAAATCACTACGTCACGTCTTGACGCTGCGACGCGGAACATCGCCAATGAAAGAATGCAAGCTGGAGATGATCAATTATCAGGCGTCTGAATGTTATTCTTAGCACGATATCACGGCCTGCAGCTCGTTACAACCAAACAGGTGTAACTAATGACCGTCCCCGTACAGGCAGACCCCTAGTCACCACTGTCACCAAAGATCGGTACATCCGGGTACTACATTTACGTTATCCTACTGCCACGGGTGAGAGCACAACAGCCAGGGTGCCTGGACTTCAGAGGATATCCGGTCAAACGGTACGGAACAGGTTGAGAGAGATTGGACTGAGAACCAGGAGACCCGACGTCGGGACCGTGCTACGTCGTCGCCATCGCGTTCAAGGTCTCCGTTAACTAAAATTATCCACTTGGTTGTATAGACATGACCTCCTTCTCAACTGATGTAAAAGTTTATGCACTAAAGTCTATTTGTGGACGAGTTATCCATGTTTGAAAATACAACATTTTCGCAACGGATTTCTGGTCTATGCGTTTCCTTTTGGGGATAGTATATATTTTCTACAAAATACATTACGACTCATCAATATGAATTACATAGCAGAATATTTGCATTTATCTAATTAAGTTATGTCACCTCGTGGTTGCAGAATGTGTCTCTCATCCTAGCGGATCTACCCACAAGTGGAGTACATTTTTCAAACCATGACTGAACACATTCAAGGACAAAAGTAAGTGATTAAATTGATTGTTGTTAGGCTGGTCTCTCTCTCACCAAACGATGGGTCAATGCATTAACAATTTTCCCAATGGGAGGTTAAGCAATGGATGATATTCTAAACCAATATTCACTACAAGCATGACAAAAGTATTCCCTTTTTCAATGAAGCTACAACGGCGGTCGAGCCACATTGGGTTGGGAAGCGGGCAGCAATAGAGATGTCTGTCAGCGAAGGTCGTGACTAACGTCTAAGCGTATATTTTTGATTGAAAGAAAGGAATGGATTTGATCTGAAAAGGAGTCCCCATTGAGGTAGGGGATGCAGACCTTGAGGTAAATCTGTATCTGCTTCTGCTTCAGCGGGGGCGGTGGGGGTCACACAAAGTCCAATGTGTGCAGCCCATTTTTGGTGTCCTCCGCCGTGATATTGCTGGCATATTGCTTATAACGGCTTAAAAATAAACTCACTCACTCTTTATTAGCTTCTGTATGAGACGAGAGATGTTTGCTTGTTGGTGTAACTGTCTGTCCATGCACAGTGTATTTCTGAATGGAACACAAACGAGTTTACAAGTGTTATTTATTGATACATCAAACTGAAGTCCAGTTATTGATAGTAAACACCCGTAACAGAATGACATCGGAGGACATCTGAGACGAAAACTGTCAGAAAGCTGAGCTAAATATGCCGGCTTTCACCCAGCACATTTTTTTCTTGCCAATACAAACAATACCCAGTACCTTCTCGGGATTCCCCTCGGTAACACTGAGTTACCGATCCGTATTCGTCCTATCCAACTGGCTCTATTGCTAGTAATACCTCTGCATGTCTTGAATTAAGATCAACAGGATACCAATTTCTTTTTTTTAAGGTAATCTCATTTTAATTCATTGCTTAGTTATTCGATCTAATTACATTAAATGAAAGTTATAACAACGTTTTCTGGTGATTTGGCTACTGAACTATTATGTTACAAATGTGGTATGAGAAACTGTCCTGTTACAGAAACAATAATGTGATCCTGACGACACGTTTATACAAACACAATGGTTGTTTTGAAGTATTTCCAGGCAAAGGTATTTAAAAAATATATCCAAACGGGTTATATACGTGTCAGTCTCGCATAACGTGGTCCTGAATCAGACTTCTAATCTTACATAGGGTGTGTTTTGAAACAGACTACCCATGCTTCAGGGGCTAGGGTTACTAACTCACTCAGTGGAGTATATTGAGAGATAGTGTGATGTTATTTTGGGGGCTATAGTTGGCAGAGATGTGTGACGGTGTGGTGTAGTGACCTGTAGATACTGGCCACAGTGACAGAGTCAACAGTATTAAAACAGTAATGCTTTGTTCATATAATACTCATATTTGATCCAACGTCTTGGTGATATATATATATGAATTAAATCCGTCAATCGTGCTGAAGTTCAAACATGAGTTCAAAGGACTAATGAAACCGCCTGGCCTCTGTTAAAGAACATCGTGTCTTGTTCTAAATCTCGTTCGCTTTAGCAACTTCCTCCTATATTACATCATGTCTACACGTAAGTACTGTATCTTTGTCTCTGGGAAGACATGTAACACAACGAGATCAACTGCGTGTTGTAAACTGAGGTACACCAGACCTTGTTGCAATACCACAGATGACAACACAAGCTTCTCTACTGGTGCAATGATCAACCTTCCTAGATATAACATGAAATATTAATAAAGCCTGGATTACTTGATTCTGTCACTGAGTCGCTATTTCTGCACAGTAATAATTCCTGAGCCATAATAAAACATTTGACACTTCGAAGTTCGAGCGAAAACAAAATTCAAGGAGTACAGAAACAGATCTGTTGTACCTGTTGGTAAAACCCATGAGCACTGGAAAAGAGGGGTGAATGACTTCGTGGATGGGCGGACGGACGGATACTACATTCGTGGATACCAGTCAGAGTACCATGAGGGAAAAAATATGTTTCCAGAATTTAAATAGGACGTCCGTTCTTGAGCCCCTCATTTCAAATCTGTATGTTCTGATGTTGAACACGGGACGCTTCCACACATTCTGAGCCTGAACACGAATGTTCTACATGACGACACGTGTTCTGTTTCTGATCCTGTGATCTATTATAGAACCGTGAGTTCTCGCCTGTAGGTAGACCATGCACACCAGAAGAGACCATATGCTGAATAGTGGTTGATCAATAGAAAACACAACATTACCCTATTTTAACGTTACCCTTTAACTTTAGAGGTATAAACTGTAACCTGTTGATTTAAACTGGTGGTGAAAATAAAACTCGGTTGTCGCCTGCATCCCACAATGCCATGTTAGAGGTAAAGGTAGCGTTCTGTGGGCAATCCTCTTCCGGGTGTCTTTCCTTCAGTTCCCCCTCCACGTGCGTCCATCTGGACGGTCCAACCTTAATCTGACAGCGAATGGCGCATGCAAGTGCTCCTACTACACTTAAAGACAGGTAACCAGTAGATCCTTCACCTTAAAAATGTTCTCGCTGGTGTAGAAACAATATCTGTTTTGAGCAGAAACTATGTACCTGCTGCCCACAGATCATGTACTGTCATTTCATGATACATCAGGGATAACCATAATTGATTAATGTGATGTTATATTTAATCACCCGATAGCCAAGCGAAGCGAGGGATATTGTCACAGTACGTTTGTCATGTAGTGAGTGTTGGTGATGTTTTATTCACATCATTTATCACATTTCATCTCTCTCTCTGTGTGTGTGGGGGGGGGGGATGGGATGGGATTACAGTTTACAGTGTTTGGTGAAGTAAGATGTTGGTAGATGGTTGGAAGAGCAGCAGTACCAGACTTCAGCCTGTCGGTAAAACCCACGAGCACCAAACAGGAGGGGGAAGTGGGTGGACAGACGGACCGACAGACGGACGCGCATGTGTATGTGTAGATACTGGCCACAACACCGGAGTGGACCAATCGATTTCCAGAAGTAAAATAGGGCATGCCTCGTTCATCCGATTGAAGTGAACCTAAGTCAGAGAAATGATAACAGCCACTGACGTTGTAAATAGCACAGACGTTGATAGGATAAATACACCCACGTTTGCAGCATTTCACACATGGTGCCATTCTAACCTAACATATGTGCCATAACCTAACATATGTGCCAGTTTAAAGGTACTGCGTTCTCAGCAGCTGTCCTTTCCATAATGAAAGGTGCAATAGAGACACCATGACTCACATCACTAGGTTGAATGACAAACTGGACCTTTTTCAAAAATGCTCTTATCACGACTAATATTGTGGCGGCCGGGACTCAAACTTCTAATAAACCTTGTCAGTCTTGTTTTCAGGAAGAGTCAAACACTTCTTTTCAATGAATAAATAGCTTTTTATTCATGGGTATAAATGTACTTCAGCACAATGCTCTTTCTAATAAGTAGATCCCTCTCAAGCTTAAGGTTTATGTGCATGGGCCAGTGTTAGGGCAATATAAGTATGACCTTTGACTTTACTGTTATATAGATAAGGTGATGGCTTAATTATCTGGGTAATCTGAATAACTTGATAGTTACTAAGATATTACTTTGTGTCTAGGTTCGAAAAGTGCAGTCTATCTATAGCATCAGCTATTATAATTATGTAAGGACAAGGGGAACTTTTGGGCTGAATTATCTGCCCTTGGTTTGAAACTGACCTGTAGACTGCCAAAGTCAGAATGACCCAACATAGGTCTCACCGTATTTATAGGTGTGAGAAAATGGTCACATGTCAGTTCTAGACCAATCAAATTACGAGATATTACGTCCCGTTACGTCCTTATTCTTTTGAGGGATCTACTTTCACAACATGAAACCACTGAAATAAAGAGGAAGGCGAATTATCTCAGGAGGCAATCAGGTAGGAAAATGACTATTTTTACCAACCAATTAATTATGTGTAATTAATTCATTAAATGCCTTCCAATATCATGAGATCAACAATTGCGTCTCTCTACGTCTTGCTACGTCCTTGCTGCCTGATGAGGGGACGTAATATCAACAATCAGCATCGGCTGGGAATTATGATGGACAATTCAAAGAGGAAGATTACAGATGTCAGGAGGCAATTGGAGTTTATCTGACACATAAGATGTTTAAAAACATGACTCAGCCCCTTATACAATTTGACAGTGGCACTGGAAGTCATATTTATGAAAAACACGTTCATAAATAATGATGCTGAACATCGCGTATGAATACAACAGTGAGAATCACATAGTTCCCGTTGTCAGAATTAACATCGGCTTTGAAACATGACCTGATACATCATCAAGTACAATTCTGGGTTCCTCTACGTAATTCACAAGATTACATAAACTTTACAATGCAAAACACTAAGCTGAGTCAAAAGTAGCGGTAACCCCGTTGCGAAATAGACTGGCTGTCACAAAGTTAAAATGGCGGGCGTCACCAAAACATGTAGCTCGGCCCTGATCACAAATTCACCAAAGAATGGATAATTAACGAGCCTCAAGGGATTATGATCAGTTTGTCGAAGGACAAGGTAAGATTAATCCATATCGGATAGTTAGTTTTCTCAACTGGACGCTTAGAGCGAGGAAATGTCAAAAGTTACGGTCAATTCAAAACTCTTGAAAAGGTAAACAAGATCGTTCTGACAGGAGACGTTGTTGACATTGACTCTTACAAAGTACAACTGTGTTCTAAACAAATAGCGTAATGTGATGGCACTAGCTTATGATGTTTTACGAATGCAATACATGTTATAATGCTCAAAACAACATGCTACGATCTTTGCTAGATTTCTTACCAAAACAGATTTCAAAACACTGAATTACGTGAAAACGAGGTTGTCAATAATACTCTAGAGTATATAGCTGCAAAACTAATTACACGATAATTATTATAACAATTTCTGCACTGCTATAAACTATCAAAAATACAGATGGGAAATACCTAACAGATATGTCATGATGCCTAATCATTTACAAGCTTTTATAAGTTATGAATTTTGCAATTAAAATGCAGGAGTATTATTTAAATCTTCGTGATGGCCATCACAACATCCCCCTCTTCAAAGGTCAGGTCCCCTGACCTATAAATCTGCCTCCAGACGAAGACCGATCCTCTCTGCCTCAATGCAGCGAACAACTCTGTCGGTGTCGACGGTCCTGTGGCGCTGGGCAGCTTGGTACATCAGGATCGTGGCTCTGGCAGTCTGACCACAGATCCTTCCTTGCGAGATGTCCAGCAAGGTACGATAATTGTACAGCCGCGACTTTCTGGAGGGTGAATGATCTTCAGCGTTTAGAGCTGTGCCAGGAAGAGCAAGCATGTTCCACTTGTCATGGAGGAGACTTCGATCCATCCTTGGGATCCGTCCTTGTAGGCCTTCCTCGAGAGTCATTGCCGCGAATTCCCACTGGAGGAGTCTCTGGTCAGGGCTGAGGGTCTCCCAGCTCCTAGGAGGCCAAGCGATGTTTCTGTTGCCGGCGGGGAGACGGATGATGTGATTCGTCCAGTCTCGTCGAGCTGGTGGCAAGAGTGGCATGCAGCCGACGGACAGTATCTTTCTAGCTTCTCTCGCCGTGTCTTCGTCTCTGGACCTCCTGGGAGAGCTGGGTCGTTGGTGGCCTGTACCCTCAACTCTTCTGGGAAACTTGGAAGAAACCTTCTGCGGGGACTTGCTGGCATTCCTAGATCTTTTCTGCTGTCTCTCTGGGGTTCTCGTCTCTCGAGACTTTGGTGACGTTCTCGATGCGAATGGAGAGGTCCAGTGCGTGACATTGGTGATTAGGCTTTTCTTTATACCAAGAAGCGATGCCAAAGTGGCTCTTCTTGTCTCCAACTGGCCTCCCTCCAATTGCTTGCCCTGTCCACTGGGTCGAGGAACGGGTTCAGCCCTTCCAAGAGTCCTCATCCGTCTAGTGAGATTATCGAACGACTTAGCATCCATGATCGCCTCTTCAGAAATGCAGGCCTCATAAACAAATCCACCTCCAGGCGTGAAGAACATGGCCGTGGCATTGCTGCTCTGGAGGGTGATGTTCTTCAGCTCGAGCTGGGTTGACGCATCACACTGGCTACTGAGGGGATTGTATTCAACGGTTGGTGTTTCCTCCTCCTGTCCGATGCTAATGTCGCCCTCTGTGATGATGGACAAGACATCTTCTAGAGCTTCAGATGACTCAGCAGGTACAGCCTTGATGGTGTTAGCCTTCAGGTTTTCCCAACCCTCTTCCCATTCCTCCTCAGTCCTCAGTGCACCTCCTTGGGTGGATGCCCAAAGGAGGACCATTTCCCGCGTGGAACATGACAGAGGTGTATTCCAAGCTGGAGCAGGCACCACCCTCTTGTAAACTGTCGGATTAAGTGAGAACCAAGCAGCATTGCTCTCGATGAGAAGTCGGGATCCAAGTCCAGCAGTTGAACTTTATGCTTGGCTTCACAATGTAAGCTTCCACTCCGATACCCTTGCAAAGGTCTGGAACACTGGGCATAGGATGCAGGCAACCTTAAGCTTATGATGAGGTGCAGCGGCAAAATGGTTCTTCAGTTCCTTCTTCGTTGGAAACGACTTGTCACATGCTCCAATTCCACATGCATACTTGCTTGCCATACTTGCTTGAATTAGGTAGTGTATTCTGTAACACAAATGTTTTCTTTTAGGATGTCCCATACACCCAATAAAGCAGCATACAATTCTGTCTTAAATGCCATCACATTTAATTACACTAAAGTTTATGTTGTAAGGTCAACTCTACAACCCTGACTCTGGTTTGCAAGGATCCCTAATAAATGTTAAGCATCACAGGACACATCTCAGCTTCAATCTCTACGTGGGTCACCTACATCCGTTCTGTGTACTCCGTTCTCATACGATGCCAAGATCAAATGCCACAGAAAGAATAGTAAACAACATCAAGTCAGCAGGTTCCAGGGTGATCAGGCCTAGTCTTACTGCGTTACGTGATGGATCCATCGTCGTCCGCTGCAGCACTTCCATCAACATGTTCTCTCTGCTTGCAGACATCTGGCGCTGTATGATGACACAAGTTAAGGTTCCACCCTTAGAAGTTTTAAGTCCTAGTACAGCTCCCTACGACTTATTAGAGCAATCCACGCAAGAAATGACTTCATCACATCAGTTCAAGATTCTTCTTCAGGACACAACTTGTTCTATCCAACTATATATTTACATGTTAATAAAACAACAACATTGTTAACAATAAAGATAAACTTCTGAACTTTTTCAAATAGTGTTGAGACAGATTCTCAAGGGCCAATCTACTGGTTTCTTGAAATTGACTGCTGACATCTTTTGATCCAAGAGGGGAGGTTCCTCCCTCTGTAGAGTAGCAGCCGGTCCACATGGAACACCTTGGAAGGTTGCTTGAGGGACCTTCTCACAAGGTAGGTGACATCGTCTATCCTTTTCTCTATGAGATAGGGTCCTTTCCAACTTGAAATGAGCTTCTGGCAGACGCCACGTTTCCGGACAGGGTTGTGGAGCCATGCAGCTTGTCCCTTTTTAAGACTTCGTCCCTTGGTCTTGAGATCATAGTTCTTTTTCCTATATTCTGCTGTTTGTTTCAGGGATCTTCTGCCAGCTTCATGAGCTTGTTTCAGTTTATCTTCCAATGTTAAGAGATAACTTGCAACATCAGACCGATCGCGAAGTTCTTCTGGCCTCCCAATGACTGCTCGGTTGACTTCAGTCTTCAGTCTCCCGTCTTGTGTGACCATCTGACTTCCCTCTTTATCCGAAGACTCTTCCACTTGCTGCTCTTGTTCCTGGCTGAGGCAAGCTTTACCCCCATGTAGGACACCTCGAATGAATCCATTACCCCAACCCCTTGTAGAGTTTTCAGTCAGTCCATCTCGGATACCAGTTTCTTCAGGCCTTGAATTCCCTGTCTCCCCATGGCCTACTGAGTCGACAGGAAGGCATTTCCCTGCATCTCTCCAGTCCCAGCATTAAATGTGGACATCTGTTCTTGGCATCTTTTGTATATCGGGCAGTCCTTCATAAAGTGTTCTCTTGATTTGCAGATGAAACAAGTCCTTTGATTTTGAGGTCGATCATTTCTCTTTTCATATCTGAAGTTGTTACCCCTTTCCAGCTTCTCTAACCTCGCCATGATCTTGTTCAGTACATCATCACCCTGAAGATCTTCTCTAAGCTTGGGTGTGCTTCCATGTTGCATAGTAGCAAACTCTCCTTGATTTCTGTTCCCTACTGCCCTGACTTGTCTCTTCTTTTCTCGGTGGTCACCAACTAATGCTTCAAACCTTTCAATGACTTCCACGGCTTCTGAAAGTGTCCTGCATCCTCTATCAATGCAATGAAACTTGAGCTCTGGTGAAACTGTTTTATACAGCTGATTAAGGGCAATAGCTTCCTGTGCTCTGCTATCCAAGTTTACATATGCCCTTTGGGTCATCTGTCTCAGGTCATCAGCCAGAGCTGCAACGGATTCTGCCGTCTGCCTCTGTCTGACTTCTAGTCTTGAGAGCCATAAGCTCTGTTGTCTTTCACTCCCAAACCGATGATTGAGATTCCTGACAAGCATATGCAGTGACCTCTTCTGATGTGGTGCCAGTCCCATGTAGAACGTCCTAGCAACCCCCTTCAGGCTGGCAGCAAGCACTAAGAGTTGCTGGTCCATGGGCCAGTCACCTAGTTCTGCACAATTCTTGAAATGGGACAGGTACTCTTCCCAGTCTGTTGTCCCATCATAGAAATCTGGTCTAATTGTAAAGGGTGTCCTTCTTCTTGGTATGGCCATTGGCCTTCTTGGTGTTGTATCACTCCTGTGGCGTACCCTTATGTCTCCACTGGAATTGCTTGGCTCTTCATCAATTGATTCAGCCTCTTCAATAACTTCATCAAGTATCTCCTCCTCAAAAGAGATGTCCCCTTGTCCCTCTTCTGTTGCAGTTTGCTGACATTTGTCAAAAGAAACTTCAGCGTCTGGAGATACTGTAGCCATCTTGTCACTGGTCCTAACTGTGAGTCCTTTGGTTCGTATCAAGGATGTTTAAAAATATAAACATCCCACTTCTGACACCAGTTTGTGGCGGCCGGGACTCAAACTTCTAATAAACCTTGTCAGTCTTGTTTTCAGGAAGAGTCAAACACTTCTTTTCAATGAATAAATAGCTTTTTATTCATGGGTATAAATGTACTTCAGCACAATGCTCTTTCTAATAAGTAGATCCCTCTCAAGCTTAAGGTTTATGTGCATGGGCCAGTGTTAGGGCAATATAAGTATGACCTTTGACTTTACTGTTATATAGATAAGGTGATGGCTTAATTATCTGGGTAATCTGAATAACTTGATAGTTACTAAGATATTACTTTGTGTCTAGGTTCGAAAAGTGCAGTCTATCTATAGCATCAGCTATTATAATTATGTAAGGACAAGGGGAACTTTTGGGCTGAATTATCTGCCCTTGGTTTGAAACTGACCTGTAGACTGCCAAAGTCAGAATGACCCAACATAGGTCTCACCGTATTTATAGGTGTGAGAAAATGGTCACATGTCAGTTCTAGACCAATCAAATTACGAGATATTACGTCCCGTTACGTCCTTATTCTTTTGAGGGATCTACTTTCACAACATGAAACCACTGAAATAAAGAGGAAGGCGAATTATCTCAGGAGGCAATCAGGTAGGAAAATGACTATTTTTACCAACCAATTAATTATGTGTAATTAATTCATTAAATGCCTTCCAATATCATGAGATCAACAATTGCGTCTCTCTACGTCTTGCTACGTCCTTGCTGCCTGATGAGGGGACGTAATATCAACAATCAGCATCGGCTGGGAATTATGATGGACAATTCAAAGAGGAAGATTACAGATGTCAGGAGGCAATTGGAGTTTATCTGACACATAAGATGTTTAAAAACATGACTCAGCCCCTTATACAATTTGACAGTGGCACTGGAAGTCATATTTATGAAAAACACGTTCATAAATAATGATGCTGAACATCGCGTATGAATACAACAGTGAGAATCACATAGTTCCCGTTGTCAGAATTAACATCGGCTTTGAAACATGACCTGATACATCATCAAGTACAATTCTGGGTTCCTCTACGTAATTCACAAGATTACATAAACTTTACAATGCAAAACACTAAGCTGAGTCAAAAGTAGCGGTAACCCCGTTGCGAAATAGACTGGCTGTCACAAAGTTAAAATGGCGGGCGTCACCAAAACATGTAGCTCGGCCCTGATCACAAATTCACCAAAGAATGGATAATTAACGAGCCTCAAGGGATTATGATCAGTTTGTCGAAGGACAAGGTAAGATTAATCCATATCGGATAGTTAGTTTTCTCAACTGGACGCTTAGAGCGAGGAAATGTCAAAAAGTTACGGTCAATTCAAAAACTCTTGAAAAGGTAAACAAGATCGTTCTGACAGGAGACGTTGTTGACATTGACTCTTACAAAGTACAACTGTGTTCTAAACAAATAGCGTAATGTGATGGCACTAGCTTATGATGTTTTACGAATGCAATACATGTTATAATGCTCAAAACAACATGCTACGATCTTTTGCTAGATTTCTTACCAAAACAGATTTCAAAACACTGAATTACGTGAAAACGAGGTTGTCAATAATACTCGTATATAGCTGCAAAACTAATTACACGATAATTATTATAACAATTTCTGCACTGCTATAAACTATCAAAAATACAGATGGGAAATACCTAACAGATATGTCATGATGCCTAATCATTTACAAGCTTTTATAAGTTATGAATTTTGCAATTAAAATGCAGGAGTATTATTTAAATCTTCGTGATGGCCATCACACCATGTAATGATTGGGATCTATTCATAGACAATACCGCCAATCCCTACATATCACAACAGGATATGGAAACTAGCCACAAACACGATACCCTATATCTACCACCGAAAGCTCAACTGCGGTACTGATTCACCCGCGCCCTCACACGGAGGACAGAGCAAGAGCATAAGCAAACTTCCCAACCGACCTGCTTGCATACATTTGAAGAAACGTGCAATTATTTTAAGGTAATCGAATTTGAATATATTGCTTAGTTGTTCTTTTTAATTACATAACTGCTTGTTAGAAAGAAATTTTAGATGATTTGACTAACCTGTTATTAAATTACTGATGTGGTATACAAGCATTCTGTAAACCTGTCAGATGGATGAAAGAATAGTTGGAAGAACGGAAGGACGTTGTGCATGTGCATGTGCGGACGCTGGATTAAGTTGGCTCGTGGACAAATAGGTTTCCCGACATAAAATAGGAGGTGTTATGTCTATCATAATATTCAAGTAAACATCTTGGTGATATGCATCAATGTAGTCTCAAAATTAATGGAAGGGACCAGTTAAAACTAACTAGAAGAAATATTCGACACCAATGTTCAGTCGATAAAACAACATACAACACAATTCTAACAAATTGCCGTACCCTGCTTTGAAATGAACTGGTTTACTAGACTACCTGTTTCTGTAATGTCGGCCTTTTCATTGAAACAACGAAACGTGTGGTCATTTTCCATAGTTGCTTTTTTCACATGAAATGCTATATTCAATAACGACACAATATGTGCAGTTTACTATATATTACGTTGAGAACGAATGTGCTTTGTTCGAAATTGAAGGTGAAAAGATTAACACGTCTTCTTCTTGACATCCGCCCTTTGTTCAAGATTTCACGTGCACTTGTATTACACACGCAACTTTCGTGTCACATTCTAATACACTTAGTTCCACAAGTTGTCGCTGCACGCATTGTTGACACTAGCTAGAATGTACTGACTCTACGTTTGTTCAATGTGCACAAACGCTGATATTTCCTCACACCACGTGTAACTTGCAAAGGGGTTATGGAGAAGCTGACAATTCTATTGTGTTATGGTATTTTAATTTGAATGCATTGTTTAGATGTTTAGTTTCATTACATACCTGAATGTTACGTCACAAATATAGGTGATATGGCTACTCTGTTATTACGTTAGGGATGTGGTACAGAATTATTCTTATTAAACAGTGGCAGAGTGGATAAAATAGGAGGTATTATGTCCATCACAATAGTCACATTTGATCTAACCACTTGGTGATTGGCAAGAATGTCGTCTTATCAAGTGTGTTGCAGTTCAAATGTGAATTCTCAGCAAGTATTGGTCCCAAAATGTAAACAAAATGTATTCTTTTGAATGAGACTTTTTCACCGGTTCAGGGATTTAAGAGTTCTTCAAGTTCAACAAGGGTAAATCTTTATTATGAGTGGTAATACAATATTCAGTGTGATGAATACCATCATCCAGCAGTTCTGTATCGGTACCATGCGATGCACTCAGTTCATTAAGAAAGAAATCGTAAAATGTTGCAACATCAGGCCCTTGGTAGGAAATAGTGTTCTTATCGTTTAGGGTTTTAAATAAAATAAAGATTTCCAGGCGAATTGTTAGCTTAAGTGTCATTTTTGTGAGAGTTACAGAGGAATGATTTTAAGTTTTTACGTTTGTCAAGCAATTTATTCTATATCCTGTGTTAGTTTAAACTTTTAACTTTGTCAAACTACAAAAGAAAGTATTTTCCTTTTTAAACACGTGTTCTATTTTTTTGGTCAAAACCTGTGTCTCTTATAACTTAATATGATTAGCGCTGTATCATATTCTTACTGTACCAAGTCGTTTGTCTGTATATATATTCTTTCAAAGATGTACAGCGGTAAGACGTAAATAAAATATCTGTCTGTCTGTCTACAAATTACAGATGGCATCCCATGCTCTGCCGCTACAGTGTACAGAAAGGAGTGAGGGAAATGACCGATCTGACCTGCCCCTCCCTGCTGTGCTGGATGCACCACCCGACCCTGCAAACAACGTGGCCAGTCGGCGAGAGGCAACTGCAGTAGCCCACGACGTTACCAGACGCAGCGTCCAGGCGGAAGATAGTGGTAAAGCGTCACAGCTGGTTGTGTCATGAAGACTCATCGAACTGATAATCTGTGATCAGTTTAAAGGACTGTAAGAGCGTTTTCCGTGATGCAAATTACATTTTTATACACCTTACTTCGATATAATGTCTATCCAGAGAACAATTTGCTATGTCCATACAGTCGAGAAACGTATATATGAGAATGTTGAGTTTATATTTTAACTATGACTGTACTTGCTGAATGAATGAAGATCTATCGACACTCCACTGATGTCTATCAAATGTTGTATATCTGTAGTTATATGAACAATACATAAGACACTGTCATCCAGCGCGGGAGTGGGCCGAGTGCAGGAACCTTGTTTAATGTTTTATATGTCCTAACATGTTTGTTAAAACTCGCAGATTGGTTTTACACATATTTTATTCACAAAAGATGAATGGGATACTGTACAAGTTCTCCAATTTAGGACACTTTCTCCCAGATATTTACAACTGGACCACAACGTGTACTACATCTGAACAGAACAACAGGAAGGAAATGAATAGGAATGTCAAGACTTTGTACCTTATGGCTATAACATGGTTATAGCTGCATGTGTCGGGCACCTGAACACCTTTATAGTCTATACATCTTATACATCTGGTGCTGTCTATCGGTGGGGTAGCCTAGTGGTCAAAGAGTTCGCATGTCACGCCGAAGACCCGGGTTCGATTCTCCACATGGGTACAATGTGTGTACATCATTCCTGGTGTACCCCGACAGACCAACGCCACCCGAAAGTCTACCCACTCCAATCTTGTATGAGAAGGACAATTCATAACCACTGATTTCCAACTTTATCCCTTTTCCTATTTTTTCCCTTGTAATCCAATAATGTCATGAGTAAATAGTCCAGACGCAGTCTGAGAGGTGTAAAAAAAGGATATTTATAATTAATATAATACGCCTTTTATTTCGATATGGAACTCGGGATGATAAAAAGTTACTCGCCATTTGTACAGTGTCACAGTTATATTTCATAAGATCTATCCGTGTGGAGTAGCGTTATTACAAGATGGTTCTATGATACCGGCAATTATAGGTTTTCAGCTTTTGGCAATATAGGAGCACTCACAGGTTTATTTTCTGAGAATATCATAGTCGAGATATTGTTCACAGTGATGAAATTCATTCACAGTTCTTGTTGTAATATCTTTACAAAAACTCACATGTTTAGCCTGCTGAAAGGCCAATTGTTCTCAGTATAACCATTGCCAGAAACTGTCTCAGTATGTTCATCCTTCGAGTCTTTCAGATGAATAATCCAGTTTACATCCGTACACGGGTTTCATATGGCGTCGTATTTGATACATGTCCAATGACGATTTCCTGCTTGAGCCTCGTTCCTGCTGTGGTTGTATCGGAGCTCTGTTGTGAGTTGTTGTAAGGGGGTGGTCCAGGCAACATTTGGAGGACGTTTTCTACGTACAGTTTGTCAACCGATATAAACACTTAGATGTTCTAAGAGCTCGCTTCCCTCAACAGTGGCATTAACACCAAGTCCTTGGAGCTGTTCCATACATGGAAATGGCCTGCCTTTGAATTATCGTCGGGAGCTTTTGACAGCGTCCCCGTTATGTGTGAAGATACATTTCGCAATCACGGGGCGTGGTTTCGGCCTCTACGTGGCCTCTTCGTCTCAGGCGTCAGATACACGGTCTACCTCAAACACATAACTAGTTAACAAATGAGGGTGTCACTATAACAATAATATGGAACGGTTACAAGTAACAAGTAACAACTTTCTCAGCAAGCGACGAAAGAAATTATACAATCGTTTAGACTGCTACTCTTCTATAAACTTTGGAATAGAAAATATTTCAAACATGATTGTACTTACAGTCACTGTGGCCATACCAGGTGTGTGTGAAATCCATGACTCTGTCCCGCCACTTACATCTTCAGTCATTGAAATGTAATAATCCCACATCAAATCAAACTTGTTCTCCCCTAACGCATTGATACCAGCAAAATAAAACTCCCACATGCTGCAGTATGGTGACTGATTAGGGTCATCGCTATATCGCCCTGAAAATATAAGGCGACAGAGCGAGACGCACATCGTACTCCTTGATCCGATCAAATCTGTTGTTCCGATCGTATAGGTTTAGTTAAATGCACTCATCAAATCCAAGCAAATGGTGACAAATATCGCGAGTGAGAATGGCGTAACTCGAAGAAATCAACTGACCCCAGAAGTAAGTCTGACAAGTCCACATTCCTAACTACTCGTGTCATTCCGGTTGTAGGTCACGGAAAGAGGCGAGTAGTTACGAATGACACAAATCCACACATTCGTGACCCACTCGTGTTATTCCGGGACAAGCCGAATAGCGACTCGTACCCCTCGGGAAGGAATTCATTATTGGCGCATGAACATCAGAACTACTTTAAACAAGAACAATAACTCTATCCCTGTTTGATTCCAATGGTACTTAATATCACCCAAGCACTTGTATATCGTATTGCTGTTTTTTTTTAAAATTCATTTTTGTTAATGAAACCTCTTTGATACAACTAAAAGAAGGAGAACAAATATTTGTAAAAGACATATTCTATCTTAATTACAACCAGCTGTTGATCTTTTATATCCAAATGTATATTTCTCAATAGGGGTTATCAATCACAATTGTTTTATTGAATATGCAAATAAAATCTGAAAAAATCAACTACATTAAACCCCAAAGCAGATACTCAAGAATGACTTGAATATTTCTCAAAATGAACATTCGTGTAACCTTGCTGTCGTACCCCTGGTGGAATATTAAATTAATTCGCTGAAAAAAATATGAATGACTAAAATATTCCCAGAGCTGTGAAAGATAAGCCCAATGTTAAAGATTAAAGTTGATTACTTACATGCATATATAGAAACTCGTAGCGATTTGTAATTACATTTCCTAAAACTGTTAGAAGCGCACGTACAATCTCCATAACAAAGCTGGAAGATCGTCAGAAATACACTCAGTTGCACCCACGAGAGCCGTTTTGTCAACAAACGCACGCGCGTATATTTGAATCTCTCACCGTCAATCGCATGATTCTTATTAAAAACTTCACAACAGGCAACAAAATACTGTTAGCTACGTTCTTTGTTCTTTCAATATGACAATATATTTTTCATTACTTTTAAATAAATGACATAAAGCCATAAACGATTTAAGTACTCGGGATTATATTTATCAAAGCACGGCAGTCATTACACACGTTCTGATTGGTTTGTCGTATTTTCACACATAGCAAGCATCACCGCTCGCCCCTTTCCGTAACCTCCAAGAAGACTCGTCCCCGTCGATGAAAGCACACGGAGTCCCACAACCTATGACAGAAATCGAAATAGTGCTGCACGTTTAGGATATTTTCTGAAAGAAACTAAGGGGAGGTGGGGTAGCCTAGTGGTTGAAGCGTTGGCTAGTTACGCCAAGGCCCGGGTTCGATTCCCCACATGGGTACAATGTGTGAGGTCAATATCTGGTGTCTCCCGCCGTGATATTGCTGGAATATTGCTAAAGGCGGCGTAAAATCATACTCACTCAGTGAAACTAAACCATTCCACCAAAGATGTTCAGACCACAGGGGCGTGTCACGCTTCGCCCCTGTGGTTTAGACTGCCTGTGGCAGAGGTACTATACTAGCTGCACGGAACTCTGGGTAGGAGAGCGTTAGATTTGTCTACTTTGCATGAAGACTACGTTTGACCCATGACCCAACCCTGCTTGTAAATAAATCATGGACTCATGAAGAGATAACCCCTTTCACTATGGACTCGTGAAGAGATAACCCTTCACTGACAACTGTATGTAGGTTTAAGGTGTTACGAATTAATAACAAACAAACGGAAAGGAAAAGAAAAAAAACTACAAGCAAAAAAACCCAAAAAACAAGACTTATTTAAATTATTTATTTTCAATATCAATCCGTTCTTTTTAACTATTTATGGTGAGTTAAATTTTACGCCGCACTCAGCAATATTCCAGCTATATGGTGGCGGTCTATAATTAATAGAGCCTGAACCAGACAATCCAGTGATCAACAGCATGAGCATCGATCTAGGCAATTATACGATGACTTGTACCATGTCAGCGAACCTGACCACCCGATCCCGGTCAGCAGTGCACCAACATTTACAGAAGGTTCGCAAAATCCGTATGACACATACGGTTCACACTCTGGCTCAGTGTTGAGTTAGCTGTTACCGCTGCCGTAGATAGCTGGATTGTCTGGGCTTGACTCGCCGCTAAACAGCTTGAATTTTGCTGAGTGCGGCGTAAAATAACTAACAAACAATACCACTGTCGTAGGGGAATAATATACTGGTGTAATGGGGGCTAAGCTATAACACTGTGTTTCTAAGGTGTGACGTCATTTCCACTTGACGTCACAGGACCTCTCCAACGACGTCAACAATGTCCAATCTCGTCCGGAAGACTCAATTGCGTCGTCCAATATTTTTCTGCTAACCTTACATGACATGGAAGACTGCTGCTTGTATGTTGACATTAATGGTGCAAGGGAGACTACTCTTCAGACCTTTGTGGCTAAACCTTCTTAAAATATTTATCAGCAATTCTATTCTTAAAGGCAAAAACCACGAGAAAATTAACATCACAATTAATTACATAAACCACACAGCAGAGTCGAATAAGGAAAGTCTGTACCAGGACTTTCTTGTGGAATACGTGAGGTGGGTGTAAGAAATCGACGATGAGTAATAAGAAAGGCAGCATACTTTATGGATAACAACTTTTGTATTATACTATTATGATGAGACGTTTTCGGTATAGATTCTTGTCAAGCAAGAAGAAGACTTCATCCATAACGTATAGATATATATTTTACACTTTCGTTCATTGTATTAAATAAAAACCTCGATTTGTTAAACAGAATTTGATGTTTTTTCGTCTGTAAATGATAGCTTTAATAGGTAAAGGTGATTGACCGTGTATCTGAGTTAGACATCACTTAAATCTGAGGCATCAATTTAACATAAATTAAAAAACTGTACCTAAAGTAACGAACATATTTTTAATTTTGGATTTGGTATTGCTCAGCATTTAATTTATGTGGCTATTTCTTTAAAAAATATGAAACAAAAGAGGCAAAAAAAGCTCCTTTTGGATGGTTGGTTGGTCGGTCGGTTGGTTGGTCGGTTGGTCGGTTGGTTGTTTTACGTCACTTTTGCACACAGGTAGAAATATAGTGGTAGGCGCTATAGGATAGGATGGTTGATGTCTATGTGTTACAGTTATTGCAGAAATATAAGTAACGGTTTAATATTCTGTCATTACAATATTGTTGTAAATTTTGACAAATGGTTTCAATGATATAAAACGAGACGAGTAAATCGTATAACGTTTGAGACAAAAGCGCACCTGGCGAATTAATCGACGCCACTGTTCCGCCGATAAAACGGCATTTGACACAATTCTATACCAGAGGCAATACCTCAAAACCTATGTGCATAATTATGCATTTACAAAAAAGGAACTATTTTCTTAAAGCACTATAGTCACTATTACACTATTCGCATGCCCAAATGGCAGTGGGTAAGTATGGTTTTTACGCTGCTTTTAGCAATATTCCAGGACAACTGAAATAGGTTTCACATATTGCAACTATGGGGAATCGAACCCGGGTCCTCCAAGAGACGATTGAACTCTTTAATTACTCGGCTACATGAGTGCCCTACACATGACTGTTGGGTGATATCATTGTAAAGGGAAGAGAAGAGAAGGAACATATATATCCTCTATCATCCAGGGCGTCAAACAGTGATGTTTGCACCAGTGCATATACACGATGTTTGACTTTCGGTAATTCTAACCCCAATGGTAATACATTGGCATTCATGGTATGCAACCATTGCACAAATCTGAAAGTACATGATCAGATATCGCATTTGATATTGCATATTGCATACAAATAACACTTCTTAGACAGTATAATTAGTATGCAGTGTAATTTAGACTGACTGAGTTTGGTTTTACGCCACATTTAGCAATATTCCAGCAAATCACGGCTGGGGACACCAGAAATGGGCTTCACACATTGTGCCCATGTGGGGATTCGAACCCGGGTCTTCGGCGTGACGAGCCAACGCTTTAACCATTAGGCTACCCCACCGCCCCAGTGTAATTTAGACAGTGTGTAAGTATCATAAAGCTGTGTTTCGTTTTTGCTGAGCCCAATCCTGGATTCGAAACCTCTTCAGAGTGAGGCATGAAGATATTGTTTTGCTAATGAAATTTCGTAATCTTCTTGGGATGACTTACTGTTTCAATTACAATTTGAATGTTAACACGTAACAATAAACGTATTGCTAACTGCTAGCCAATCTAAAGCTTCGGCATCGCATGCAGTGTATGAATTTGTGTATGATTTCAGTGCACCCATGTTAAACCTGACATAGGTATAAGTGTACAATATTATCATCTGTGAGTCTGTTGCTTTAGTGTTCGATTCTATGTTTTATGCAACAGATATTTACAAAACAATTTTTTGTACACCCCTTGCTGCTTGTTGGTCTCATGCCTAATTCATTTTGTGTTGTTTGTTGTTTGTTTGTTGATTAACGCCGCACTCAGCAATATTCCAGCTATGTGACGGCGGACTGTAAATAATCGAGTCTGGACCAGACAATCCACTGATCTAAATCATGAACAGCGATCTACGCAACTGGGATACGATGACATGTGTCAACCAAGTCAGCGAGCCCGACCACCCGATCCCGTTAGTCGCCTCTTACGACAAGCATGGGCTACTGAAGACTAATTCTAACCTCCACATGAGTACAATGTGTGAAGCCCATTTCTGGTTTCCCCCTCCGTGATATTGCTGGAATATTGCTAATAGCGTCGTAAAACTAAACTCACTCACTCACTCACTAATTCTAACCCGGATCTTCACGGGACGAATTCTTTTGTGAATAGATTTCTAGGTTAACTCATTGCTTCGGCTTGCGAGTTGGCGCGTAATCTATGACCACATGTTTCATAATGCTATTTAAGTAGAACCACGGGGGTAATAGAATGCGGCCGAGACGTTGATACGTGACAAAGACGTTGGCATCGTGCCACTATTTGATTGTTTATTGTTGAAGCGGGAGGGTCACTGCGAAATGCAGTACACACTGCAATCTTCCTCATACCTGTGTACAAACATTTGAGGAGTATTTCTGAGAAGAAGGTCTGTGATTCCAACAGACAGGTAAACGCTATAAGATTCGGGAAGTTGATCAGCTAACATGTTGATGTTGAAAGAGAGACCCTTGGAAAACAATTATTAGCGTTAACTCTTATATGCCTGGATTCTACACGGCGTCCCATAACCAGGTAAGAGACGGTTTGGACTTGTGAACTATGATACAGAGGTGATATCCATGGAAATGATTTCTTCAAAATATCTTTTGACACATAGATATCAATGTCTGAATTTTTAAGAAAACATGGTTGTTCAGTAGTGGTTAGTGGTTAAAGCGTTGGCCTGTAACGCGATAGACCCGTGTTCGATTCTCCACATGGGTACAATGTGTGAAGCCCATGTCTGGGCTTATTGCTTAAAAATGGCGTAAAACTAAACTCACTCTCTGCAGGACCTAGAATGGCCGCTGGCGGACCACGTCCCACCCTGAGGGCTGCAGTGGTGCAGTACGTGTGTCCTTCACGGCTACTTGGAACTGGATATTTCGGGAATGTGTACAAAGCAGAAGGTCCCGACAAATCACAAGTAAGACTTTCCACACGTTATTAACCTGTTTAAAGTATTCCAAGTCTGACACTTGACCTAACTGGAATACTGTTCACTGCGAAGGGTAAACGACAGTGGCGGATTCCCCCCCACCCCCCTTTTGAAAATGACTTAAGACCACATTGAAGATTTTTTTCGTTTTACTCTGACAAACCCCCCACACACACACACACATCCCACACCCGTTTTTAAAATTCCTGGATCCTGATGTTATATATTTGAATACCTAATCAACGTCCATTTTATCCTTGCCAGTATGCAGTGAAGGTGTCGCCACTGTCTAACTTCTCGGATAAAAACGATCAGTGCACTCTGACAGAAGCGGTCACTCTGTCACAGTTTGCACACATGCACGTCGTCAAATACCTTGACTGCTGGGAGGAGAGAGACCGACAGGGGGCGCGGCAACTGTACCTGGTCATGGAGTACTGTCAAGGTCGTGACCTTCGGCACTATCTGGAAAAGACACTCCAACATCCGCCGGAAGAGGAACTGTTCGGATGTTGGCTAGCTCAGATAGCTTCCGGTTTAGAGGTCAGTGGAAAGAAAATTGAGTACATAATTCGCATTCATGCAAATAAACTGTCACCGTTTTAATATGCTTCGAGCTATCGGTCATCGGGTGCAGTTTAGAAAACATCTTCTGTTGCAGCATATCCACAGCCACAACGTCATACACAGGAACCTGAAGACGTCCAACGTCCTCGTGTGGTGCTACAGGGAAACAGTGGTTTTGAAGATCGGAGGCTTTGGATTGTCAAAGTAAGCAGTGAAAAATACATCTCTTCCTCCCACAGAGCCCCCAATTCCATGAAACATGCTTCAGTTCTTCCTGTATCAAGGACAAGCAACAAACTGTCTCCGATTGGATGGTTGAACAAGAAATCCGCCATTTTGTGTTCATGACGTCATCACATAAGTGTGTAACCTCATTGTGGCAGTGATTTTGATTTTCGATTTTTGAACCCTTACGCCCCACCCTCCTTTTGGATGAGTCTTGCCTCCCCTCTTACAACACCTGCTGAAATACTAAGTATTCGGTAAAATCATAATGGGATTTTCTGAATCTGGGAGTATAAATACAGACCGAAAAGTTCGTTAAGTTTGAGCGCTCATAAACCTGTGGTTTCGGGTTTGAATTCCAGTTTGCTATTGATTTTGTTTCTATGTTTGTCTGGCCTGTTCCTAGATGTCATCAAATTTGTAAATGCCCAAAGCCTGTCCTCTTTAATCAAACTGAAATAATAACTTAAGGCGGCTTTAAACACAACATTCTCACACTTACTCACACATAAAATAATTATTTAAAACGGTTTTACTCTCTCACTCACTCACTCACTCATGAAATCAGTAGTATTTAAAGCGGCTTTAAACACCACTCACTCACTCACTCACAAATCCAGAACTATATCAAGATGAATGTGAAATTCGAACAAAAGATCCAACTATTTTGGCACACTCAGGGAACGTAACTCTCCTCGGCGAATCTCGATGTCTTCGAAGTGAGTGAGTGAGTTAAGTATTACGCCGCGCTCAGCAGAATTCCAGCTAATGGCGGCGGTCTGTAAATAATCGAGTCTGGACCAGACAATCCAGTGATCAACAGCATGAGCATCGATCTGCGCAATTGGGAACCGATGACATGTGTCAACCAAGTCAGCGAGCCTGACCACCCGATCCCGTTAGTCGCCTCTTACGACAAGCATAGTCGCCTTTTGTGGCAAGCATGGGTTGCTGAAGACCTATTTTACCCCGGATCTTCACGGGTCTGTCTTCGAAGACTCAGCCCTCATTCCATGTTGATCACATCACGCCCCCGTATACATCAAATACTGTTTGAATTCTAAGACAACGGTGGAATTTCAGGAAGCTTATCTAACCAACCACATCTTCCTGCTACAGCAGTTGCTTCTGGTGGGACACGCATGCTCTTATGTACATAGTGTAACGAGTGAGTGAGTGAGTACAGTTTTATGCCGCTTTTAGCAATATTCCAGCAATATCTCGGCGTGGGGCACCAGAAATGGGCTTCACACATTGTACCCATGTGGGGAATCGAACCCGGGTCTTCATTGTGACAAGCGAACACGTTAAGCACTAGGCTACAACACCGCCACGACACTTTGTTTACACTCGATTTTGAAACTGAATGTTTATGTAATGAACTACAACGTTGGGTAGTTGACCTCAGATGACTTATGAATGCACTTTTTGTCATTAAACATCGTTATTTTAAGCATTCATTTCCCTTCTTTCTCACAGGGGTCTGAAACATTTCAACGATGTGGCGAGGTCAGTAGTTGGAACAGCCAACTTCATGAGTCCAGAGCTGCTTCAAGGGAAGAAATATGACAGAAAGGTATATCGCCGTCATTACAAATAACGGCGATAGTGAGTCATCAGTTGATATACTTTAGCTCGGTGCCCGTGTCAATGATGAAGGTATTTACTCCAATTGTATCAATATTCACTCAGAATCACAGCGGAGACACCTAAATTAGGTGAACACATTATGCAGAGTCGAACTCGGCCCTTAGCCGTGACGAACGAACAGTTTAGCCACTACCAAACCACCATGTTTTAATAGCATCAGTTTCACACAAATCAACCCTTATGGCTGTTCGGATCAAAGACAATTGCATAATGAAGCAAGGTTGTAAAATATAAACTGGACTTCAGACATGTGTCTTATCCCGGATGTCTGTTTGTATATATTCCAGACAGACATCTGGAGTTTTGGATGTACGGCTTTTGAAATAGCAACATTGAGGTCACCAAAGCCAAATCCAGTAAGTTTGATATTTTCTATTTGAGTAAGCAAGCAAGAAAAATCCCTGTCATTTTGGTTGACACATGCCATCATTTCCCAATTAGGTCGACGCCCATGATGTTGATCACTGTATTGTCTGATCCAAATTTGAGTGTTTACAGACAGCTGTCATAGTTTGAATAATGCAACAAGCAAATGCTATATCTTATCCATTTGTCATACATCACACATTGTAATTTCGGGGGTTACAATATAGCATTTATCATCAGTGGATACCCTCCATATCTCGAACTTAAACTAACATTCGAATTTTTTATTCGAATTAAATATTCCCTCCGGGAATAATCCAATCTATACATCGATCATGGGCAGAAAACCTCAGCGTTCTACCCAATACGTAACTAATCTAGTCTAATGCTTGTGGCCCTTCATACAAACAGTCTTGTCAATTGTGATTGTTCCGTTTATGAATTACAGGTCTCCTATATCGCGACTTATGTCAAATACAGCTCTTTCTTCAAGGATTTAATAAGGAAGATGTTGATGAGTGATGCTGACTGCCGTCCAGATGCAGATGTGATCCTGAAGGTTCTTGCAGAGAGTGGTTACACACCACATGATGGAATAAGCTCTACCTCGTCAGTGTCGACAGCATCCTCAGAGCCATCATCTAGTCTTTACCCAAACTGTCATATGACCCCTGTTTTTGAGAGCAGAGGAAGGAACAGCATCAACTCATGTGAAGGTACTTCTTCTGCTAAATCGTCTAGCCAAGGTATTGATGTTGCTTTGAATACGTTTACACTTGTTAGACGAGCGGAGCGTGACAGGAAGATCAACAACAGGAACAGCAGAGGCACCAACTCCTGTGAAGGCACTACTTCTGCTAATCCATCTAGTCAAGGTATTGACATTGCTTTGAATACGTTGACACTTGCTAGACGAGCAGAGCGTGACCAACAGATCAGTAACAGGAACAGCATCAACTCCCGTGAAGGCACTACTTCTGCTAAACCATCTAACCAAGGTATTGATGTTGCTTTGAATACGCTTACACTTGTTAGACGAGCGGAGCGTGACCAGCAGATCAACGGCAGGAACTGGAAAGGCACCAATTCCTGTGAAGGCACTACGTCTGCTAAACCATCTAGTCAAGGTATTGATGTTGCTTTGAAAACGGATACGCTTTTTAGACGTGATGGGCGTGAGCAGCAGATGAAAAAGACTGTGACCTTCGCTCCTTCATCCTCACAATTGTATTCTTCATCAGGCAGTGGTTATGAAACGGATATCAGTTCTTTCGGGATGTCTGGTAGTTTCATCGCATCACCACGAAGTTTCTTCAACGCTCCGGAACAACACAGGCATTCCAACACAGAGATGAGCAGAGGCACCAACAAGAACTCGGATATTGAGACTCCTGAAACCAACAACCGTACTCTATACGAGAGGGAAGGATGCAACAGCAACAGATATCCAGACACCGGGAGATGCGAAGATATCACCAGTAACACTGACTCTGGGGACAGCTTGACCAAAACTACAAGCTCTGGCAGTGGCTACGAGACTGGTAATATAACTAAGAGCTTTCTACTGTTATGTTGTAATTTGTTTTCTTATTAGTGCAGCACTTCACAATATTCCAGCTACATGGCGGCCGTCTGTAAATAATAGAGTCCGGACCAGACAGTCCAGTGATCAACACTGCGAGTCTGACCACTCGATCCTCTTAGTCGCCTCTTGCTAAAAACAATTAGAAAATATCGAAATTTCGAAAGAATAACTAAATAATTTAAATTACAAACAGATCTCGGTTATAATAATTTGTGCTACCAAAGTGGCGCCGTTAGCTTTCGTGAAATTTACTGCTTGGATCCGTACACGAACCGAGTCTTTTTCTTGGGGTCCAGAGGTGCCTAACTGTAAATGCTTTGAAATATATTCCTCATAACAAATGGGGCTTATATCAATCCATGAATCTGTGATTCTTTAAAGAATTTAATTTTTAAGACTACGACACGGACCGTGACATGTGGATAAATGACCAAATTGCAACATTACAACCGTAAGTACTCTACATCGTCGCTGTCGACAGCATACTCACAACAGCAATCAGTACAATCACCAGTGGCTGAAGGGATGGTATAAACCCAGCTAGGGTCCATGCAGGTAGCCAAAGTACTGTAAGTCCCCATGGACCCTAGAGTGGTGATCTACCATCAGTTGTTGGTTATCCTCAGCCCTATTTTATATTGTATTGTCCTAATCTGAACTCCTTTTTTAGAGATATATGCTGGTTTTATTTCTGATACAGTGATATACTAGTTGGTTTTACTGTCCTTCGTCGACAGGTTTTTTAAAATTTGTGCATTTATCATGAATTTATAAATATTTCAAGTCACGATATTGCTCAAATACCGCTGTGACTATAAAATTTATTTACTCACTCACAACCAGCATCTAGTCTTAAATAACAAAATGTAACAAGACCTATGTTCCTAACATGTACATAAATGAACAAATAGCTACTGTCGTAAGTATAATATATTACTGGGCTCAATACATGCAGTAAAGCCCCAAGAACACCAGATAGAAAAGTTGCATTTATTATTTCACTTCATAGTTTACTCATTATATAAAATGAAGTCTATTTTTCAAAAAGAGACCGTATATCTAAGGTTGTGACTCTAAGCTCTTGGACTGTTTCAGGGACATCGCCCGGACAATCGGACGGGAGGTGTTTGTTGCTCTGTACCCTACCTTAAACATCAAAGATGAAGGGTTGTTTACTGTAAGGAATTGTTCCATTTGTAATGCAAATATATAATTTGAATTAAATGTTTTTGAAACTATCAGTTATAACTGCATTATTTAATTGATTGTGATGAAATTGATCAAAGATGAAATGTTGTTTCCATTTTAATGCAAATACATTATTTTACTAAATGTTTTGAAACTATCAATCATAACTACATTATTTGATTTGATCGTGTTTCAAATTATCAGTTTCATTAACTGTAGGAAATTGTTTCCTTTCTACTAAAAAAAAATCAACATGTGGGCCTACAACTTTAAAAAAATGTTATTTCAATTACAATCTCAAATAATCTGTGGGTATCACTTTTATTCTTACGTTTGGTAGTTATGTCCAGATATAAATGATCTGTATGGAACAGAAATCTGAGATGGATGCACGTGCCTTTTTTGTATGAATAAAATTTCTTATTTTATCTTATAGTATCAAGGTGTCATAGACGATATTGCAAAGACAGTATCTGCTATCCATCATTTGAAACAAGATGGATACAAACCTTTACATCACTATCAGTGGATGCATCATGTATGTGTCTGTGTGTATGTGTAAGTGTGTGTGCGTATTTGTGTGCGCTCGTGCGTGTGTGATATGACCTAAGTAGGTCATGTAGTTTTCATGTGGTATCACTTACATGAACGACCTTCTTGCCAGCAGCTTCACCTGATGGACCAGTTGGAGGACTACGACGAGGAGGTGTGTGACAAGATGAAGCGTCTGTGGCGATTGGAAAAGGAGAAACGAGAACGCGATGATGAAAGATGATCTTCAGAAGTATACCAAGTGGCATTACCATGAAACATGCCGTATTATATATGAAATAAGGCTGCATTTGATGGTGTATATCAGGATGCAGGGACTTTATATATTTGTCGCGAGAAAATGAACTGATTAGTAACGAACTTTGCAACTTGCATTAAACCAACCCTCCGGCAATCTGATAACTGCGGTCAAACCGTCAAAGGGTCAAATGGCTAAAGGAACATGAAAGACGATGTGTGCAAGAACAAACTTCAATGATTTGATTGTCCAAAGACAAACTCTCGTGGTTCCAGTACCCCTTAGACAAGGACACTTCATCCAAACAATTGGCAAAGGACAAAGGGCATTGCCGGTTTTGCAGTATTTGAATGTCCGAGGTCAGGCTTGGTGGAACAAACGATGCATTGCAACTGTCTATAGCCTCTTTGGGTCAAAATGATACCGATGAATCACAATCTAAGGTGTGGCACCAAAGAAAACCCTAAGCTTATTTGCAGTTGTTGCCTTGGAAAAGCAAAACTAAATAAAATTAAACTTACAGAGCACCACAATGCACCTTCCCTAAGTGTACGTTCCCTGAAATGCATGGCCTATTATATACTTTATAGGTTGAATGTGTTCTTAAAATGAAATACATATTTGATCAAATACGCAACATTTTAAAATATTAATTGATATTTTTTAAAACAAAAATATTGATATTTTGAACTGGTGAACACATAGAGGACCGCCGTCGCATAAAAAACGACATTCACGCACTCCACGATTGGTCGTCAACGCAGTATCCTTCCGGTGACACAGGGCTGCAAATATGTATTTCCAATCCCAACTTGCTGAATTTAACAAGCAAGACATTAATTCCTTCACACTATGACGTATTTGTGAGTGAGTGAGTGAGTGAGCGAGCGAGTATGGGTTTACGCCGCTTTTGTCATTGTTTCAGTAATATCAAAGCGGGGAACACCAGTAATGGGCTTCTCACATTGTACTCATGTGGGGTATAGGCGGATCCAGAAATGTTATTAAATGACCATTGAAACTCGATGGAAATGAAGTGTGCAACAACAACAACACACACACACCCTTTCAAGACTGAAACCCACCCCACCCCCAACCCCACCCCACACACACCCCACCCCTTTCTCAAAAAGCTGTGTCCGCCCCTGTGGGGAATCGAACCCGGATCTTCGGCGTGACGAGCGAACGGCTTAACCACAAGTCTACCCCACCGACCCCTTATGCATTTGTAGTTTGCATACTAGAGTAATCGTAATCCCCCCGTGTGTTCTATGCAGTAGGTTGTACACCCAAACAGATCTGCTATGTTTATCGGGGCAAAACTTAACATACACGACCCAGTTTTCATTTTTATCGAATAAACTGGGTCAGTGGCGGTATATAAACGCGGGCGTGCATGGTGCGGTGCGTGGGGTGGCGGGGATTGATCTGGAGGTTGTGTTGGGGAGGGGGAGGGTGTGTGTCTCGTCAGCTGCCAGTGTGCTGACTTTGTGCAGTCATTGTCGTAAGTGAGATCAAGATTTGTGGTAACAGCTCAGTTGTTTTCGAGGTGGCTGGCCAAACACTCACTGTATCAGACCCAACCTTATGGCCAGTTCAGTACAAGGAACAAGGTGTTAGACACATGCAACACCAGTACACAAGTTGTCAGATACGTGCAACACGCAAACAAAGTTGTCAAGCACATACAACAAACACACACTAGTTGTCAGACACGTGAGACAGACTATCACAAGCATCCACACAGGTAAAACTGCTCACAAACACACGTTGTAAATCGCGTACAGCATAAACACAGCTGTCCGTCACGAACAATACACAAACACAAGTAATCAGAAACGAGCAACACATACACCAGCTGTCAGTACAACACAAACACAAGTTGTGAGACACGTACAACTCAAACACAAGTTCTCAGACACATACAGCACACAAACACAAGTTGTCAGACATGTGCAACACAAACAAGTTTGTACAACACATAAACACAAGTTCTCAGACACGTACAACACACAAACACAGGTTGTCAGTCACGTACTAATCAAACACAAAATGGTCAGACACGTACAACAAACAGACACAAGTTGTCAGACACGTGCGACACACAAACACAAGTTGTCAGTCACGTGCAACACACAAACACAAGTTGTCAGACACGTACAACACACAAAAAAGTTGTCAGTCACGTACAAATCAAACGCAAAATGGACATACACGTACAACAAACAGACACAAGTTGCCAGACACGTACAACACACACACAAGTTGTCAGACACGTACAATACATAAACAAAAGTCAGACAAGTGGAACACAAACACAGGTGTTCATTCACGTACAACACACAAACACAAGTTGTCAGACAAGTGCAACACACAAACACAGGTTTTCATTCACGTACAACACACAAACACAAGTTGTCAGACACGTACAACGACAAACACAAGTTGTCAGTCACGTACAAAACACAAACACAAGTTGTCAGACACGTACAACACACAAACCCAAGTCAGACAAGTGCAACACACAAACACAAGTTGTCAGACACGTACAACACACAAACACAAGTTGTCAGAGAAGTGCAACACACAAACACAAGTTGTCAGACACGTACAACACACAAACACAAGTTGTCAGACACGTGCAACACAAACACAAGTCAGACACGTACAACACACAAACACAAGTTTGTACAACACACAAACACAGGTTTTCAGACACGTACAAAACACAAACACAGGTTTTCAGACACGTACAACACACAAACACAAGTTTACACAACACACAAACACACATTGTCAGACACGTACCACACACAAGCAAAAGTTTGTACAACACACAAACACACATTGTCAGACACGTGCAACACACAAACACAGATTGTCAGACACGTACAACACACAAACACAAGTTGTCAGACACGTGCAACACAAACACAAGTTGTCAGAGACGTACAACACACAAACACATATTTTCAGACACGTACAGCACAAATACAAGTTGTCAGACACGTGCAGCAGAGACACAAATTGTCAGTCACGTACAACACATAAACACAAGTTGTCAGACACGTACAACACACAAACACAACACTTTTACCGTTTGACACAGACCAGTCCCGAGGTTATCACATACATAAACATTACGCATAATACGATATCTTAAAACCAGGCTATATTTCCCGCTTGGTCCTTAACGGACACATTTTTGTCAATCTGTATATGAGATATGGCAAGCAGCACGGGCGTTCACATTTGAATATATACGGTATGGGCATATTGACAGAGACGTGCCAACTGGCACTCAGCCAGAAGTGGAGAGTAGACACTAGATATATAGATCCACTCACGACACAGAAGTATAGACTAAAGACGATCAGAAACTGTCTACATGTGTAGGGAGTTGATTCCGGATTAACTGCTGTACAAATATACTTCGTCAAGAGTGAAAAACATAAATCCTATGTGTAAAGCATACTTTTTAACGCACCGGAAACGAAAGCGAAAATAGGGATCCTTGGATACTGAGCGCCGACGACGCATCTCCAGCGATGTAAACACCGGACTGGTGGGCACTGCCTGTGACTATTGGTAGGTGTAATGTACGTATAATGCTCGTATACCCTTTGTTTCATAACACCTCACGCAGGTTTTAGACGGGCGGTCGGGGTGCAGTGTTTTTGATGCACATGTGAATGAAAATGCTTCCCTAAAGCTTGTCCTATTTTTGGTTGACCACTCACTGCATGTATTTGTACATTTTCTTTACGATCCTCCAAATGTCCGAAATGAACAAAATGCTGAAGTACTATATGTTCTATTCAATAATGTCTATTTGTTTATGACTCACAACATATTTTCCTTTCCATATCCGAGGAAGGGTTTAGAGTGACTGCCTTGCCGACTCAAATATTTCTACCTTGGCTTTATTGTGATTTGTGCGTGTGGTATTGGATCGATAAGCAAACAAGAACAAATGTCTGCACGTCTTGTGCCACCTTGTCAACAAGGATAAAAGTCTGTACGCCTTGTGCCACCTTGTCAACAAGGATAAATGTCTGTACTCCTTGCTCCACCTTGTCAACAAGGATGAAAGCCTTGTCTTTACGCCTTGTGACGCGTTGTCAACAAGGATAAATGTATGTACGCCTTGTGACACCTTGTCAACAAGGATAAATGTCTGGATGCCTTGTGACACCTTGTGAACGAGATAAATGTCTGTACGCCTTGTGACACCTTGTCAACAAGGATAAATGTCTGTACGCCTTGTGACACCTTGTCAACAAGGATAAATGTCTGTACGCCTTGTGACACCTTGTCAACAAGGATAAATGTCTGTACGCCTTGTGACACCTTGTGAACAAGGATAAATGTCTGTACGCCTTGTGACAATGTCTGTACGCCTTGTGACACCTTGTGAACCATGATAAATGTTTGTACGCCTTGTGACACCTTGTCAACAAGGATAAATGTCTGTACGCCTTGTGACAATGTCTGTACGCCTTGTGACACCTTGTGAACCACGATAAATGTTTGTACGTCTTGTGACACCTTGTCAACAAGGATGTATATGTCTGTACGCCTTGTGACACCTTGTCAACAAGGATAAGCATGTGTATCGATTTATTTAACCGGGGCAACAGTGAAGTGCGTTTACGTTAGACAGAAGGATCGTTTTGGAGGTGTTGTAAACCCAATATGTAAAAGCAATACCATAGGTGAAAACTAACGCAATATGAACAAAAATTAACGCGATTTTATATATTGGGGTTATTCAGGTGTGGGTGTCGGGTGGAATCATAGCGGCTCTCAGACTACTGTACCAATTCTTTGAAAGAATTTGTATGTATAAATATAAACTAGACATCGACTACATTCTTCTCTTGCAATATGTGTGTAGGCGTAATTCTTCAGTTATAATAGCCACTAGCATGGATTTTTTGATAAAATTACATAAGTGTAGAATCCGCACCTCAGAACAATATATACTTGTGTATCAAATTGCACGGACTACATGTATCCCATGTGTATCAGTTGTATCAGTTTATACTGAAATGTAGATACATCAACCATATATCCATCTTTGCCTTAAAATGACGCAGAATATTCTATATTAAGGGCACTCTACGCTTTATAAGTGAAAACTTACCTAAGGTGAGTGCGTCGATACCCTTCAAAACTATTACATTGTGTGTGCGGTTATTAAAGCTATTACATTGTGTGTGCGGTTATTAAAATTATTACATTGTGTTCACGGTTATTGTAACTATTACATTGTGTGTGCGGTTATTAAAGCTATTACATTGTGTGTGCGGTTATTAAAATTATTACATTGTGTGTGCGGTTATTTTAACTATTACATTGTGTGTGCGGTTATTAAAATTATTACATTGTGTGTGCAGTTATTAAAACTATTACATTGTGTGTGCGGTTATTAAAGCTATTACATTGTGTGTGCGGTTATTAATCCTTACATTGTGTGTGCGGTTATTAAAATTATTACATTGTGTGTGTGGTTATTAAAATTATTACATTGTGTGTGCGGTTATTAAATTATTACATTTCGTGTGCGGTTATTTTAACTATTACATTGTGTGTGCGGTTATTAAAGCTATTACATTGTGTGTGTGGTTATTAAAATTATTACATTGTGTGTGCGGTTATTTTAACTATTACATTGTGGGTGCGGTTATTAAAATTATTACATTGTGTGTGCGGTTATTTTAACTATTACATTGTGTGTGCGGTTATTAAAACTATTACATTGTGTGTGCGGTTATTAAAGCTATTACATTGTGTGTGCGGTTATTAATCCTTACATTGTGTGTGCGGTTATTAAAACTATTACATTGTGTGTGTGGTTATTAAAACTATTGCATTGCGTGTGCGGTTATTAAAACTAATACATTGTGTGTACAGTTATTAAAACTATTGCTTGGGAGCATAAGACATGTATAGTACGTGCTGGCACATATACATGGTCTGTGAGAATCCCACGTTCATGTGTAAAAGGGGCAGTGGGGTAGCCTAGTGGTTAAAGCGTTGGCTCGTCACGCCGAAGACCCGGGTTCGATTCCCCACATGGGTACAATGTGTTCAGCACATTTCTGGTGTCCCCCGCCGTGATATTGCTGGAATATTGCTAAAAGCGGCGTAAAACTAAACTCAGTCAGTCAGTCAGTCATGTGTAACATGAGACAAACGCCCTTGACGCTAACATGTAATCAATCCTAGTCGGAACCCATCATAGCGTCGCTAATTGAGCAATGCCGTTACTGCTTCCTCCATATCGATAATCGTTTTGAAAAGAACAGGTCGCCCGAAACAAATAACTACTGAAAATATTTGAATAATGTTCAGTGAATATGTGTAAACACAATTGTTGGGAAAGGTCTTCTAAAGTCTTTTCGTTTATGAGGATCAGTTACATTTGGGCATATTTAATTACTATGTGCATGTGTGCGCGCGCGCGCGGGTGCGTGTGTGTATGTGTTGGGGGGGGGGGGGATGTTGTTAAGAACAGAATACTTCACTCTGTCAGTTCCCTCTTAACAACAAATTGCTTTTAAGGTCACAAAGCGTGACTACCGAACAATTATTCATGTCTACACCATACACCACGAGTTAATGTTTTAAAAGTATATTCTGGAACTCATTATTTTTGAGAATGTAAAACAATGTAAATTGTTTGATAGTTTTGTATTGCGGCACCCAGAGAAACACCGCCATACTTGAAATCTTCGAGACAGAGTGGAGTTTATGCTTACAAAATATCAGAAATAATACAAAAACATGCTTTGTGTACACATGACTATTGCAGTGTATGATGTGTGCATACTTCGAACTGAACAGAGACCATATATCGGCCTCTGGACTGAACAACACAAAATGACCTCCTCGTCTATTTATAACAGAGTTGGGTTCATTATAAAACATGAAACTTTTTTTCGATTCAGACCAAGTAAATTCTTGACTGATTCCATAACAAATGTAAGTTGCCGTTCTCATCATGCACTTTGGTTTCTGTAGGAAATGAGGACCGGCGGTTCTTATGGCAGCATCCAAGATGGCGTCTAAATCGCGTGGAACTTACGAGAACACGTGCAGAAACAGCTGCGGACCAGCAGCTCAGTTGGAGAGGGGAAGTTGGGAAATGTGTACAAAGTCACAGGATTTAACGGCGAGCAGGTACAAAATGTACAATTACGTTTTCAAACACTGCAAAAAAGATTATAAGCTCAACAACTGTCATATTATGAGAAACTAAACGTCTCGGACAATGTTATATTTTTTGGTCAGTTAAACAGTGGCATCATTTACGGAAACAACTCACCTTTTAGCAGAGGACTTCTTATGGATATGGAAAGAACTTTTGTCACTGTTTGGGAATATTTGTAATAACATTCACAAGGTACAAAAATGCAAAATTTGTCAGATGGAACAACTAAATTGTCAAATCGCAAAGAAAAAGAAGTTAATATGAGGACTATATTAGACCAGATAATTCACGATATCAGAAATCATTATGGAAACCAAATATAATCATGTGAATTTTAAGCAGAATTTGCTGTTTTCGAGACTTGCGTAAGCTAAACATACCACCAAAACCATCGCACGACTTTCATCCATTTCTTTGAAATTTCCCAAACCTCTGATTGACAAAATTTTGAAGATGCCGGTGGACGCGAAAGGCCCTCGTCATGCCTTCCGATTTTAGTCCTGAAACTCAGATATGTTTTGGTATAATTAATGCATCGCTCTTTTGATTGCCTGGCGGCATTAATGGGTACAACAAGGACTGGTCGGCTCGGAGTCAGTATAATGTGTTTGAGTGGGGTATTCATGCTTCACTGCGGCATGGTATTTCAGTGGGCTAGCACTATAAAACCAGCTTCAGTCTGGGCTAGTACAAGCAGCCGCACATACACATACACACGCATGCACGTCGTCATATGAGCGAAATATTCTCAAGTACGACGTTAAACCCAATTTCACCTCACCTCACCTCTTTTGGTACTGATCTTCAGCACTAAATAATAATCTTGTCGGTTTGTCAGTTCTGCCTTGAAAGTGTCCGGATACCTCGATGCCACGAAGAAAGAGGAGAAGTACCTCAAGCGTGAGGTGGAAACCCTGTCCCGGTTTGATCACCCCCACATCGTAAAGTATATAGACGGGTGGGAGATACGTGACAGCCAGGGTCAGCTCCGTGTCTATATCCTCACGGAGTACTGCTCGGGGGGTGATCTAAGAAGCTACCTGAACAACACTCTGGGACGACCGCCACCGGAAGCTGTGTTTGGCGCATGGCTGGCACAGATCGCTTCCGGCCTGGAGGTAAGACGCATACAGGGCCCCGTTGCACAAAGCGATCTGAGCGCTACGACTTTCGTAAGTCTGTGTTCAAGTATGTATTTTATGACCTCTAAGAAAGCTTTGTGCAACGGGGTCCCGGAATATTTAGTGCTGTCCTATTTATCTAATATCACTATCTGTCAGATTTTGTGACTGATGCTGAACGTGTTGAGATATGTGTATAATGAATATTTTATGTATTAATTTGTAATTCCAGCGTCCATAACGCAAGACAATCTCCGTTCTTGGGCAATAAAGTAGTATTATGTTTTACAGATTAATGATGAAAATGCAGCAGAGAGGGTTCGGGTGGTCCTGGCACAGTCAGGCTGGTAAGGCTCATCATCAGCTCAGGGCCCTTGCCCCCTCTACACGCAGCCCAGACAGCGAATGGGACTTCTCCCAGGAAATGCTGCCTAGTCGAACCCACCAAGAACTTTCCGGAGAATATGAAGGCTCCCCAACACTGCAGCCTTCTGCATTACCTTGAGTGTCAGAAGGGCTGTGCTCCCGGTGGAGAACCAAGGCACTTCCTGATCTGTGCCAAGAGATTATTATTATCTGACTTTATGATTCTCATATTTTGATGACTTAGTTAATAGTGTGTAGCATTGGCATTGATACAACCATATAACACTGTTAGTTAATAATAGTTCCAGGGTGACTGAATTGGTTTCTTTGAAACTTTTGAACAGTTGTTCAGATACATCATGACGTGTTAGATTGACAACCCGCAATTGGACAGGTGAACGCCTTTCACCGCCTCGGTGAATCAAACAAGCGCTGGTATTGTACAAGTATTTAGAAACCGGGGAAAAAGATCAGTGAACAGTTTCGAAACCATTCGCAGTGTGGCAAGTGAATGTTTGGCAAATCGTAATGATTACTATTGATCCACGTTAGCGTTGAAATTTGGAAATCTTATCCCTATCGTCCTACAATATCCTTGGGGGTCATACCTTCTACTGTCATACTACACTCTATTCCCAATCCGTTTATTATTAACACACAACCATTATTAGAAACTAGAAATTTATGTTATTTCCAAGTATTCCCTACTTTTGTATGAGAGTATAATTATTACGCCATTGTAATCATCGAGCTGTACCCAACCAACCGTTAGTGACAACAATAAGATGTCCGTATTTTTTCTGTGTTTCCAGCTTATCGCCCTCCCTTAACTAAACTAAACGGCAAAAGAAAGTATAGGTGGAGTTTGATGAGTGGTAAACAAAACACAACAAATCAAATTGGCGAAGCGTGTGTATATCGTGAAAGAAGGGTTAATGATCATTATTAGGCCACAAAATGATTGGAATACAGGCAACACATAACATGTGGGCGCTAGTTGAACAATGGTGGGGTCCAACAACTCATTTTTCAGCGATGTCTTAAGAGCCACACATGATTGTCAGTCATTGTCCAAGTTTACACAACAAACAGAACATGTCTCAATACCGCTTCGTCTCATTGATGCCGTCAGGCGTCTGATGACGGGTGGTGGGATTCTCTGCCACTCTTCTCTCAGGGCACGTTCCATCTCATCTCTCGTCACTGGGGGTTGTTGACGATTCCTTAACCGTCTGCCCAGATCGTCCCACAGATGCTCTATGGGGTTCATGTCGGGTGAACAGGCAGGCCAAGGGAGAACATCAACATTGTGGCGGTTGAGGAAGTCCTGTGTCAATCTTGCTGTGTGGGGTCTGGCATTGTCATGTTGAAACACTATCCCCTGTGGCTGGTTCCGCAAGAATGGAAGCACAACTGGGCGCAGAACTTGCTCTCTGTACTGAACAGCATTCAGGTTCCTTTCACAATGACCAGGTCAGTCTTCTGTTCCCCACAGATGCCTCCCCAGACCATAACACCTCCCTCCGAACGGATGGACCTCTCGGATGCATGGTGGACTTTAAACGTTCACCTCTTCGGCGATAAACTCGTTGTCTGCCGTCGTTCTGGAACAACTGGAAACGACTCTCGTCAGAAAACAGTACTCGGCGCCATTCTCGCACTTGCCAGATTCCAACTTGCATCGCCCATTGTACCCTTCGGCGTCGATGTTGTGCTGTCAGGAACATTCCTCGGAAGGGACGGTAGGCTCTGATTCCTGCAGCACGAAGTCGTCGGAGTACTGTGCGTTGGCTGATGCGATGTCCCAGCGCTGTTGCAGCCGTCGCCGTCGCCGTGACGAACCTGTTCGAATTCGGCGATCTTCCTGGGGTGTTATGACACGTGGTCTTCCCGTTCTGGGTTTGTCTACAGTCCTTCCTGTCTGTCGGTAACGTTGCAGCAGCCTGGATACCGTTAAAGGCGTGCACCCGTACCTTCGTGCAATCTGGACCTGTGTTGTCCCCATCTGTTGCATACCAATCACCCTCTCTCGCTCCTTTCTTGTCAGTCTAGGCATATCGATTGTGTGCTTTTGTCAACTGTGTTGTCAACCCATGGTTTCACCTTATTTATACGCCAATTCGGCACGTGCATCTCCCTCTGCAGCCTTTGCACGTGTTTTACCATTTTCTGGTGCAGCGTGGCACCACCGGTCATGATGTGTTTGGGAGATGCGATTTTGCATCCTTGTGCTTGGGGACAACTGTCTGAATGCATACTTTCAACCAGCTATCAACACTTTCACAGTAAATTGACTTTTTCCGACCTATACTTTCTTTTGCAGCTTAGTTTATTTTTACAGCCTAAACTTATTAAATGGTATCCTTTCTCAATTCTCCATGTGGACATTTTGTGCCTTGATGTGAGTGAGTGAGTTTAGTTTTAGGTCGCTTTTAGCAATATTCCAGCAATATCACGGCGGGCAAACCTCTTTAATCACAAGGCTACCTTACTGCCCCGCCTAGATGTGAAAATACTATTATTATTATTATAGGATATGTATGTAGCGCACATATCCAGGCAACTAGTGTATGCTCAAGGCGCTTATACTTTTTCCCTCGATCATTGGATGTCAATCTCAATAACACATCGTATTATCAATCTCAACTTCCTGGGGAGTATACATCTCTTGCAGCCACTAGGCGCACCGAGTTATTGTGGCTTTCTCATCCTATTACACCAGGTTAAATATGGGGATGGGGATGGGGATGACTACCTTTTTACCCACCCCACCTTTTACATACATCAATCAATGAGGAAGTCCAACATATCAGCTTAACCTTTATTTATCTATATCATTTGAAAACTGTGTCCAACGCAAAGCGATTCGATTGACATCATGAATGAATTTTAAGCTTGTTTACACAATTAGTGAAAACCCCTTTATATGTTTTTTTTCCTTACATATATCCTATGTTATCATCCCGCCACTCTCTTGTTGGAGATAAGCTTGAAGCTTGGAGATATTAAACACATAAAAACAGGAATGACCTTGAAACGATCCACGACATGGATAATACAATGGAATATGTAATGCATTGTATTGTATGTGTCACGGTCATATATGTGGCCCTTTAAGCCCACTGACAAAGAGTCTATGTGTTAAATACTCCTATAAATTATATACTCGACACACACCTCAGCGAGCGCCAATTACAGAATACAATGAATGCGCGGTGTTGCGCGTACAAAGAGCAGTAACAAAATAGGCAGGGATTGAAACACACTGTAGACCTCTGTCCGACTCGAAATGCAATATACTGTCATTATATAAACATGTTTTTGCTATTCAGTATTGTATAGTATGAAATGTGAGGCATACATACTTTTTGGGGGTTTACAACAAATGATTTGACAAGTGTTGTCACCAACTAAAGTTGAACTGTTTATGTACTTTGAAAGCTCTTACCTGGTTGATAAAAGATATATCTATAATGTTGCGCAATAATATTCGCGTTCCCTCTCAACACCCCTGCGTTCCTTCGTAAAGATATCTTAGTGACACAGTGAGGGTTAGACACATGGGCTCCTTCAAGTTTGGGAATGTCACCTCCTTAAGTGATAATACTCCTGATCTTTGAAAGAGCGACGTATGTTCGTTACGCCTCGCATATCAGATTTTAGCAGATTTGACAATCCACGCTAGATAAGATCCCATTACATTTTGACAGTGTCAAATTCTTATGTGATTAACTACCTTCGTGAACTATGTGAGAAATATGAAGTTTGAGAGTATCTGTTAATTGCCAAGTCGTTTGCAACATACGTTTATGATGATTTTTTTTTTCATTTAAGTCTTTTATTACCCACGTTACAAATACAGGGTCGCTTGTTAAATAAGCGTTTGATATAAATATCATGTACAATTGAAGTTCATATTTTATTATAAAATATGCTAAGATTTGCAATCCTTTCAATAATGTCGACAAGCCTGGTTGAATTATTATCGCAATATTTGCATTTTTAATACATACTTTTACATGCACCAGTCAAGGGCGTATGTTACACACATAATCAGCATGAACTGATGTATATAACGAACTGATGTATATAACGAACTGATGGATATAACGAACTGATGGATGTAACGAACTGATGGATGAAACGAACTGATGGATATAACGAACTGATGGATATAACATACTGATGGATGTAACGAACTGATGTATATAACGAGCTGATGGATGTAACGAACTGATGGATGTAACGAACTGATGGATATAACGAACTGATGGATATAACGAACTGATGGATGTAACGAACTGATGATGTAACGAACTGATGTATATAACGAACTGATGGATGTAACGAACTGATGGATGTAACGAACTGATGGATATAACGAACTGATGGAATAACGAACTATGGATTATAACGAAGTGATGATGTAACGAACTGATGTATATGACGAACTGATGTATATAACGAACTGATGGATATAACGAACTGATGGATGTCACGAACTGATGTATATAACGAACTGATGGATGTAACGAACTGATGGATATAACGAACTGACTGATGGATATAACGAACCAATTACTTTATTTATTTGGTGTAGATTTTTGTTGAAATACGAACTATCTTTATAGCGAACTAGAAGTAGTAATCCCTTCGTTCGTTAAAACCGTAATTTACGGTATCTAATATCAACTAGGAAGGAAAAGTGTGTTATTGTTATGGCTTAAATAATGAGGATACATATTGATATAATATCCGGGTTTCAAAACGGCCATGTTCTTTTAAATATATAACAGTGAAGATCCTGGTTAGAATTGGTCTTCAGCAACCCATGCTTGTCGTAAAGAACGACTAACGGGACCATGTGGTCGGGTCAGGCTCGCTGACTTGCTTGACCCATGTAATCGTATCCCAGTAGTGTAGATCCATGCTCATGATGATGATCACTGGATTGTCTGGTCAAAACATGATGATTTACAGACCGCCGCCATATAGCTGGAATATTGCTGAGTGTAGCGTTAAACAACAAACCAACTTTCAAATCCATTTGGCTTCATCTCTGTGTCTGTGACCATCTACTGTTACGATATCTCTTTTACATCCCGCAATACATGGAAATAATAAGTTTAAGGAGAGTACCACTACCGCTTGAGATTGTCATGCTGATTAAGGCATCTAAAATTCACATCCCCACAACATTATTTTATTACGTATTTTATGTTCACCAAATAACTTATTTGGGCTTAATTTGGTACATATCATTCTTCATCCTTTGGGATGGCCCCGTAAGGATCCGGGTTAAAATTGGACTTCAGCAACCCATGCTTGTCGAAAGAGGCGACAGACGGGATCGGGTGGTTGACACATGTCATCGGTTCCCAATTGCGCAGATCGATGTTCATGCTGTTGACCGCTGGATTGTCTGGTCCAGACTCGATTATTTACAGACCGTCGCGATATTGCTAGAATATTGCTGAGTGCGGCGTAAAACTAAACTCACTCACTCTCATTCACCACACGGCGAGCCATGTGAATGCGCATGATTTTAATGGTTTGAATATATTTTAACATTTGTATGCTTGCTACGTTCTTAACACCTCAATAATCCATGGACCTCATTACGACCAATGACAGTTTTTCCATTAGCCTTCTTTCACGTCTCCCTTTCAATGTATTAATTGAAAGAGGAGATTTACACCTGTGAGCCTGGAGTTTAATGTTATAGCGTGTATACGAGTCAAATGTTTTCATTAAAAATGAAACCTTTCACAGATACTGACAAAAGAAATTGGATATTTTGTATTGCTGTCTTTCAGTTTATCCATTCCATGGGTGTCTTACATCGTAACATGAAGACCCCCAACATCATGGTTGATCACGTGGGCGGTCACGTGACGCTCAAGATTGGTGACTTTGGGATGTCCAAGTACGCTGATGCTTCAGTCATGTTTCTTACAGGTTTTTCTTATTAGGTGCAGTTTTTTAATCGAGGCTCCAAATTAAGATTCATATTCATATAAGTTTCAAATTAAGATATTTCTTAATGAACAAAATACAACACTATAAGGACACTCGTATTCTAAACATTCAACATGTGGTAAATTAAATACTTATTGATCGATTGATTTTGATGTGTTTCTTATCATTCAGTAATGTACACGTGTAAGTAAAGAAAGAAAACGGAACCACTCAATTGTGGATTATCCCCCTTTAGTGATGACATCATTCACAGATCGGTATTCCTCGCTGTGATATGTTATCAGTCATCGCACGGCCATGTCACTAACAAACTGAGCATAGGGTTCGACGAAGTTCTGTGACGAATAACCATTCACTCAATGTTTTTTTTAAATTATGTATAGTTTTGCAAGATGCGCTTAAATAGATGCTCTGCTCAGATCTTACGTATTTAGCCATATGTAGTCGTAAGTCCCGTTAGAATAAATCGGTGACTACCTTTAAGACATGTACAACATCGCTATTCTTGTCCACGCTGTCGTATTGTCAGGATGTTGCTGCAGCCGGACGCCATGGCGAAATCTCAGGTCGGAACTCCGTACTTCATGAGCCCCGAGATCCTGAACGGGCGACAGTACAACGCGAAGGTATGGTACATTCTCCAACTTTGGACACGATAAGATAGAATTGATCTTCAGCAACCCATACTTGGAGGGCTAACGGGTTCGGATGGTCAGGCTCTCTGACTTGGTTGATGAATGTCATCGTATGTCAACTGCGTAGATCTATGCTCATGCTGTTGATCACTGGATTGTCATGTCCAGACTAGATTATTTGCATAAGACCAGATATATGCCAATTGGATATATCATTTGGCACGTTTATTGTTTAACGCCGCACTCAGCAATATTCCAGCTATATGGTGGCGGTCTGTAAATAATGGACAAGACAATACAGTGATGAACATCATAAGCATCGTTCTACGCAATAAGGATACGATGACATGTCTCAACCAAGTCAGCCTCTCTGACACCCGATCCCGTTAGTATCCTCTTACCGTATATATCAAACTGCTTACAAGGGGAACGATTTGTTTGTGGGGATTTAGTGGTAACATTGCTACTGACACAACTTTCCAAACTCTGCTTTTGAGGCGAATGGGGAGCGAGTATAGTCTTAAGGCGCTATTAACAGTTTTATACAATATCACGGCGCTTTTTTGTACATGTTGTTACCAGCGAAAGCTTGAACCACTCGCCCACATTGTACCATTGTTTCTCTATTTGTAGACAGACATTTGGAGTTTCGGGTGCACCGCCTACGAAATGGCGACTCTGACGACGATATTCGATGCCAAGACTATTACAACGCTACTCTCTGGGATCAATAAACACAAGGTAATCCTACACCTTGGTATCATACCATATTGTAGATTGAACTTGTGTAGATCTATGTACATAAGCCTATTGTATTGACACAGACCTCGGTGTGGCATAGCTACCCGGTGAGTCATATTATTCAAGGAAACGTGAGTACCCTCTATGAAATGTGAGTGAATGAGTTTAGTTTTACGCCGCACTCAGCAATATTCCAGCTATATGGCGGCGATGCGATCTGTAAATCTTCGAGTCTGGACCAAACAACCCAGTGATCAACAGTATGAGCATCGATCTGCGCAATTGGGAACCGACGACATGTGTCAACCAAGTCAGCTAGCCTGACCTCCCGATCCCTCTATGAAATGTGAGCCAAGGACGCAGAGTGTGCGTGTGCGTGTGCGTGTGCGTGCGTATGAGTGAGTGAGTTTAGTATCACGCTGCATTTAGTAATATTCCAGTAATATCACGACGGGGGGGCACCAGAATTGGGCTTCACGCAGTGTACACATGTGGAGAATCGAACCGGGGTCTTCGGCGTAACAAGCGAACGCTTTAACCACTAAGCTACCTCACTGCCCCTAGGACCCAGAGAGGGAACTGGATGATTAACAATATGGATACACTAAAATCTGCCCAAATGCGGCTCAGAAGGGTTTCTGGGGAATATCTGGGTTATAAAAAGTAGGTAGTCAGAGAACATTGACTGTGGTTAAGAAACCCATAACACACACATTTTGCTTACATCAATTTATATACGTGTAATTATTCATGTGGCAATTCTAATATAGATATAACTTTGGGTAAATCGTGTGTTTTTCAATTGATATTTCTCTAAGAACTTAGTGTTTTCCGTACCTTTGGTTTACAGAGTGGATGTTATAAGAATACACTTTCCAGATGGAAATACCCCTGAAACAGGAACCTGTTGTAATGATGATGTTTAATATGAACACACAACAGGCTTATGTTTTACATTGACAGGCTACTCAGGTTACCAAGCAACTACAGTACAGCATTTTTTTTCCAAACGCTGATAGGCGACATGCTGCAGCAGGACCCTTCAGCTCGTCCTGATGCTGGGGAAATACTATCGCGTCTTCTTCGCGAAGGCTACAAAACGACGCACCAGGATATGACTGCAAGCGCCACATTGACGTCAACCATGTCCTCTACAAGGTCAAGTACACGTACATACCAAGGTCAAGGACAAACGGATTCAAAGGCCGTGCTGTGGTCAGGGATGGACTCCGACACTTCCGGTATTGTGTCGGACGCCAGTTCTATGGTGATTCACGACGTCTCGAACCCTCCCTGGCGCGACATCGACAAGGGCGGTAAGGCTCGGTCAGCTAGAGTGGCGGTTATTCCACCCAGTCCTGGTGGAAGGTCAAGGACCAAAAGCGAAGGGGGCGTGCCTGATATGGATCTCGGTTTGCTTAAGTTTAGCCAACTTCAGAGAGAGAAGAAACTTTCCCAGTCAAAACTTCATAAATCCGTGACTTTTGACCAGGGGGTGCTTACATCCAAAATACCTGAGCATGAGGTAACAAAAGGAAAAGGAGAGGAGGAAGGTAATGTATTCAAATGACCTGAGTTGTGGATATCACACATTTACACTCAGAATCATAGTAATACACAAAGGTCGATTGTATGTATGAACCATTATTCTGAATTCAATAGCGCCAAATCAGGAGAACTTTTTAATGACTATAAAAGCCATCTTCTGTTCTCATCAAAATGGGATACATATATACTGAACAGCAAAAGAAACGCAAATTTTGCTTTTTGCCAAGTTTTTTGTAACTCGGTCAAAACAAACCTAAATAGCATTTATCCTAAGACTGGCGGATGTTCCCGACAGGGCGCCGCCATTTTTGAAAATCGTGAAGACACGGGCTAAAGTCTGTTAGAATTAATGAGATTATGGGTTTGTTTTCATCGAGTTAGAAAATCAAAAATACTTTCTACTCGTAGTTAAATATGTATCTGAATCACGACCAAAAGGATTTTGCATGACACAACTTGTAACATAACGATTTCTTCCACGGAAGCGAGGTGGGGGTTGAAGTGACAATACTGCGCGATAAATTTCTTGCTACATTCACGTAGATACTAGATACTAGTCAATGTACGTCTTTAAACTTGGTCTCATTATCCTAATTAGTTTATTAGGAGGCGATCTGCAGATACTTATAGTGAATTTATAACAGGACTGTAATATCTAGACATTTTATAATCTCATTGGTCGCCCAAGATAGCACACCTGGCAACTAATTGCATAATGTCCGCTATTCTTTGAAAAAAGGAATTTAGTTAGCCAATAATGAGCAATCAATCAAAGTATTGGCGGTTAATCCTTTGAAAGAAGCACGTTGTTTTTACACAGACAGACACGACAGAGTGTATTCAGTATATATGAGTAAATCTACATACATAAACACTACCTTTTGACAAATCCGTTGTGCAAGATAAAAGCAATTAATCAATCAGCGTGTTATCGGTTAATCCTTTGATCGATGTTTAAAATGTTAAGTATTTACTCCAGACACAAGAAATGCCAAATGGGAACCCTTTGTCGGGTAATCTAAGTGGTGTTACCACTAATTATACCTGTTATTAATTCATTAACTGACCATCAAGTGAATGATGACAAATAACATGTAGGTTTATACCACCTAACATGGGTTACAACAAGAGAGTATTAATTGCTGTATTGCATGCAATTTTAATTGCATGTGAAAACTTATGGGCCGACACTGTTTTGAGAATACGAACAGAACTTCATTGTTGCATAAGAAATACATAGAAGCATTTGCTGTGTACTAAAACTGTATGAACCTATTTACCTAAGTAAATTTTCAGATTCTTCTAGCAATGGCAAAGTAGGGTTGTTTAGTTTACGTATTCAAATAAATCAAATGTCAGTTTTTAATATCATACGTAATAGACGTCATATTTTTACATGACATGATTAAATATCGAGGTAAAAAATACAGAAATGGGATCAATTTGGATCAGTCATTATACCATCCAGGCATTAGAAAACCTGAAAAAGTCCACACTGCTTTGATACTTTATTACAATCAGACAAGAACTACCGGGGATAGTTTCAAATAACTGCATCTGATGGGCGTCCACCCTTCTTAATGTCGCACTGTTTAGGTTGAAGAAATTAACCGTAACCGTGATGAGCGAGTCTGATCATCGTTTTCACTATCACTAGCGTCTGGCTCGAACAAATAAGGCCTAGCGACACCAAGCGATTTAGAGAGGATCGTCTATGAAAACAAGTTGTAACTCGGAAACTAGGCAAAGCAGGAGACAAAATTAAATGACATTAGATTGTGAGAACATATAGCTTTCATTTTTCACAACAGTTGTCACGATTTCAGGTTTATACAAACCTGTAAACAAGATAATTTACACCCTGAAATGTACATGAATTCTGCATCGGCCCTCATATCTATTCCTCGCATGACGTCACAGAGACGCGCCGCTCTGATTGGTTGAAATTTTGTTCGCGGGTGAGAATTGTGCACTGTTGTCAAAAGGTCGATTTAAGTTAATTAAAGATCGAAATGAGTAGTTTTAATGACAGGGTTTCGTTTATAACGATGCCAATTAGTGATTTATGTATTTGTACCCCCTAGAGTATATGTGATCTATAAATAGAAGACATAAACATGAACGCTTGCTTTTATGAGATTTCATTTTTCGAAAATTGCGTTTTTTTTGCTGTCAGTATATTCTACACTTGAAAATAAATGTGCAAAGAGAAAATATAGACATACATTAAATAATAGTTTCTCAAACAACCTGTGACTTTCAGCTGAAGAACTGATGACCTCAGAAGACAAGGGGAAAATGCTTCGTCAAATTGAAGAGGTGCAAAGGTTGGTCTCTGAACAGCGACACTAGAATATATTCTGACGGCGTATGCCTGGATGCTGACCCCTATGTGGGATAAAAAACTATGGCGTTGTGTCTGAAATAGAAACGATTCTTAGAGACAATTGTAACAGTTGAGGTATCATGAATTATTCTTCTGGGTGTATTAGTGCCGGAGGTTTGCTGACCGTGGTCTCCAACTTAAATTTTATCAAAGCCACTTTCAGCACATCTTGTTTTCTTTAGTCTGTCCTGAGCAAATTATTTTGAGTATATTTCTGGAACAAACACTTTTATAAAAAATACAAGCCCCGAGTGCAACATGTTTTATATTTGGGATTACACTTGTTCAGTAAAGAGAGTGAATGAGTTTAGCTTTACGCCGCACTCAGCCACATTCCAGCTGTATGGCTGCAGTCTGTAAATAATCGAATCTGGACTAGACAATCCACTGATCAACATCATGGACATCGATCTACACAATTGGGATACGATAACTTATGTCAACAAAGTCAGCGAGCTTGAACACCCGATCCCGTTAGTCGCCTCTTACCACAAGCATGGGTTGCTGAAGATCAGTTCTAACTCGGATCTTCAGGGGTAGTTCTGTAAAGTACTCGATGGGACTGAATCTAATAAAAGTACTAGAATTGTTAAAATAGTGAGACAGTGTAATCCCAAATACAGCATGTTACATTTCACCATTTTCTAAATGGCATTGTGTATTCCAAGCCCCGTATAGATATTTAATGACGGTGATATGCCACTTTGTTGATTAGTTGGCTAGTTGGGTGCATGGTGCCGTAGTCAATAATTAACTAAGCGCAATACTATAAGACCCGTGAAGGTCCGGGTTAGAATGACCTTCAGTAACCCATGCTTGTCGTAAGAGGCGACTAACGGGATCGGGTGGTCAGGCTTGCTGACTTGGTTGACACATGTCATCGGTTCCCAATTGCGTAGATCGATGCTCATGTTGTTGATCCATGCATTGTCTGGTCCAGACTCGATTATTTATAGACCACCGCCATATGGCTGGAATATTGCTGAGTGCGTCGTAAAACTAAACTCACTCACTCACGATACTATAACGTAATGACGGCGGTTTGTAAATGATAAAGCTTTGGTCAGACAATCCAGTGATTGAAATCATGAAGATCAATCTACGCAACCAGGTTACGATGTTTAGCAGAAGGGTCGTGGTTCGATTCCGGACATGGGACTCCAGTTGGTCTAACCAAGTTCATTAAGAATGGTACCCAAATAAGGTACACTACAGTGGTACCGGGGCGTACCTTCCGTAAACGAGGAAGTATGAAACGTCATCCCACTGACGTCATACCGCAGTACCGACTCACTGAAAGATTTGACCTCTTTGGCCATGTGGGCTAAGCCATCAAACTGGAATCAGGAGGTCGATGTTCGAGTCTTGAATTATTGACCCTTCATGTCTTCACTGTGGACAAATCCGTGAAGATCCGGGTTAAAATTGATCTTCAGCAACCCATGCTTGTCGTATGAGGCGACTTACGGGATCGGGTGGTCAGGCTCGCCGACTTGGTTGACACATCATGTCCCAATTGAGAAGATCGATTCTCATGATGTTGATCAGTGGATTATCTGGTCCAGATTCTTTACAGGCCACTGCCATATATACTGAAGAGCAAAAGATTCGCAACTCTGTTTTTTGTCACGTTTTTCAATAGAAGACATAAACATGAACTCTTATTTTTATGAGATTTTGATTTTTCGAAACTTGCGTTTCTTTTGCTGTTCAGTATAGCTGGAATATTGCTGAGTGCCGCGTTAAACAACACAAACAAGCTAAGCTTTATTGTGGAAGAGTTCTGGACCTGTTTCAGGTCCCTGGCTCAGACTCTGGGGGATGGAGTATTTACTGCTGCCTTCTCTACACTGAACATACGGACGGACACCAAGATGGAGGTGAGTGTCCAGGCCAATCCATATAACCCTATCACAGATGTAGGTTACAACGGTTATGTGTAAAACAGTTAAAAAATAATGTTTCTTTAGGGACAATAATTAGATTTTTCAAAATGCATTTCTGGCTGACTTTCTCATTTTGTGAACATTTTATATGAACCGTAACCGTGATGAGCGAGGGCTGATGTCATCGTTTTCACTATCTCTAGCGTCTGGCTCGAACAAATAAGGCCTAGCGACACCAAGCGATTTAGACAGAATCGCCTATGAAAACAAGTTGTAACTCGGAAACTAGGCAAAGCAGGAGACAAAATTAAATGACATTAGATTGTGAGAACATATAGCTTTCATTTTTTCACAACAGTTGTCACGATTTCAGGTTTATACAAACTTGTAAACAAGAAAATTTACACCCTGAAATGTACATGAATTCTGCATCGGCCCTCATATCTATTCCTCGCATGACGTCACAGAGACGCGCCGCTCTGATTGGTTGAAATTTTGTTCGCGGGTGAGAATTGTGCACTGTTGTCAAAAGGTCGATTTAAGTTAATTAAAGATCGAAATGAGTAGTTTTAATGACAGGGTTTCGTTTATAACGATGCCAATTAGTGATTTATGTATTTGTACCCCCTAGAGTATATGTGATCTATAAATAGAAGACATAAACATGAACGCTTGCTTTTATGAGATTTCATTTTTTCGAAAATTGCGTTTTTTTTGCTGTCAGTATATTCTACACTTGAAAATAAATGTGCAAAGAGAAAATATAGACGTACATTAAATAATATATAGTTTCTCAAACAACCTGTGACTTTCAGCTGAAGAATTGATGTCCTCAGAAGACAAGGGGAAAATGCTTCGTCAAAATATTTTATATGTTACTCTCAATACCTAACTCCAATCAATTCGATAAAAAATAATGTACAAATTGTATGATTTTCTCAGTCAGTACTGCCTAATATCGCCATGGACCTATCTGAGTAGTTGGCCGATTCTTAAAGCAGGTAAAACTTGATTGCAAACTGAAACGAAATATTTTCATTTGTCACTGTGTGACAGTTTAAAAACCTGCACGGTAATAAACAAACACAAGTAAACAACGTGATGAATATGTAACACAAGGGGCGGTGGGGTAGCCTAGTGGTTAACGCGTTTGCCCGTCACGCCGTAAACCCGGGTTCGATTCCCCCACATGGGTACAATGTGTGAAGCCTATTTCTGGTGTTCCCCGTCGTGATATTGCTGGAATATTGCTATTGCGTAAAGCTAGACTCCTATATGTTACACAAGACATCAGAAACTTACTCTGTTAGTTCTTAATCTGTGGTTGCATTTAACTTTACAAGTAGAAAAAGACAGTCTTTTAAACAAATAAATGAAAACTGACATTCTTTTTGTATCGGGCTGACTGAAATGTTCGTACACAGCATTACCCTGCCATGCGAAAGACTGAAGAAAACCAAGTGATCGGTCGACCAGAAAAGACATGATAGGGCGTGTACTGATATTATTGAGACTAAAATAGATATGTGCAGTCTAATTTATGTCTTCTACCTACAGAAATGCAACTGCTTATCAGTACATAATACAGCTTATGATAACAGTCAAGTACCGTTGTGTCGAAGTTGAAGAGACCTACTTGAGTAATTGAGTTATCCGTGTTTCGACACAAACACGAAATGATAAAAAGAACAATACGCTTTCACCAAACTGCTTCGAGAAAGCCGTAAATTCGACCCAAAGTTGTTTGATTGTTCTTCGAGTTATCCTAGTTTCGACACTAAATGGTGGTTCAAAACGAATATACTGGGACCAAGCTTTTACTTCGAGAAAACCGTACGTTCGACACAACACTGTTTGACGGAATATGCATTTCGTACCAGTGAGGGACAGTTTCAAAAACTCCCCGGAACATTTCTCTTTTTGTTGCGAAATCCAATTTTCTAATATGGTTAATATGAACGAATTTATCCTAAGTGCTGTGCTATCTTTTCAGAAGGAACTGGCGAGTGTTCTTGGTGATAAGTATGACGAATTTGGGCCAAGATTCGTGGTGCTTCGAGCTCTTGAGAGAGAGTTCACTGAACAAAGGGACGATAGACACGATATGAAGCGGAAACCGTTGAACAAAACTATATAAGGCCACACCAAATTGATTATTTGTTCTGTGGACTTGTTCCCTGAACTGACTGCTGGACAGCATATTGTTGATTTTGTCTGAGCATCAGACTATTTACTCTTAATTCGAGATAACAGTTTCTCGATTTAAGCAGTTTCGAAAGAACAATATCTCGATGCAACTAGATTAGAAAACTGTATGTTGGTTTTAATACTTTCGATATAACATTATATTGATGTAGACGTTTAGAGAAAGCTGAATCTACATGTAGACAGTTTCGAGAAAAGGGTTCCTCGATGTAAACACTTTCGGTAAACGGTGACTGATGACACAGTCTCTGTGCAGAGTTGTGCCCCTTGGGCGTTCGTGAAACCGGAGATCGAGTGTTTCAGGACAGGGTTCAGCATGTTTAATTCCTTCTTTGGCTTGACGGGTGAGGTGAGGTGAAATTGGGTTTTACGTCATGCTTGAGAATATTTCGCTCATATGACGACGTGCATGCGTGTGTATGTGTATGTGCGGCTGCTTGTACTAGCCCAAACTGAAGCTGGTTTTATAGTGCTAGCCCACTGAGATACCATGCCGCAGTGAAGCATGAATACCCCACATTATACTGACTCCGAGTCGACCAGTCCTTGTTGTACACATTAATGCCGAGCGCCAGGCAAGGACCAACAAGTACCATATTTTAACGTCTTTTTGGTATGACGCGGTCGGGGATCGAACCCGCGACCTTCCCGTCTCCGGGCGGACGCTCTAACCACTACACAACGGAGGCGGTCTTGACAGCAACATACCTCAGCTCGAAAGTGACGTCAAAGTGGAAGACGTATAAGACCCGCTTTACTTCGGGCTTTACTCCCACGCCGTGACGTTAACGTTGTTGATATAGTGTTCTAAGTGGCCTTAAACCAATGTCACTTAATGTAACTATTATGAACAGCAAAAGAAACGAAACTCTGTTTTGTCAGTTTTTAAACAGAAGACTTAAACACGAACGCTTACTATTATGAGATTTCATTTTCGCAACTTGCGTTTCTTTTGCTGTTCAGTATAGAATCACATATGTTTGAGAACTCTTATGCAATAGCAATGAAATTAGATTTCGATATACCATTTTGTAAGAGATTATCAGCATAGAACAGTGCACCCTTTTAATCCAAACGACGATAGCCTGGTCAGTCAAAATACGTGGAAACCCCATTTTCAAAACCAAAAGCGAATTTGTTTAGTGAAGATCAGGGTAAAATTGGTCGTCTGCATGCTTGTTGTAAGAGGCGACTAACGGGATCGCGTGGTCAGGCTCGCTGACTTGATAGACCCATGTGATTGTGTCTCAATTGCGTAGATCGATGCTCATTATGTTGATCACTGGATTGTCTGTTCCAGACTCGACTATTTGCAGAAGGCCGTCATATAGCTGGAATATTGCTGAGTGCGGCGTAAAACAACAATTCAACCAACCAACGGGCTCACAGGCTTGGGTGATAAATGTATTTGTGTTCAGACTTTATTATATACTATAAGGGTAATGCTATTTTTGGGGCATTATCATTTGCAGAAGCCGAGGTCTTCCATTAACTGCCCGACGAAGGAGGGCAGTTGAAAAGACCGAGGGCTTCTGCAAAATGATAATGCCCTCAAAAAATAGCATTACCGTTATTAACTGCTAAAATACATGGAATTTGTGTTGAAAGAAAAAGGAAACAATGAAGGAATTTGACTGTAAGTTTACCCAAATCAACTTCTGACGGAGTTGACTGCCCGAATGCAATTACGTCATCGAACAATTCAAGTGACATCACAACAGAAAGTGACGATATTCGACCTTGGCCTTTGACAAGACCGTAGCCTGCAACATGTCAAACTATGTCAGTGTTCGGTTTTGGTCCCTCAACAGTCTTAATAGTGCAAATGTTAAGGTTAGTACCAGCAAGAAAGCCAATATTACCGCTATTTAAAGCGGGAATTCGGGTTGCTTTGACTTGTTTGACCCAGAATATCTGCCAGTCGAAAGCCAATGTAATGTCGAACTATGACGTCACTTGACAACAGAACTGATAGTGGCCCGTCTTTAAGGTTGAGCGGTCCAATATCATTTGCAGCGGACCGCAAATTTCTGATAATGGGAGGGCCGTTTCATGATAATTCCATGTATTTTAGCTATAAACCTATATATAGCCCTTATATTGCTGTTTACTCCGTACAAAAGACTCAAAGCAATAAACAAATAGACATGCACTGCTACAAGCGATTACATGGTGTATGGCGAGAATACTTAGAAACACTAAACAGATGTTCTTTGGTAGGCTGTCTGAGTCTCTGGACCACACTGTTTTCCCATCGAAATGCTAAAAGACTTAAGTGATTTTAGCCACTCAAGATTTTATTCAGGTTCAGCGGGGTGATGGGGTAGCCTAGTGGTTAAAGCGTTCGCTCGTCACGATGAAGACCAGGGTTCGATTCCCCACATGGGTACAATGTGTGAAGCCCATTTCTGGTGTCTCCAGGCGTGATGTTGCTGAAATATTGCTAAACTGCTAAAAGCGGCGTTAAACCATACTCACTCAGGTACAGGAATCTTCTGTCTCAGTTGGGCTCCTTTCCAATTTAACTTATTTTAATTGTTTCTGTCAGACTTATCTACACATTATATATATAGAAATTAAGCGTTTCTCTAACTCTGCTTCATTGTGTACGATGTCAAGCGATGTTGTGATGTTGCCCAGTAACTGATGTTTGGTTCCGCATATAGTGAGCCATTTGATGTTGTATCTAGAGTATGCATTATTACATGAACTGCCAGGTAAAGGAATGTAAAGCCAGTGTGTCTGATTGTGACTAAAACAAATGAGAACAACTGGACATTCGATGGTGACGATGGTATAAATTTTATACAGTGATTGCTTTGTACCTTCATGTTCGCGGCGTTTTGCGACTATTTTCAGTCGAGTAACATTTTTGATAACGTTCGTATTATTTGTCAAAACCATTTTACATGTGTTTACTTTCTTTTGCCTGACATGTTTTATGGGAATTAGTGTTATGTTTTTAGGAAAAATGTCATCTCAATCAAATTGACACTTAAGTTTCGGAATTACTTCCGATTGGTCTCAATGGCACTATTATTTTCGGACAAGATTGTGAAGATCGGTGAAAATATTCATAACGAATAGAACATTTGCCTTTTCTGTCGACTTAATAATATTTATGTCATCTGGTGATGTACAATGTATCGTAGCTAGATCATTCCATTAACGTATAAAACATCAATCACCATACGCATTTTACTTTGTTGTATTGTTGATATTGTGTCTAGATGCATTATTGATTATGACCATGCACAACAGCAGATTTCCAGCAGGAAGAAATTCAACCGGTTTAAGATTTAAGGTTTACAACTACCTTAAGCAAGAATCATCTCCGTTTGGTTTAAGATGCACGTCTTTATTGATTATTACCATGCAAAGAACTATCTCCGTTTGGTTTAAGAGATTTCCAGAAGGTTTACCATTACCTTAAGAAAGAACAACTCCGTTTGGTTTAAGATTTACGTCTTTCAAAAGGTTTACAATTACCTTAAGAAAGAAATCATCTCCGTTTGGTTTAAGATTTACGTCTTGCTCAAAAGGTTTACAATTACCTTAAGAAAGAACTATCTCCGTTTGGTTTAAGATTTACGTCTTGCTCAAAAGGTTTACAATTACCTTAAGAAAGAACTATCTCCGTTTGGTTTAAGATTTACGTCTTGCTCAAAAGGTTTACAATTACCTTAAGAGAGAACTATCTCCGTTTGGTTTAAGATTTACGTCTTGCTCAAAGGGTTTACAATTACTTCAAGAAAGAACCATCTCCGTTTGGTTTAAGATTAACATCCTGCTCAGTAGGGTTGCATCTTGTTCGAGCATGAACTATTTACGTACATTTTAACACCATTCCAGTGCGAGACAATATTAACAGTAAATGATTGTTTGATGCAATCCTTGTCCTGGTTGGGTAAATGTTCGTATCTTGCTCAAGTCCAGCGTGTAAGTATTGTGTAAACACATAATGCTGAAGTAGAGTTTTATGACCACTGATATGCTTGGAGCGGTAGATATGTTTTAAGTACGAGTAAGTATAAAATTGCATTCATGCCATAGTTGGCTCCCGAGGTGTAAACAAATCAAGCTGCATGTCAATACCGCCACACCCTATGGGGTACCCACAAACTTACCCAAACAAGCTCATACAATGAACTAGTGATTTTACTTTAGAGTCCATATATGTGCATAGCCCATCTTGGAAATAATGCGTGTTTATTTCGAGATAACTATCTGGATATAGATAGCTTCGAAGTAATGTAACTGATATTAACAATTCGAGGTAAACATATCTAGATATAAACTCTTTCGAGACAGGGGCGATGGGTAGCCTGATGGTTAAAGCGTTCCTTCGTCACGTCGAAGACCCGGGTTCAATTCCCCACATGGGTAAAATGCGTGAAGCCCATTTCTGGTGTCTGCCGTCGTGAAATTGCTGGAATATTGCTAAAAGCGGCGTAAAACCAAACTCACTCACTCTCAAAGAACTGTTGACTCTCCTTCCTAGTATTGTTAAATAGGTGTTCACAATGTGTCACCAATATATGCTGACCACACTCATGACTTAAAACCATACTCACTCACTCTTTCGAGACAACAGTTTCATGATGGAAACAGTTTCAACATAACGTATTCAGAATGTAAACAGGTTCGAGGCAACAGTACCCAAATGCAAACAAATCTAGATGTAAACAGTTTCGAGAAAACCGTTTCAGGATAGATACAGCTTCAAGATTTTGGACACAAAGAGAAATGAAAGTTTTGTTAAGAGAAGGGTCGATTGTGTGTATCGACTATTACACAATAACTTGTGTCACGATAGAGGTTTCTGTAAAACTTTTCACTTTGCGATTCTTTCTTCACTATTCAGCTACAGCTTCAGAAAACACACGATCAAATCAACATGCAAATTGACGAATACACATTGAAGTGAATTTGTACTGTTTACTACTAGGAAAACTATCCAACTTGTAACTTTAGATAGAACGTTAACACAACGTGAAATATATATATTCGCTAGCATTATTCTGTGAACGCCCACGTTGTGATAAGTCATTTTTTACCTCGTCACAACGTTAGAGTAAATGACTTACCACAACGTGGGCGTGACAACGTAAACGGGAGTTCACAGAATGACGTTGTAGCAACGTTACAGTAAATGACTTACGACAACGTGGGCGTGACAACGTAAACGGGAGTTCACAGAATGACGTTGTAGCAACGTTACAGTAAATGACTTACCACAACGTGGGCGTGACAACGTAAACGGGTTCACAGGAATGACGTTGTAGCAACGTTACAGTAAATGACTTACGACAACGTGGGCGTGACAACGTAAACGGGAGTTCACAGAATGATGTTGTAGCAACGTTACAGTAAATGACTTATGACAACGTGGGCGTGACAACGTAAACGGGAGTTCACAGAATGACGTTGTAGCAACGTAAAGTTGTTGAGTAGTGATGATTCCAAATGTTTGGAACGAGGTGAACGTACTCTGCTTAACCGGTGGCACCTGTCAAAATAAATGCAATGGATAGTCAAGTGTTTATCCGAAAATAACCCCTAAAGGAACCAGTATAAGTCAAAAAAAGGGAATTGCATCGGAAATGATGTTTGTCACTGACGTGAAAATTTAGAAATGTCCTGTCCCACATCTACCACAAAACATTTTGAAAACTTTACAAAGACCTTTGATGCTTTAACCTTGATTAAGGGGGCGATGGGGTAGCCTAATGGTGAAAGCGTTCGCTCGTCACGATGAAGATCCGGGTTCGATTCGACATGGGGACAATGTGTGAAGCCCATTTCTGGTATCCCCCGCCGTGATATTGCTGGAATATTGCTAAAGGCGGCGTAAAACTAAACTCACTCACTCACTCACTAACCTTGATCAAACTTCTGAAAATAGCCAGCAGAGGTTCTTTGAAATCTTAAGAGCGTGCATGAAACAAATTCGAGATAATATCCAGATGTAAACACCTTAGATACTTCAATACTTAGAAACAACAAAATCTCCAACGATACTGATATTTACTATTTATCATTTAAGCTTATGATACATAAACATGACATAAGTATGTAAATTAGAAAACCGGTTATTGGAATTTTCGCCGATGTTTTGTTTGATTCGAGAGCTAAATATCAGTGAAATTATTCCAACGATACAACTATTGTATATCACATGAGACAGAATCGTGGTTGTTATCAGGATTAAAGTTTCAGCTATTCTGCAAAGCTCTCTTCAAGTATGTTTTCGATAACTTGAAATGAATTAAAGATATCTCAAGTGGAGAAAATGTATTGAGAAATTACTGATATCTTAAATTGTTTTAAAGATGTCTTGGGGATATCTTGCATAGAATTGGAGATATTTTTGAAATGAATTAAAGATATCTCGAAAGAGATATTTTTGATGTTCTTTCCTGTTACTTGTATTATAGATATTAATAATTGATTTAAAGATATCTTCAAAATTCTTAATATTAATTTGACTTTTGGAATTGAATTTAAGATATCTTGAATAAATTCCCAATACAACCACGTACTGTAATTATTTTATTAATTCAATATATAAATACTTCCTTGATATCTCAGTAACATTTTACGATATCAGAAATAAATTCAAAATATCTTTCTTATCTTCCACACCCCAACACACTCAATTGGCCACTTATGTTTTGTCACTCGCAGAGATGAGCCTTTAGGTCAAGCAATCGAAGATTCATTATGACAAAACACAGGAATGCGTTAAGTGGATGTCAACGCCGATTGATAATATACTTCCTGGTTCAAAACTGGGTTGGATACGTGCCAGCATGTAACACGTGTCTGGCGATCGGCTCAGCTGCCTTTTCAATATCATTCAGTCATTAAACAAACACAATACACGGACTTTACACTACAGTATGCGGTTTGACTCGTACCGTAATACCTAACGTGAACGAAAACACGGCCAGAAGTTCTCTTCATGCATATACTTTTAAAATAACGGTTACATGTTGAAGTTTATGCCCAAAGAGGAACTTCGCCCTTTGAGTTGTTTCATTATTATTTTTGACAGATAAAAATGAACATCTTAGAGTGAGTGAATTTAAACCACTTTCAGCATAATTCCAGCTTCATGAAGGCGATAAACCATAGACATGGACTTAATACAAGGTAGAGAATCGAACCCGGGCATTTTAACGCTAGGTTACCCTACCTCCTCCACACTTTAGACATGAGAAACTAATCCTACAGCATTTGGCCTGCAAGTAACTGGTCGCAGTGATATTGTATTCCAGCTATGTTCCATGACATTTAACTGGCTCACCAAGCAGGTAATTCTCGCTCGTTATTGTATTTATAGTCCATTGGCTGACGGAGGTCTACTTCTTGGGTATTTTCTAGTAGCTATGGGTCCCTACTTCAGAAAAATGCATGTTAACATTAACAAAACTGGTTCCCGAGGTACGAATTACGAGCATGTTTAATGTTGCCCGACGCGCTTTTTATACAACTATTTAGGGGAGGGGAAACAAATGTGGCAATATCTTCGTGCCCCGTACATCCACCGCAACAAACTAATACTCACAGTGGTATTTAAATTCTCTTTCATATGGTATACATGTATAATATATGCAAATCGGGTAGATAAGTAGGGCACCAGAGGTCAAAAAGGTCACAGAATTTGGCTGATGCCCAAAATCTTACTCATACCCCTTTATGTCAATGTCCTGGTGCCAAATGGGGAATTTTATCATGGTTACACCCCAAGAAGTGAACTATGATGTTGTTGTAACAAAACAAAGGGCTAATGTTTGATCATTTTGCCAATTTTAGCTTCTATTGCATGTGAAGTAAAGGTATATGTCAAAAGTCTCAAACCCTAAACTAGGGCTTACCTTAATTCACATGGTCATTCATCCTCGAGGCTGTCACTCTCCTCACTAGAGATGGACTATTAGAATAAACCCTCAGTAACCCATGCTTATAAGAGGCGACTAACGGGACCGGAAGGTCAGGCTCGTTGGATTGGTTGACACATGTCATCGGTTCCCAATTGCGCAGATCGATGCTCATGCTGTTGATCACTGGATTGGTTGGTCCAGACTCGATTATTTACAGACCGCCGCCATATAGCTGGAATATTGCTGAGTGCGGCGTAAAAACTAACCTCACTCACTCACTATTATATTCTATGTCTCTAGCCTCCCAGAGTGAGTGAGTGAGTGAGTGAGTGTTTCAACCAAGTCAGCGAGCCTCACCACCCAGTCACGTTAGTCGCCTTTTGTGGCAAGCATGGGTTACTGAAGACCTATATTCTACCCCGGATCTTCACGGGTCCTAGCTTCCCAGACCATAAAAATAGCTTAAATAGGAGCCCTACTCAAGTCTGGAATAAAATGGCAAGTGTAGATTGCCTCGAGATCAGTTCCAGACATTAATGATTGTTCTTAAACTCCACTGATCCGGGTACGAATTGGTTTTGAAGTGCCATATAATGAACAAGATGAAATGGCATTTCAAAATGCTTTTACACATTATCGCTTCAAGCAAAGCATAACATATCCCAAAGTGCTATTTATGATATTATATCTTCAACAGAAATATTGTTAAATCCTCAGTTGAAGTTTTTTATTAACAAATCATGCAGGAAATGGAGAAAAGATTCATGGACACATCTTTCATTCACTCAATGAACGTTGCGCATTTACTGGATTCATTTGATACAACTAGTTTAAGGTTTTCATTTTATGAAAACTGTCCTGATCTACCGTTTGTTAATCCAGTTAATGTTGCTTTTGGCATTCGTCACAAAACAAAGAAAGGTCATCTCACTGAACTAGAAAGACTTAGCTATTTTATCCCTCTCAGTCTTTGAACAAGAGGTATACCAGAGGTATGGAGTTATGTCAATAATCCTCATATGTTTACATATGATTTAATGTATGATATATGTGATGGTGATTGTGTGAAAAACAATGTTTTCTTCAGACAAAATCCCCGTGCACTGAAAGTATTTTTAATTACTGATTTGGAAATAGTTAATCCTTTTCGAAGTCATGTGAAAAGACACAAAATAACTATCTTTACTTTCTTCTTGCTAACATTCCGCCTCAGTTTAGATCAAAACTGGGTGCAATACAATTAGTTGCAATTGCCATGAGTTCAGATGTCAGACAAAATGATGGAACTGAAACACTGTTGAGTGATTTTGGATGCACTGAATAACTGATCAAGCAACGGTTTAGAGATGACAATTCATGGTTCATCCAAATTGATAAAAGGATCTTTGGAAGTCGTCCCTGCACACTAGTGTTGGGAATTGGTTTAAATCTCACAATTGATGATTGGTTCATTACTACCGATCAATCATCGAAAATAATTGGTTAGCGTCATTTATGAAATTTGTTAATGCACATGAAAATAAGGAAAAACATGTAGTTCTTTGGGGTGTTTTGGGCAAAATTTCACATCTTTAAAGGATGACTAGTATGTTAGGAACATAAATTTCTTAGAATCATTAAGATAAATTCTATCATGGCTTGAAACGAGCTTGTAGTGCTTATGAAATGTAACAGACAAAACCAACCTTGTGAAAAGTATTGTTAAGGAAAACAAGTGTTCCAGAATTGTTTGTGTTCGATTATGAGAGATTATGATCGATTCCTTGGTCGTTTAGCCACTACGACCAATCTTCGATTATTTCAATTAATCGGACCACCACTACTGCACACACATTAGCGTCCAACTGGCTTGGTAGATTTAAAGAGGGGGTCGCATTTGCAAGAAAGAATTGAAGGATGTGCGAAGTTGATTTTCTTGGAGAGCTTTCTAAAGGGTGTCAAAATATTGGAGCAAACTGTGGGGTATAAATGGAAAATATACCTCATGCAACTAAAGAACTTCTTTTATTACTTCTAGACTTCTACAAGATCCCATTCATGTTTTTTTTAGAAAGCATAGTAACGCGGGATTTAGGACTTCTCCTTTATCATCTAGTTGCTGTCAAGTTGATGTGGCTGGAATGAAAAAGTGCGGAATTTTCCTATTCATATTTACACGTCAAGTAAGCCAGAAGAGACATTTGGCAAAGGGACAGTGAAAACTGTTTCACTGTTAAACGGTCATCGTCTTTACTCCTGACCTTATGTTGGGGCGGTGGGGTAGCCTAGTGGTTAAAGCGTTCGTTCGTCACGCTGAAAACCGGGTTCGATTCCCCACATGGGTACTCAAATCAAAAGTTTATTGTATGAAAGGCCATAGGCCCATATACATGAAGTGTACATGGTACAGTATAGGATCTGACAAAAAGATTCACATTTAATTTCTACTCTAGAATGCATATTTGAAATATAACATTACAGATTATAAATCCTGATAGTTGTGGATGCCTTTAAGACGAAATAACTGTTGTTCTGAAGGGCGATTAATTGGTATGCATTACATTTTGAATGTTGTGAATGTGGAACAACATGAAGTTCTGGTGTCCCCCGCCGTGATATTGCTGGAATATTGCTAAAAGCGGCGTAAAATTAAACCCACTCACTCACTGACCTTATGTCATATCATTCCTTTGATTATTGGACCCAAAATACCATTGGGTGATGTAAAATGAATTAATTTCCTGAGACTTGTGCACATTGCTCTCCCCTGCGCCTGTTCCTACTGTCACAGAGAAACACAATCCATACTTACAATTTTTATTGTCATTTATCTTGAGAAAAGCAAATAATTATCATCATTCATACCCAAAAAGCATTTTATGATCAATTTTCCAAGACAAATGCTGTTATTTGGGTCTCCTTAAGACACCACTGGTGTATGCGCTTTGAAGGGAAGCATGGGTTTTCAAAGCAAAGAAAATCTTCCATTTTCTCTTTCAAGGCATCACCAGCTGTACGTGTATTTGGAGCAAATTGGAATAAAGGGGTGAAATGTCAAACAACTTTCTTTATGATAGTGATTACAGTTCAGAAGTGGCAGGAAATTAATGTTTCCACCAGACATCCCTCACCGAGACAAATGATGGCTGATGCAAGTCACACAGAAGCACTTAATGAATGGGAGATGTACAGCACAAAATCTGTGTCGACACATGGCCTGCATTATCAGATTGGATGTGCTGTTGTATTAGAATATAATGAAGATGCACCAGTACTTGCTATTCTCAAAGATATTGTAGTGTATTGCAAAGAAAAATATTTTGTCCTCCAAGGCATAGACAAACCATCTTGGTTGATGAACATAATTTGCATTACTTTTTACAACCAAATGATACTTCATATTTGAGATGATTCGCAAGTCTAAAATTTAAGTGGCTACTCAGTGTGTTAAAGTCTAAAATTTGTATTTATAGTGCAATTTGCATCCTAGAAAATCCTAAATGCCTTTATTCAAAGTCTGGAATAGCACAAGAAGCTTGAAAAAGTGTGTTGTTGCTGAATCTCTAGAAGAGTTGAAGGAGAAAGGTAAGTGTTACAAACATTATGAGGTAATTTTAAAACAGTGGCACTTAATGGTTTCAGTGTTATCGACATTCACGCTACATGCTTCACATTCTAAGTTGACTTGCCTATTTTAAGAAGATAATTTAGGTAATGTTTGATTACAGATAAGTAAAATAATTAAACCATAAATTGTCATTTCAAGCAGACTGTTGAAATGATAAGGACTATGGTATACCTTGTTGATCAGTAATATGAAGACTTGACTTTGAGCTTGTAAAACGCTTATTTGTTGACAACCATGATGTTCGAGTCAACACATCAAGTGATGGAACAGAAACTGGTGAGTATGATGTCTTGCTTGAAATTTCAAAGCTTGGAGATGTACTCATCCTCCTACCATCTGAACAAGTTTGGGACTGACTGACTGACTGAGTTTGGTTTTACGCCGCTTTTAGCAATATTCTAGCTTAATCACGGCGGGGACACCAGAAATGGGCTTCACACATTGTACCCATGTGGGGATTCGAACCCGGGTCTTCGGCGTGACGAGCCAACGCTTTAACCACTATGCTACCCCACCGCCCCAACAAGTTTGGGAACCTGTACCAGCAACACTAGCAACCGATGCGATACAGCCCGCAACACAGGAACTGAGTACAGTTGAAGAGATTGCACACCATGAGAGTAGTGTCAACTTGTTAAAGGCTGATAACAAAGCTGAAGAACCTGGTCAAGTGGTCAAGTTGATCAATGTATTCCTTCACCGAGACAAGGTGGACCTTTAAGTATGCATCTTTCAGAAAACGTAATTTAATTTTTAGCTCATCAGGCCCGAAGCATGGCAAGGCGTTCGGCGGGCGGCAGTCTTTCCGTCCATTCATCCGTCAGTCTATCCTTAAACCTTTCGCTTTTTCAATTTATTCTCAAAACCGCTGGCTCTAGACAGCTGACATTTTGCCAAATCAGGATTAAAATTGTAGATTTGGTAACCCTATTACCCTAATAGAGACCACAGGTGCCAAACCCTAAATCTATTTTTTGTCATAAAATTTTTGTGTGACGGTTCCATGGGTCAGTGGGGATTATGAATTGTACATATGGTGACCATGCAGCCATTATATAATAGGAGCCATAGCCCCAAAATACTATTTTTGACTTCTTGTCCATAACTAAAAGTAACAGAAAGCATAAATATTAATGATATCATTTAATCTAAAGCCAGATGGGCTACAGAGCCACTTGGCTCTATTTTTGGCGTGCTTCTTTTACCTGATTAAAATCAGAGAGTTAATAATCTATTCAAGTACATAAAGTAACATTTTGACTACAATCTAAGTTCTAAGGTTGTTCCGTGATATAAGATATTAACAGGAGAAAACTAAAAAATGTTTACTTTATGGTATACGTGGGTGTTTTAGCACTGTGCAGCGGATAAGAACTGATGATGTGCCACATTATCCAGAATTAGTCATGCGGCACTTGCGGGAGGGGACACCAGAAATTATATGGAACAATCTTGTCAATGAAACTGCCGAATATTATTTTAACAAATACATCTTTATCAATGAAGCATGTCACCATAGGGCAATTGGGAAAAGCTCTACTCTAAAGGCCTTGCATTAAAATGGAAGGTCTTCATTCGTGGGTGAGTAATTCTTTAAAAGTGCATTCTAAAAAAGATTCTATAGTCATGTTTAAGTAACAACTAAAACGCCAATATAAACACTGGCAAAACGTCCAAGTCGCGTTTTCATTCTAAATCTCATATTGTAACATCATTAAATGCAGTTGTAATTAATCACAAAATATTTAAGCAACTATTGCTAGATACTTCAGCTTCAACTAATTCATTTTATGCATTTTGTTGTCTCCTCACAGTACATATCTGACTGGCATTGCTTTGGATTTATTCCCTTCTTGAAACATATATTTACTATATTGATACAACACGCATCTAATGGTTTTATAACGGTCAGTGATTATTAAATCACAACCTTGCATTCCAGACTACATTTGTCAAGGTTTTATCAATGAAAATAAGGAAAATGAGTTTCCTTGTTTCAGAGATGCGACATGTTTAGGCATTTTTGTTAATTGATGCTGTTTTCTATCAGGTTTATAAGAACTTGAGTATAGATTTAGCTACAAGTTTTAATCGTTTTACATACTTTTTTATGAGATAATCCATACTCAAGGTGTTCATTCACAGATGGAAGGTGTTGAGTTTATATCCAGTGAACCATGCAAAAGTATGGTCTTACAGAAATGTTCATCATATTAGCAACCTAATGATGACTTATTTACGTTATTTGAGCATAAACAAAATATTTCAGAAATTCAGACATGTGTTTCTTATTTGCTTTTGATGGTATTTTACCTTTTTGTTATCTTTTGCTTAGTACCTTTCAAGCATAGCTAGCCCGACTGGCTTGCAAAATTTTGAAAATGTTTCACACAATGCTTGAGATAACTGGAATACTGTTCAAAGTAGCGAAAACCTCTCACTGACTGTCGAAAAGTGGTTAAGGTTTCTCTGTGTTGAGGATTTTATTTTGCTTCCATCAATAAGAGAAACATGGGTTGTCAGTTACCTTTTTTAGAATTAGCCATTAAGCCGCCATTGTCGAATAGGAACTATGAATTGGGAGTTTTGAAAAGGTCGACATGGAAGCAACCTACTTCAAGTCGTACGTGTGTGGCTGGAGAAATTACAATTTCATTAAAAGAAATCAGAATTGGGGTTTCCTTTAAGTGTACCGATTCCATATGCTGCTTGGAAAAAAAAACAGTTTAAATTTTAATTTCTGTGTTTACTATACACATGTTGTTCTTGAAACCTCCTGTGACGCCTTCAGTTTGTCTTCTGTTGCCTTCGTACTACTGATCCAACTTGCTGGGTTCAAGTATACTTGATTACGTGATAAAAATGGATTCGTGGTAATCCAGCTGTCATACAGACCCTAATGCGAATATACAAAATACAGCCAACGGAAGTGTAGAAGGTCTAGATAAGAAAGTCTCCGGGGTCTTTTTTTATTATCATTTTATGTATGGTGATAGTCTGGATTCATGGTTTCTAGCAATGTTCAGACTTTATTCACTGTAAAATGAGGCGAAAATGTTATAAAAACAATGACTGATAAATGCATTTTAAAATCCAAAACTGTGTTCCACAGGAGATATCGCTGTTGTGAGATCAGGGATGTCGTTTTGACAGTAGATTTTGTACAATGCCCTGACAATGCTATGACATCATCAACTTGACGTCACAATGCTATGACATCGCTGCACTGCAAGTCTAATGGGTATTCTAAGATGCCTAGCTGTTAGAACAATCGAAAAAAAATACATTATCAGACAATAAAGGTATAGTTTTTTGATGACGTTGATGCCAAATTTAATACTTTCTAAAGCGTCCTCGTGCTTTAACTATAATAGTACAGGGCAAAAGTGTGTTCTATTACACTATACATGGTGGTAGAGCGAAGTGTATTTCTTAAAGGTCACATGCAACGTGAAACGCAACTTTGCAGATTCTGATACCTTTCGGTATCGACTTACCGAAACAAATCGTCAAAAATGCAAATTCAGCTTATAAAGTTGAAAAAAAAACCGCTCGAAATCGGAGTTCAAACGTTTCACTAATTTTCCCCCGACTTTTCTGGGGGAAACTGGTTTCAACAGCTGGGCTGCGCTCATAGCACGTGCGCAGTGAAATAGGTTCGCGCAGCTTGGAAGCGGGTTGTCCGGTGAATACTCGGTGAAGGCTTTGGTGTGAGCTATTTTTGTAATGTTTTGTTGATATCTCACAGGCGCGAGCTTTTTATATGTTATGATAGTAAATTAACTGTTTACATAATTTCATTTGTCTATTTCACCACACGTTCTTCTTACCGAGTCACTTTCTCAGTTCGATACTTAAAAGCAATGTCATTATTTAGCGTTGACAGAATTTCTAACTGTGATATAGATATGTCGTTGTCACAGACAAAACTCAATGTCTTGTTTTATTGACACCTGTGTGTCTGCCTGCCTGTCTGCTAATGACAATATTCAATACACAGCTGCTATCACTGACCACATGCAATTTGCACTGAACACCAATCAGGCTATACACCATAAACAAAATGCATTGATTTATGGCCCGAGTTCGGTCTCTGTCACATTATGTAATTACACAGACAGGCAGGTGTGATACTTGAACACATGACATGTTATGATGTCTGTTGATTGCAAAATGTTATACACAAAAAATGAGCCTGTATTTACAAAACCCAACATCTCCATATATACACACACAATGAGCCGTGAGGGAATCTGCAAACGAACCAACCGTTACACTTGAGTGCACACCCACCCGCTCTGACTCGGTTCGGTATCCTGGCTGCTTCGTTTCTTGGGAAGTAAACCCAAGTACACAATATTGCAGTTTTGATTTGCGATTGTACGCTTATAATTTTGTTTATATGTTTTTTCATAACCGGCAATACATATTATGTGTCATGAATAAGTGATAATTGTGTTTTAATTATGTTTGATTTTTTGGTTGCATGTGACCTTTAAGTACAATGTTGAGAGATGTACATTTGTCATTGAAAGCTAATGAAGAATGATTTTTGATGATAAATAGAATCTCACCCTCGTGTCTACTGAGGCAAGCCTCGGATATTTGTAACTTTATCAACTCGTGTTGATATAATTGATATCTGTAGACACTTGGGTGAGATTCTCTATACATCACAGTCAGAGGCAAAGAGTGTATAATGGAGTTGCTGCAACAAGTAATGTAGTTTCACTGAAAATGCTTATTAGGTTCTTACGCGATAACGGATTACTGTCACCCGTCTACATTAATGAATAATGACGTTAAACTTGCAGCGCATACGCACAGTACAACCAGTGTACAATAACAAAAGCTCTTAACCAGCGCGTGCACTCGAAATCGCTGTTCAGAGTGTACAGAGATGAACTTTAAAACGAATTACGTCTTAGATATATATAATTGAAATGTGAAAGGTTCAACACAAAACACAGATAAGCATCGATTATTACTTCATGCTATATATAATGGCAATATTTTATTTTATATCAATAAAACTTGATAATTAAGAATATTCCGCTTCCGCATTACAATCTCCTATTTGACAATGTTATACGCGAGCTCTTAATTAGTAAACAGACTGATCGCAACAGAAGAACGGTTTGGAATATTCTCCGGTAAATAGGTGATCTTTTAACCATTCTTGATGTCAGCAGCTGATCATTTGAACAGAGTCACCCTGCGCATGACATGTCAACTATTTGTAGGCCAAAGGCAAATTATTCCATGTTTTTTATAATAGTGTAGGTTGAACAGCACTAGGAGTATCAGGCCAAGTCGACTGTCCACAGTCCAGAACTGAAGAAGAAGAATCTATATCACATGTACATAGACAAAGTGTGTGTTCATGTTTCTCCGCTAATGTCTACCATGCATCGTTCTGATAAGTATTGATCTTGTCGATGGAACTAGCTGCTACTGACTGGTAAAATGTTTTAGGCTCACAAAGACGTTGGGAACGTTCGTTTTTCCAACATTACCGACATCATAGTAAACACACTAAAGAAAGGCAACTGACTATAACATTTCTCATACGTATGTTTAACAATGTGAAAAAGATTATGTAAACCAAGATGTGTGATTCCTGACATTATACATTGTGGAGTTGTACAAAATTATGGACTGCCTGTAAATTTTCTGATACTTTGTTGAGTGAACTGTTCATTACAGATTGAAAGACTTATGCTACACTATATGAAGAGTTGCTCTTTTGTTATATTGGCGTTGTCAACAAATGGCATAGTTTTGCACTGAGCTAGGGCAGTATAGCATTTAGGCCATGTATATCCCAGTCTGTGTCACTAACATATACATGAGTCTTCATGTCACTTCATTACATCATTTTCAGTATATCTCAGTATTAATGTATATGCTTTTGTCAGCAGATCTTACTTTACTGAATGAAATTTTACCAGACTATCTGCTAAAGTCACTGACTGATATCCCCAGTATGGTACATTGCTACTTATAATTTATATAGCAATCAGCCACGGTAGACAATGATTACACACTGAACAGTTTTGTTGCAGAATCATCAGCTGCAATGTTGTATCAGCATCACAGTTACAGGGATGCTGTGGGTATATGTGGAATATGGACAGATATGCACTACTATTCACCTACCAGTTTTCCCATTTCAAAAACATAATAAAAGAAATCCTATCCTATTTGTTTGCGAACACAGCAAGATTTGCAATGTACATTCACACAATTCAGACATGATAGCATTTAAAATAACACCATTTTTACATGGCAACATTTTTACATAGACAACATTTTTGCAAGTTTTTACCATTATTCATAATTGAAGGTTTCCAAATCGGCACAGCATCTGTAAATACACAGCTGTTCATTCTTTTGTTGTGTTGTTATTTTCAGATGATGATGATTTTTTACAGTAAAATATTTCAGAATGGCTGATGCAGCATCAAACTGTGGTTAAAACTCCATCATCATTTAAAACTCTTCTTCTTCTTGGTAAGTATGGCCAGAACAGGTGGAGCACTGTGAAAATATTAAAACATATATATAATGGACAGAACAAACATTTCCGCTTTTCACCAGTGAAATACCCAGATGTGACAGGGTTTGGGGAAGGAGATATGCATGGATTGCCTAGTTGTCCAAGCAGTGCAGTGCAGAGTTGCTTCCCTTGGGCATACCAGGAGCCTATGATTTTCGGTTTAAATGCAGGTTAACTGTGATGAGTCATATTTCTAGATTTGTCATCAATATACCCTTAGTGACTTCGGTTTGTGTCATCATCTCCTGACTGTATTGGACAATGTTCTCAATATCAATCATTGGTTTGTCTGTATTAGACTTGATCATTTACAGACCAGTATCACGATGCTGGAATGATACTGAGTGTGGTGTATCACTGTGGTGTATCATCATGTAAGCATATATAGAGAATACTACACGAGGCCTCATTACATACAAATTATACGAAACGAGTATCCTTCCCAGAAACCATAATAAGGTCACGAGTTTCGTATAATTTGTATGTTATGAGACCGAGTGTGGTATTTTATTTATTCCCCATGTCTTACATGCTTTAAATTGACAAAATAGCGTATTTTTGTTATTTTTATGGTTTCATAAAGAGGTTGCGGAAGAATGTTGTTCTGTAGAACACTTTTTGCATGACGTCACACTGTAATGACGTCACTACGCCTTGCTTGTCTGCCTCCTTGGTAACCAACGTCAAGATGCATGTCAGTTGTCATCGCCTCGTACCGCCTCCTACATTAAACTACTCCATAGCACCCCGTGTCTTAGTTTGCAGCTGCTTCTTTCAGCTAACATCCCTGGTGGAAACTTTGCGATTATGTTTTTCGACGCATATAATGCCTCAGTTCGACTCATAATTAAACAGCGACACGGCAACATTCGCACTGTTTACATTCCCACAATGCATATAAGTTGTAGAATGAATGAATTCACGTGTTTGTTATGAATAAAAAAGTAGTTCCGTCACAACGCGACCTAATTGAGATGCCATCGGTTATCCAATCAAATCGTTAGAATCTCAGGTCAAGTCGTTACGACACAGGTCAATGCGATACGAGACTCGTGTGACTTACGAGATTAGTATGCACCTACCCATACGTTGACCACGTGGGTAATAAATCAACATTCTTCCCACAGCAGTAATCACAGGTTCAGTTTGTAAAACCACTGTTTAGCACATTTTCATGACTCACTGAAGATATGTCATTTTAGTTCTGTATCCTATGATCTATACTTTAGCTTGCATCTCAGAATGGCTAAAAAGACAAACCAGTGACATGGCCAAATATTTGTTAAGTGTGGTATTAGACATATTATGTAACAAACAGAACAATTATATTGGGATACCCTGGACTAGTTGGAGTGAATGAACAACAATGTTGTGAAACTATTTCTCAAGGATTGACTGACACAGGCTAAGTCATCCTTAGCGAATGATTGGGATGTTTTTAAACTGAAAAAAAACCCCATGTTGTGATGTCTAAGATTTCAGAATGTAAGTATTCATCATCAGTAATAATGTTTCTCGTGTTCATCATCGTGTACTTAGCCAATCTATTTTCCATGAGTAATTGCTTGATGATATTTCCAGCTGCCACAGAAGGAAAGGGAAGCTGAGCAGACAGGATGAGTTGCTTCCAGGGTCTCATGTGGGAGTACACCAGTGTGTCTCTGGACCGCTTTGATGGCCGCAATCTCTCCTCCACTGTCTTCTTCCTCTCCCACTGTCATAAAGGTGAGTTAGCATATAGTTAAGCAGGGTATGAAACTCCCAAACATTTCAGCCAGACCACAGAGCTGGTTAGATGTAAAACTTGCCAGCCCTGACCAAAACTTACCTGCCCGCAAAAAATACTAATATACTTAGTATAATTAAATCATCATTTATTTTTACGAGTGAATTAATTATGATTTATAATCCTGAAATATGATGAATATCTTCATGTACATGTCAAAATTTTAACCCGACCGTTGGGCAGGTGAATTTTTTAGGATCTGGCAGTCCCTTTTGAAAATAACCCGTCCCGGACAGTCGGGCAGGCAGGTAGTTCGAATGCTGGGTTAAGGATGTTTTGGGGGACCTGAGTTGACATGAGGTCATGTTTGTTGGTGGAAATTACAGAAGACTTACACCCAATACACATATAATTTGAAAACAGAGACACAAAAAATGCTGAGTGCAAGCTCTGGGACACCAAAGATTCGTATACATCTAAAGGAATGAATGCTGCCATTTTATAATTTCCATATGCATGATATGTGATCATTTAAACATATGATACACATTTAAATTATTCATGATGATTAAGTATTGGCACTTCATTTCAGTTTGGGAACCCTATATCTAATTTTGTCCAATGGCCTCTAAGCACTATCTTGTGTCACTTGTACACATTGCATGGATCATGTTTTTGAGATATTGGTTAGGTGAGGTGAAATTGGGTTTAACGTCGTGCTTGAGAATATTTCGTGCATATGACGACGTACATGCGTGTGCATGTGTATGTACGGCTGCTTGTACTAGCTCAGACTTAAGCTGGTTTTATAGTGCTAGCCCACTGAGATATTTCAATTACTTAGATTGATGCTTATAATGTTGATCACTAGATTGTTTGGTCCAGTCAAGTCAAACACACAAACAATCCTTCTTTTTCTGGTGTACATTACTCAAAGAGTATATATATCCATATATCCATATCTACTCTGTATCTTTCACCTGAAGAAGAAGTAAGTACTAACTCCAAAACATCAAGGTAACAAGATAAACAAGTTGATATCCATCTTTGACTCTAACAGTCTCAGAGCATATACAGTCTTGTCTCACTGCTGATAGTGGATTGTATTCAGTGTCGGACATTTCACTGGTACAGTCAATGTGGTGTAGTTCTGGGCCCACAGAATAAATATCCCAGGTAAATTCTTGTAGTTGATCTGGTAATTAAATACATGGTCATTCATCTGACATGTCTTCTTTTAGATCACATGGTGGGTTTGCACTCTTCAAGATTTCATGAAAAGTTACAGTCAAGGTAAGTTATAGCTTACTAATGTGCTCACTGCATCTTTTACTCTGACAAGATACTCTTCAGATCACTGGATTATCTGGTCCAAACTCGGTTATTTACAGACCACCACTGGTATATTGCTGAGTGCGGTGACATCGTAACCATGGTAACTGTGACATGTATCTGTGACTCTATTGCAGGATGGACATCTTCTTGTACTGCTCTGCTGTGACACAGACTCTGCTGCTGACCGACCCACAGTACATGCACCTCCGCAAGTTCATAGTGAGTCTCTCCACTTGTCAGCTGTGTTTGCCCGTAACCCTGAAAAACTAAGGAAAAAGTTGTGGGTCATGATCAGATTGTGTAGGCCCTATATTTTAAGATGGAAATAATACTCTCAGTTATTGGGGATTAAAAAGCTGTCGGCCATAAGGACCTGCTTAAAAGAAAAGCTGTGGGTCTGAGTGGTTTTCAGTCGGCCTCAGGCCTAAGGATCGACGTTTATTCGAATTCTGCTTGTCAGCCATTGAAGTCTCCGAAGACATCGCAACACATTTATTTCTTAAGTAAAAGGCTTCTTATGCAAATCAATAAACCATGCAATTCAGAATATTTTAAGTTCTTTTATCCTCATGCATCAATTCCGTGTCTAGTTACCTCCTCAGCTCCTATAGGGGAGCATCGATTGTGTCACTGTTACTGATGGCTAGACTATTTAAATGTTCCATGTCTGTTTTCGATGAACTTAGTTTGCTTCATGAAAATTTCCGCATGAAAATGTGTTCACTAAATTTTGCCAATTTCAGAAAGTTTTGGATGTTGGCGTTCCGACTACAGTCACAATTCCTGACAAAGGTGGTGATGTCAAGAAGGTAAGGCTTGTCAGGATTAATCAAAACCAGGTATGAAGTGAGTGAGTGTATGTTTTTAAGCCACTTTTAGCAATACTATGGATGGGTGTACAAATAATGGGTTTCACAAGGTGTAACTATGAAAGGAATCAAACCCAGGTCTTAGGCATCATGCCAGTGTGCAAAATAGTTTCCAAAATATTGCTAGCCAGTTGGGCTAGCTATGCCTGAAAGTTACTCACCCACAAAATAATTCACTAGCCCAAAATTTGAATGTAGAAACGAGGCAAAAGATTACAATAAGGTAAAATACCATCAAAAACAAATCAGAAAACACATGTCTGAAATATTTTGTTTTTGCTCAAATAAGTCATCATTAAGCTGCTAATATGATGGACATTTTTATCAGGACATAATCTTGCATGACTTAAAAGTGTATTATAACCTAACAAGTTGGAGAGAGTGATATACATGTATTTACAAAATGACCCCATGAAATTTCACTAACCAGTCGGGCTGGTGACTGTGGAGATTTACTGGCCCGAGTGGATTTTTACTAGCAACAGGCTAGCGGGCCAGTGGCTATTTTGCACTCTGCATCATGAGTGAATGCTTTTTAGCTTCTTGGATTCCCCCAAACACCCATAAAGAATTATGTCTCAGATTATAATTTTGTTATTTTTAGAATTTATGTGGAAATCAGGCTTGATAGCATATCGTCATTGTCCAAAAAATGACCTGACCTGAAACCTAGAGGGTGACATGAAATATGTTTGTAAACATGCCAGATCTTCATTTTGATAGTTCAAGAATAACTTCTTTTACTGAACAACCTTTCACCACCAGCTGTATTATTAACCATTGTAACTGTCATTGCTTTCCGTTTCAGGTGTCCACAGTGCTGGTCACTCCTCTGGGGGCTGGACATTGTCCGGGATCACTCATGTAAGACAAATACACATTGGTGGTCAGTTTGGAATAAAAATGTAAAATAATAGACTCGTGGTCATGCCATATTTTTGTGTGTGTATATGTTTGTGAGCAGATAATGGGGAGACAAGTAAACATTGTTGGTCACACCTCTAGGGGCTATTCATTGTCCAGCGTTACTCATGTAAAATAAAAACATATTGGTGATCAGTTTGGAATAAAAAAAAGTAAAACAATACACATATGTTCATGGTCTACTTGGGGCGGTGGGGTAGCCTAGTGGTTAAGGCGTTGGCTCATCATGGCAAAGACCCGGGTTCGAATGGGTACAGTGTGTGAAGCCAATTTCTGTTGTCCCCCGACATGATGTTGCTGGAATATTGCTAAAACCGGCGTAAAACCAAACTCAGTCAGTTAATCATGGTCTACTTTTTGTCTGTAAATATTTGATAGCAGCTGATAGGGACACGTGTAAAATAGTGCTGGTCACACCTCTAGGGGCTGGACATAATCCAGGGTCACTCATTTAAGACAAATACACAGTCAGTTAGAATGTAAACGTAAAACAATATACAGAGCTCCAGATAAGATTTAGCTCATGTGGGTACTGTACCCACTGTATTTTTTGAGAGTGGGTATTATGAATGTTGAGTGGGTATTTCATTTTCAGATTACCCACTGCTTTCAAATATGTGCGTATTTCAGCCATTTTACTCACCTAAGTATTATGTCATTGAGTAAGTTTACTAAGCAGGTATGTTCTGCCTTATGTCATACCTAATCAAAACTAACTTAAATATAATGGAAATGATTTCACAAAAAAAATCACTCATCCTGTACTGACAGTTCAACACTTGTCCTATACTAACAGTACAACTTGATAGCAATCGATGTCTTTTTCATTACGCAAGCCATTTTTATAAATATATTCCGTACTCATTTGTTTTAAACTTTTTGCGTATCTAACATTTTAAATGCATAATTGGCAAGCAACAGTTATTTTTCAACGCGTAATTGGAAATTTTCTATGCGTATTTTACTCGGATACGCAGCTTATCTGGGCCTCTGAATATACTCTTGGTCATATGTTTGTGTGTGTATATTTGTGAGTAGCTAATACAGAGACGTGTTTACAGGTTTCTGTTTGAAGGAAAAGAAGGGACATGCTTGTATACAGGAGATTTCCGCTGGGAAACCAACCATGCACAGAATCTACAGGCCTTTAAGTCGGGAGACAGGTGAGGGGACAACTCAGCATCACTGTGAGATGAGGAATAGTGTTTACTTCAGATGACTAGCTTCAATGTAATTAACATGCCATATGAAGCACTTGAAACTAGAGAATTGCATTAACTCAAGTATTTGTGCTATGCTTTTCCTTGCATACTTAATTGTCCCCTGCCGCAATGCGGAATGGAGGACTATGTATTCAGCAGAGTACGTCCATCCGTACGTACGTATCGTCCTGATTCTTGTTAACACGATATCTTATGAACTGTTGTACCCAATGACTTCAAATTTGGTGACAGCCTACATTCGGTGATTACGCAGACACCAGTTGATTTGGGTGACCATGACCTTATTTTCAAGGTCACCACGTTACTTTGACCACTTTTCAAACTCTTGTTAACGCGATATCTCATGAACTTTTGTACCCAATGTCTTCAAATTTGGTGACAGCCTACATTGGGGATTATGCAGACACCGGTTGACTTGGGTGACCTTGGCCTTATCTTCAAGGTCGCCATGACACTTTGAACACTTTGAAAAACTCTTGTTCAGATGATATCTCATGCACTGTTGTACCCAATATCTTAAAATTTTGTGACAGCCTGGGGGATTACGCAGACACCTATTGACCTTTTCTTCAAGGTCACCACAACACCAACCACTTTTCAAACTCTTGTTAACAGCCTACAATGGGTGATTATGCAGACACCAGTCATTTCAGGCATCTTGTATGTGACCAAAAAATAAAAAGTAGTAAACATGTTATAAATACTTCATTCTTCTTTAGCGGCGGGGGACATTGCCATATTAGTGGAAAACACTTGTTTTATCTTGCCAGTGTCCGAACTTTCAAGATTAATTTATTTAGTTTGTTTAACATGTATGTCTTACAATTTTACTGTTGTTTTTTTCTGAGATAATGCCCTGTGTTACATTTTTTAATGCTTAATTTACATTGTATACTCCCAATATTCCACTATCTGAACTTTTTACAATAAGATTGTTATTGTTACTTATTTTTAAACCATGAATTCTGTCCCATCCTTAGTGTTCTACAATACGTTACATACTCAACTTCCTTCATACATGTCATGTGTTGTATTTATATGTAGTTTTTGCAATCATGTTATATGTACATTTACAATTTAACCAAAATCTCCATTGGAGATAGCATTATCTTATCTAAATATTTTCTTCTATCGCTATAATAAGTTAATTATTCGAAAGAATTGTGTGGTTGAGACCTTACAAATGTCGTTTATGATATGCAAATCTTTGGAAGTAACACTATTTTGGTTTCAGTGTTAAGGAAATCAAGAGCCTGTACATCGACACAACGTTCTGCATCGAGAACGCCTTCCACTTCCCGAGCCGCAGTGACTGTGCGGAGGCAGCAAGTGAGCTAGTGTCACGCTGGCTGGCTCAGTCGCCTGACCATGTTGTGTCCATCTCCTGCAAGTCCAAGTACGGCCATGAACACTTCCTGCAGGAACTCAGTACCAACACACACCAGAAGGTGGAGTCTCTGATATTCAGACAGTTCTTAGGGTTTTTTTTGAGGGGTGGTCTTCGAGAATTAAAGGAACATCACCTAAAGTTTTTCCTGAAAATATACTTCACCCCAAAGTTTGAATGAAAATGTTTTGCTCCTTCTTAAGACAAATGTTAAATGAGTTATTAGAGCAGTTTATATGCACTCTACTCATTGCAGTATGTAATGCATTACTTGCTGTTGATAGATGCCATTACGTACTGCTATAGAGCTCGTAAATATTATTTTTGATAGCCGATACACCTTGTCTGTTCGTCTCCAAAACATTCTGATGGAAAGAGTGAGTAAGTTTAGTTCTGTGCTGCTCTTAGCAATATTCCAGCAATATCATTGTGGGGCACGCAAGAAATACACCCATCTAAATTGTACCCATGTGGAGATCGAACCAGGATCTTTGGCATGCAAGCAAATGCATTAACCACTAGGGCGCCCCTTGGTGTAAAGCAGGGCTCCAGATAAGGGCCATATCGGCATATATACGGATATAGAATACACAAGATACGGTAGGAAATAATTTAGAAAACGTGGCAGATACACACCACAGCAATGGTTGATGGTCTTGGAATCATTTACAGACGTATTTATCTCAAAAAGTATTGTTTCATTATTTATTGACCTGTTTACACAAGACTAGCAAGATTACTGATACGCCATTACTTTCCATTCAGTACTCTAAATGTACACTTAAGGTTTTCCAGTACTCCTGATGTTGAAAAATTATCTGGAGCCCTGGTAAAGATAATAGATGTTGCAAGAGTATGTCTGAAGTTTGGTCCAACAGTGTTTCCACTGGGCCTACAGTTTTTGAAATGTTGCTGGCCCTAAGGGTCTCAGTTTACTCTGGCCCTCAGTTTACTCTGCTGAGTTTCACACACTGTTCCAGGTACATACATCACGGGAGAAGTGTGACGTGTATCAGCAGATCGGTGATCTACGCCAGGTCTTCACGTCAGACCCTGCAGCCAGAATCCATTCCTGTACCTTTGTGGTGAGTCAGCTCTATATCCTGGCTTCTCCAATCAGATACGTAACATTTTGTCCCAGTTATGTAGACAAATGCTCATGTTGTCAGTCACCGGATTATCAGGTCCAGGGAAGATTGTGGCCATATAGCTGGAGTATTGGGTTAAACATCATCCATACTTCCCTTCTGTTGAATTATTCATCTTGGACCCAGTTGACTCGATACCTTAGTTGAATGTCTGGTTTAAACATCACAACACTGAAAATAGACATTGAGTGTGTGAAGTCATCTTTGAAACAAGCAGTACAAACAAGACAAATATCATCTGTTATTTATACCCAATGCATATGTCTCTAGAAAGGAGTGTATTCCACAGAAACAATTGTGTCACCCTACAAGGAAAACACTGATCAGATTTTTATCCTCAGAAAATATGTTCAGAAATTAGCCCAGTTTTTAACACATTCATTGACATTAAGGAAGAGTCTGATTTCATCTGGCAACTAATTTCACATTGTTATGATAATTTCCACTATTTGCACTGTCCATGCTTTGTCATTATGATACTATTATGATACAATTATGATACTATTATGATACTATCTATACGGGCCAGAAACCTTGTGTACAATAAACTATTATGATCTTGACTAAACTTCTGAGAGCTGTCTGTAATATAGCCACAATTGCCTTGTAGCATTACTCCCCCTGAAATGAATACAGCATGGGGTTTATACAGCATGCTTTACGAATATATGGTATTGAGGACAAATATGTATTCATGAATACATCATGTTTATTTACAAGGAATTAACATAACAATCATGTCATGTAATTGCTGAGATTGAAAGATTTCATTGTTGATGTCTGTAAAGCAAAAAAGTAGTACATCACAATCAATGCCGCTTATGGCCTAATGACATATGTGAGTGAATCAAGACAGCCCTAACGCTGAATATATATTTGGTTATCTGTGATTGGTCTCTGTTTCTGTCCAGCCTGGCAGGTCTCCATTGTCACGACTACCTTGTGGCTACGTCCCGGAACACGGCCGTGACATCAACGTCCTCATCCTCCGTCCCTCCACCATGTTCTTTGCCCTCAACCGCCATAAGTATCGCAATGATGACCTAATCGTGTACCCCAAGGGTTCCAGAGGTCTTCATCGTGTGTGCTACTCCTTCCATGCATCGTATGTTGAGGTGCGTGACCTCGTCATGTACCTCAAGCCGCAGCGAGTCTTCCCAAATGTCATACCGCCCAATGAACAGGATTTGAGCAAGGTGAAGGTCAATTTCTTTTTGGTCAACTGGAAGATTTAACTCAGTAAAATACAGATGACAAGCTGTGTTGTCAATTTTGCTCTAATTTCCATTATTTTGTCACGTAAGTCTGGAGATACTTAAACCAACTGTCTTTTGAAGTTCATATTTAGTTATTTTGTCATGGATATAATTGAACTAAAAGTGTTTTCGATTTAGTTGATTATTTTGTTAGTTTGTTAGAATTTAGATGCTGTGTTTAAAGATTTGGAAATCACTGAGTGAGTGAGTTTAATTTTGCGCCGCACTCAGTAATATTTCAGCTATATGGTGGTGGTCTGTAAATTATCAAGTCTGGACCAGATAATCCATTGATCAACAGCATGAGCATCGATCTACGCAATTGGGATACGATGACATGTGTCAATCAAGTCAGCAAGCCTGACCACCCGATCCCGTTAGTCGCCTCTTATGACAAGATTCTAACCGGGATCTTCATAGGTCTGAAATCAGTGAACTGCTGACTGTAAATTTTATTAAAACTAGGATAAAATACAGGTTCTGTGTACAAGTGTTTCAAATTACCTGCTGTCAGTTGGAAAAAGAATTTTAGTCAAACTAATATCTGTGGATGTTGTGACCAGTATGTATAATGATGGCTTCAAGTATTTGATTTGATATTTGAGACTGAACTCCTTGTTGCAGGTTCAGGCGAGACTGAACAGCTTCCTCAAGTTGGTGCATTCGAAGCACATTCCTTCCATGGTGGCTCCCAATAGTGTTCTCGGTAAACTCAAGGTCAGACAGAAAGTCTACCATGGTAAGACACTTGCTGGTTCTCCTGAGGTCAGTGGTTGATGAGTGAGTGAGTGAGTGTCTTCTGAGCTACTTTCCCACAGTACAGCCAGGCTGCGTTAGTCCGGACCCTGATAATCTGATTCCCAGGATATCCGAACGGTAGCTGGCCGTAACCAATCTTGTTTACTATGTAAACTCATTAAATAACTGTTGATTCATTAATCCAGTGCTTCACTCTCCGGATGTTAATTAGTGGTAACGGATTAGCTAATTACACTTGGTTTTGTTTCATTAATCTGGCGGTGCATTAAAAAGGTTCGGATAATCCCCATACCTCGTGACCACCATTGATTAGAGCTGATCTTCATTGGTAAACTTAAATGGTAATTGATAAGTGAGATGACACTTCTGAGTTGAACATGTCGTTAGTGATTTTAATTAATTAATAGGTCTCACCTGTGCAAACGCAACTGGCGCCATTAAAATTAAGCCATTTAAATTGTCATCGCCAAATCGAGATGTAGAAGTATCTCTACTGTAGTTGTGTACACAATGGTTCATTTCAGTAGTCCGTATGTTTCACTAGCCGAATGTTTTTGATGAGAAACAGAAGTGTTCGGATTAACGCGGCCTGACTGTATTACTATAAAAATGTTCAGAAGGCCTTGGAAAGGTTCTGGAACAGAAAAACCTTTCTGGTAACGATCTTTTTAACAATCTTGTTTGTTGAATATTCCAGCTATATAGTGGTGGTCTGTTAATAATTGAAGAGCTACATTCATTTTAGAAAACTGGGGAATGCTGATTGCGTAATGATTCTGTGACTTGTAGTACTGACAGTACTAAGTACTGTTTGGGCATTGTGACAATTTGCTGGGATATTGCTGGAATGTTACTGTGATAGTGCTGGAATATTGCTGATTTTCTGTGACATTGCTTGTTCCTGTGATGCTGGAATATTGCTGGAATGTTCCTGTGATATTGCTGGAATGTTTGCTAGAAATGTTCCTGTGATATTGCTGCTCCTGTGATATGTTCCTGTGATATTGCTGGAATGCTCCTGTGATATTGCTGAATGTTCCTGGTGATATTGCTGGAATGTTCCTGTGATTGCTGAAATTGCTGGAAGGATATTGCTGAATGTTCCTGTGATAATGTTCCTGCTGATATTGCTGGAATGTTCCCTGTGATATTGATATTGCTGAAATGTTCCTGTGAATATTGCTGTGATGCTGGAATATTGCTGGAATGCTCCAGTGATATTGCTGGAATATTGCTGGAATGTTCCTGTGATATTGCTGAAATGTTCCTGTGATTGTGCTGGAATATTGCTAGTTGTCAGGGGTGGAAATAAATTTAAATTTGCTAGTGTACTTCAGTACGGTGGCACATATAAAATCACTTGCCCTGATAATTTTTCCACTACACTGGCCGATTTTCTTGTTGATTTTTTAAATAAACAACATAATTAACATTGGAAAGTCAACTGGACACCGGTACAGTGTGATATACAAATTTGCTTGACAGACAGAAAAAAACACTGGACTGGGGCGTCGGGCAATGGGTTATTTCTGCCCCTGGTTGTAGGGAAAGCCACATTCACTCACTCACTCATGTTGAGGTCTACTCTTACTTCAATCCCAACTTCCATCACTGCCTAGTAATTTCAATCTGTCTCTGCACCACACAGGCAGAGATTCCTCCCAGAGTGACTCCGAGAACCTGGTTTTTGACAGTCCTGTCAAGATCCAGCCCTCCTCCCGCCAGAACCATACCACCCCGTCCCAGACCAGTTCGACCTCCCCCAAGGACAGCGAGGATAGTGTAGTGGACAGCTCGTATGAGGGGAGCATCATCCATGATGAGGAGATGGATCTCACCAACACCCAGGACATGGGGAAAGAGAAACCCTCCCTGCCTTTGTCCTCACAGGAACTGTTTGAAACCAAGGACAAGGAGGACATGGTTGAGGACCCCACACTTGGTGAGTGATGTCGTCCTCAAGATGGTAGCTCTGAGATACGCTTTCTTTGATGCTGATGAAACTATTTTTTTGTTCAAGAGATAAATATCTGACATCTTTTGATCAAATATTTCAGGGGGCAGTGGGATAGTGTAGTGGTTGAAGCAGTAGCTCATCACATCAAAGATTCGGGGTCGATTCCCACATGGGTACATTGTGTGAAGCCCATTTCCCTCTCCTTGATATTAATGGAATATTGCTAAGGGACCATTCATAATTTATGGCTAGTGGTGGGGTTGGGAGTGATGATGATTTTTATGGAGAAGCATGAACAATGTGACTGCCCCCCCCCTCCCCCTAAAATTCATGTACAAAGTAAGTGACCCCCCTCTGCATGTCATGTACAAAATCAATTACCCTCCCTTCCCATATTTTGTAAGCCTAATTTTTAAATATTTTTATGAACAAAATTGATGACCAAGTACACATGTACAAATTGATGATCCCCTACCACCCCAGAACAAAATGGGTGACCCCAAAATCATTATCACCCCCACTAGCCATAAATTATGAACGGTCCCTAAAAGCCCCTTAAAATCACTCATAATCAAATATTTTGTCATAAAAGCTTGTGTTTTCAATGTGATAATGTGATGAAACGCAGGAATCACTCCTTAAAAAAAGGGGTAATAGTCTAATGGTTCACTCGGCCATCGGAAAGCTTGGGTTTTCAACATGGGTAAATTGTGTGAAGCCCATTTCTGGTGTTCAGCAGGATACTGGAATACTTGCTCAGCGAAAACCCTCTGGAACACTCATAATATGTATCACAAAACTCATATTCATGTGAAATCGCATGGAACTTTTTGACAATAAACATGTCAGACCAGGTTTAAATGGAACCGTAACCATGGAGACATGTTTATCACCGCTCTCACTCACTACTCACTCACATATCAAAATCAACTCCTATGTGTAATTAAATTTCAATTTCACAAGTGCAACTCACACACCTACCTGTTCTACCAGCAAGTTGTCCCCCCTTGTAAAAAAATAGCAAAAAATGACTACAAAATATTGATCTTTTGTTAAACAACTATTTTATTCGGGTGTCCAAAATTATGACACAAATCATCAGAGTTGGTCTGTCGATGTCATGTGACTGCAAAATTTGGTTTTGTTGCAATTATTAGATTTTGTGTGAGAAATTCATCAGTCTCAAGTGAAATCAAACACACTGTATGGGTTTAGGTTCTAGGAAAGGAAAGGAAAATTTCTGTGTGTGAAGAATACTTGGTCTCCTTGTTAATGAATCCCCCAGAATGATGATTTGTTTCACTATGTTGACCAAACTCAAACGTATTTGAAGCAAGCTAAACCTCTGAAATGTTGCTAACTGCTGTGTAGAATTTCTTTATGCTATGTAACAGTCTTCATCTGTTGTTTTGTCCCCAGAAAACACACAGGAGTCCTACTGTCTGTATGTGAGCGGAGATGAGGACTGTGAGGAGGAGGACCGTGTCTCCGCTGTCAGCTACTGCGCCCATGATGATGTTGTCGTCATCGAGTCCAGTCAGTCGCAGGATGACGTGTGTGAGATCGACATCCGTGATCCTGCTCCAGGATCCAGTGGTGAGGGGCGCTCACATGTCAAGGTTGACACGTCTCACCAAGGAGATGGAGACACATCTCATGGATCTCAGGATGGTGTCTCACATGGTGAGACGTGTGATGGAAAAGGGGACAAGGTCATCTCCATCAGGGTGGATGAGGATGATGATCTTGAAATCAAGGACACTGCATTTGAATCAGGGAAAGGAGACAGCAAGGGTCCGAAAAAGAAAGAAGAGATCTCCCATGGTAGTGATATCTCATCTGAAATACTTGATGATGCTGGAGGCATCTCTCTTGGAAAGTCTGAGAGAACTTCTCACAAAGATGGAGACGCATTATGCAGAACTGGTGATGGTATCTCACAAGAGAAGGGAGATGATGTCTCAGAAGTAAATGGAGATGAAGAGTCGAGTCTGAAAATCGGAAATGGTATTTTCCAGCAAGAAGGATGGTGGACAGAGTAAGAAAAAGTCTGTGTTTGGGAAACAGAAAAGTTTTGATCTGTTTGATGAAGGAAATGCAACAGATATTGAGGACAATGTTGAGGAGGACATTGCAGAGACACAGAGATTTGATGTAGACTTAGCTTCGGATGCAGACACATCTGTTTTGATTCTAAAAAGACAAACCCTGTACAGACAAATCCCATACAAGCAAACTACATACAGACAATTCACATAAAGACAAGCCTCGCACAGACATCAGCAGGCACAAAGAGGCTACTGAGGACAGGGTGTCCAGCATGAGGCTTCCTATAATGACCACCTTTAACGATAGACTCAGTGGAGGAAATAGTTATTTTGGACAGTGATGATGAGAGTGACAAGGAGTCTGGTTTTCTGAGTGGAGGGAAAGATTGTGTTATGTCCGAATTCAGCATCAAGCGGAGGTTGCCCATGTCTATAAACAGTGCAGAATATGCAAGAAATCTCAGCAACCTTGTGGCAAAGGTTGAGAAGAGGTTAGCGAGCTCGGACAGCGATGTCAGCCCAAGAAAGAAGATGCGACCAGACTTGTCCCGGAACTGTGAATCCGACAGTGACGCTGACTCTGCCACCGAGTCAAGGATCACGTGGAGGATTGTTTCATAGGAGTCTGTATTACACGGACTCAGAGTCGGAGAGTGACTCGGACAGCGAGGCGGTGGAGATTCTGTATGAGACGGATGCTAACGGTGATCGGTTTGACGTTTTGGGAAATCCGATGCCAACCCAGCCATCGATGATGACTGTGTGTGTCAAGACTTTAAATAGACCCCTAGTCAGCAGTACAACTAGTTGCATGGACAACGGCAGTAACAGCAGCGATGTCATCGACTTGACAGAGGAGCCTGAAGATGATGACTGTGCTGATCATATCCATGGTAACAGCAATGATAAAGTTGAAAGCAACCTTGACAAAATGGAAAGCAACCAGGAGAAGGTGGAAAGCAGTAGTGAAGAGATGGAAAGCAGTCATGACATGGTAGAGGTCAGACATGATAAAGAGGAAAGCAGTGATGGTAAACAGGATAAAGAGGAAAGCAGTGATGGTAAGCAGGAAAGCAGTGATGGTAAACAGGATAAAGAGGAAAGCAGTGATGGTAAACAGGATAAACAGGAAAGCAGTGATGGTAAACAGAATAAACAGGAAAGCAGTGATGGTAAACAGGAAAGCAGTGATGGTAAGCAGGAAAGCAGTGATGGTAAACAGGATAAAGAGGAAAGCAGTGATGGTAAACAGGATAAACAGGAAAGCAGTGACGGTAAACAGAATAAACAGGAAAGCAGTGATGGTAAACAGGATAAAGACAGCAGCCATGGTAAACACAATAAAGAGGAAAGCAGTGATGGTAAACAGGAAAGCAGTGATGGTAAACAGGATAAAGACAGCAGTCATGGTAAACACAATAAAGAGGAAAGCAGTGATGGTAAACAGGAAAGCAGCCATGATAAACAGGATATAGAGGACAACAGCCATGATGAAATGGAGATTGGTCAAGATAAAATAGTGACCAGCCATAAAGCCAAAAGTGGTCAGGACAGTTTGGAAATCAGAACTGATGAAGTTCAATCAAGCAGCGATAAAGTTGAAAATAATTGTGCTGAGTGATTTGACTGGCTATCTGATTGTTGCATTATCATGATTATATGCAGATGATGAACATTGTTGCCATGGAAACATGTTGTGGACTCTAGTCCTGGAGTTGGTGCTATAGACTGTCTCAAACAGAAATTCCACATAAGCTGATAAAGGGCTGCTCTTGTAATTCCAATATCATGAATATGACTAATGAAATGCAAACAAATGATTTATTATTTGCAGGGTATCAAATGCCACTTTCACCATTTTTGATAAATGTTGTATTGAGCTCAATTTAAGCATTTTAGGCTTGTTCTGGTGCTACCATTCTCTTCCTGCAGAGGCTACTCAAGTCATATCTTCCCACGCGTAACCTCTGTCCTAATATGGTCCTTTCATGGTGAAAGAGTTCAGGATTCGTGATTGGTTGCAGTCAGATTTAGTTGTGCAATCAGCGACATTGTTTCAAAAGTGATCATTCGCGCAAAGCCTCTGTAATATCTGTATGCTTTGGGAAAACTAGAACCATTTTCCCCTGCAAGATGCTAAAAGTTTCTTCAAGACAGAACTCAGTCATGTAATGGCGGTTAATGTTGTCTCCATCACCCTCGTTGACATCAAGCTAGCCATTAAATGTCTTGTGTGTCACATCAACATAAGTCATCATCAGAGGAGGGATATTTGTGGCCCCACTTTCTATTGCTAGTTTCTGATTTTCAGTTAAACATGAAATACCGAATCTATATTTCGCATATTGATCAACAAACTCCATGGCCCCCAAAAATATTGGATCTAAGTCGATGTAACACATGTTCTGATTGGATAGAAAGAAGGCAGATAATTTGTGTTGCAATTTTTTGTCGCCAAGGGATTTTACGAGAACCGGGGAATATGGCCGCATTAGAACAGAGGTTACGTGGGAAGATATGACTGGAATAACCTCTGTGGGAAGAGAATGAGGTGCAACCTGAAATGGCAAATGGAACCTCATATCGATACCAACTTGTACCCAATGCATGTTGATATTTTGCTGTTCAAAGAACACAGACTTCAGATGGAAATGATGAGGAACTGGCTTGAAGCAGTGACTGATGACTACAAGGACAGTGACTGACTGAATGACAGTTACTGTTCATGTCATGAATTTTTGTGAAATAAGTAAAAATGATATTATCAGACCCAGAATATTATTGTTATATTGATGTTCTAAATCATCAACCCCAAACTCAAGCATTATATATAATTTCATATTGAGCAACAGGTGTAACCTGTTTTGGTCTGGTGCAACAGGTTAGTACCTAAGGTTGCACCCGGTGCAAGTAGGTTTCATTTCCTTAAATTGAGCTCTGTTGTATCTGTACTTTAACATATGTTCAGTATTTTGTGGGTGTGCATGGCAATTTGAAGTGTCTGTATCAGGTTTGAGATCAGGCAGCCATATTGAAATTGTCAATAATTGTCATTATTCAGCATTTTTGTATGTACAGTAATGAAATCTGACAAACAGTATGTGCATTGTGGGAAGAATCAGATATGTAATATATTTATTAAAACTGTATTTCAATCCTGCTGTGGAATATCATGATCATTATGAAATAGGGTTGTTGTTTTGTTGTGTTGTAATATTTCTATATTTATGTTTGAAAATTCATGTTTATGCTTTTATAATGAATTTACATTCTCATGTTGCAAATATACCATGAACTTCGGGTGAGCTACAAAACCTTTTATCGCTGTTTTAATGGATTATATCATATGCTGTATTGCAGTCACTGCACTGCACTGCATTGCTCTGTACTATTTTGTTCTGTTCTGTACTGTACTGTAACCATTTCATAGTAGGAAATGTCTCGACAAAAGATAAAACTCGACAATGTACATATATCATTCGACAGTGTTCACCATTATTCAACTAATTAAACACTATGACCATATTCATTATAATATTAATCATAATCATGATCATTTTCGGATGCATAGTGCTGCTGAAGTACTTACACCTCATATTTAAATTGCTTCACACTGGACTGACTGTCATTGCAGGGAACACAGAATTTATTGTCTGGCACAGAATTTTATTTCCCTCCCATATGGGAAGAATAATATTTGTTAGATCACATGATCCAAAATAGATCTTGTCATTCAGACATGTAGGTAGTATAAACTTATTATTGATTGGAAAACTTGTCTGTTTCAAAGGTCCTGAAAATGAAATAATTTCACTTCATCATGAGCTAATGAACGCTGAAAGGGTCGCTGTCAGCATGGATGTGTATCCCAGGTGGGTTTCTGTATACAGAAATATACCCTAGTCAAAATCAGAATACAGAAATGTACTCTTGGATGATTCCATTCCACACTGTCATTTTCTCGTTTAGGGTATATTTCAGTGTACAGAATATATTGTACATATCTGTACCTGTGCTAACAGCAACCCCTTCAGTGTTCATTAACTCATACAAAACAAAAACTGAAGGATTTCTGCATAGCCTCTTGAAAATGTAGAGCAAATAATTTGTCAGGCTGTACATTTAAAATATATGTTCTCTGAATAGATCTGACTTCATTTAAGTGATAAAGGACTTATGCTTGACAAAGACAAGCTAGTGTTTGTGAAGTACTTAGGATTTTTATCAATTCATAAACATGTTAATTTTATGACAATTCTAATGGAGTGCTGAAAGTTTTTCTGATCATCCTCAATATTTTATGTTTTGTGCACAATGTTTTAATAGCTCCATCACTAAAGGAAGAAAGTTTGTAGATGTCAAGATACAAGTAAGGAACTACTCTGAAACGTGTTAAAGAAGCTGCCCTCCTGCCCTCCATTTGAAGTTCTCTCCCTTATATGAAATGATACAAGCTTCATTGTAAATGTCATTTAAAGACTTCACTGAACAGTGACACATCAGATCAGCTCTTGATATTGAAAGCAGAAAATATATGTACCAACATGAAATGATACAATTCTTTGATTTAATTACTGGTATTTGTGCATTGTAATCTGAGTAGTCACAGTTGTCAGACCATAGCTTGATTCACTCCAGATTAGTGTTGACAGATGACTACACTGTATTCTTGGGTTTAAAAGCCAGTTTACGATGAGATGAAGATGACACTTTTGTAATGATGATAGAGTCAATGATGATGATGATGATGAAATGTTTGTATTATTGGGCAAGACTTTTTATGAAAACTTCGTTGACAGATTTTGATGACCTGAGAGAAATTAAAAGGTGAACAAACTTGATATTTCACAAAATATCTGTTAATAACAAACTATTGAAAAGTCTTTGCCCTAAATCTCAGGGAAATGATTGTATTGTACTTTTTAGTCCAAAAATCACATGTATCTGTTTGCAAAATATGTAAAATAAATACAATGAAATAAATACAATGAAATAAGAATGGTAGCCCTTGAGTCTATGCACAAAGGCTACATTTGCAACTGTTTTGAGATTGAATGTCTAATAATTCGTGATGAATGTCTGTGTTGTTTTCATCAAACTTAAATTAATTAAATTGAATGTCATAAACATGTTGGTAGGATGGGAATGAATTTTTATGTATTAACAAATACTATGTATAATTCAATGAAATGTCTATTGCATGTTACACAGATATTTCTATCTGGAACAAGGGTCATATGCACAAACGTATAAAAGTGGAAATAATTTCAGACACTACAATATTTACTACATAGATATTATCTAACCCACATCATTTGAATATGTCAAAACATTGAAAAAACTGAATTATATTTATTATGTATGTATAATCATACTCTAAAGAATCGAAATACTCAAAATTTCCTTTAATTCAAAATGTTGACAAAATATTTCTGTGTTTCATTTCAGACTGAAATGATATAATTTATTCAAATCACAAAAATAAAAAACAAAATCCTGGGCTTGTCCACGTGGTTAGTAAAAGTACAAGGAGAATATCAACCTGGTACCAACCACAGTGTATACTGATCTGCAAGGAAAACCATTCTTAACCTAAATTCTCTTTGTGCATGCGGGCCTTGGCATATTCTTTGTAACTACTGAAGATTAACATCTGTTGTGCACACTTTGTAATATTTCTATTTCTACATCAGCTAAATATGGTTTATTTTGTGTTTGTCAAAGTTTTATGAACAGATTTTTAATATTGTCTAAGTACTTATGAAATGTGTATGTGTTTGCTAAATACATGAATTGAAATTTCACAGTTTGACATCAATAGTCTTCATGGCAGCCATCTTGAAAAGTGTCCATCGTAAAACAAAAATATAGTTGTGGGCAACGATGAGGTCTCCTTGGCTTTACTTTCCATCTATCTATTGTATCTGAGGGCTAGATATCATCGTCCAAAACGGAGCCAGAACACAGGTTTTCGACAGGCGAGCGGATCCTCCAAATACAGAATTTGCACATCTTGGGAGCAAACTACTCAGAAAAACTGAAAACAAAAATAACTGCCAAAGAGTACGTTTTAGCGACTTGACCCATCAGGCAAAATTGTTGGGAATTCGAATGGGAATCTGTACAAGAAATTTGGAAGTGTTGGAACAATTAATTCTTTAGATATTTGCTGTCAAACGTTGAAATTTTGGAATTAATTTTGAATGTTCATTGGGCCAATGTTTTAAGGGGAATATCTCAAATATCTGTGTATTTATTTCAGCAAGATAATTAGACTTTGTTGTAGCCCTAATTTAGCTGTAAATGCCAGCCTTCATCCTTTTCTTAATGCCAGCCTCATCCATTTTTGGTCTTTGGTCCATCACAATCTTGGCAAACATTCATCCCATATCTAAATGAGAGATACATTAATGAGAAACTGAGCCAGTCAAACGTCTTTATTTTAATCAAAGAACACATAATTTTTCTATTATGGTTCTCTCCCTTGGGTATAGATACCAGCACTTGAAAAAAATAATAGAGCTTATAAAATATCTACAACAATATGATGGCACAGCCTTTATTGTTTACATTCGAAACCTGCTGATCAAGTCTGTTTTGAAGATACAGAAGAATGGGCCACCTTTGCCTCATGGACTCAATTTATACTCACCTCTCTCAAATGTTCAAAGTTATTAATGAAAGCTCAAAGTCATTTGCTTTGAAAAACTGTTTTATTGATACACAATTCCCATCAATATACATGATGTATGTACAATTCTTGTATACCTGTACAATATGAAACATCAGCATGCATGTTAGTCATGTAAAAATCATCTTGAAGGCTTATTAGTACTTGATACTGCTTCAAAGAAAAAATGAGATATTAATAATTAATATCAGTTTGTTCAATGTAATCAAATCTTCTCATCATATATTGTGAAACCCTTTAGTAATTGTAAAGTGTAGTTCAATGCTACAAAAAAGCCCTGGCCAGCTATTCTCGAAATGTTCGTAGCCCTACGAACTTCTTAAGCCCATTCTTAACACATTGGCTACGAACACAGTTAAGAATTCTTAGGGCTACAAACGTTTCGAGAATATGGGCCCAGGTTTACACCAGTCGAATGCCAGGTTGAAAGATTTTTCCCCCGAAACACATATTTATTTTTTCTCTGAAATAAATATAGCTTGAAAGTGTACTATGTTTTTCCACATAATTCCTTCAGGTGGAAATTCCATAAACAAAGTATTTAAAAACACAGTAGCCTGTACCTGACTCTGCCAGTAGGTTTCAGTGGTTTTATCATATGGTGAGCTTCATCTCTAGTGCATCAATTAACAGGTATCCATGACAACAATGTGCTGTGAATAACATCCAATGTGAAAATCCCTCCTCTGCTATAGTTTCATCAGTCAACATGGTTAGGCTGTCTGTATATCTTTTTCTGTCTTTCCCATCTCCCAACTACCCTGATTTTTCCTTCCTATAATAAAAACTTTTCTTATCTCAACTCTCCCCCGCTGCTGGGGAATAAATGTGATAAAGAAAATACTTTCTCATGAACATACTCCAGTTTATCTTGATCTTTCTGGGCAGGTGGGGTAGTCTAGTGGTTAAAGTGTTGGCTCGTCACGCCGAAGACCTGGGTTCGAATCCCCACATGGGTACAATGAGTGAAGCTCATTTCTGGTGTCCCCCGCTGTAATATTGCTAAAAGCGGCGTAAAACCAAACTCAGTCAGTCTTGATCTTTCTTCATCTGTGTACATTTAAAAAATATTTTTAAACCAAAGCGATTGATTCACATAACAAATTCATTTACAGACTATTACCAAGTGATCTAAATCTTAAAACCTAATAAATTAAGTTAAAACAATAGTGTTTTGGTGTTTTTATTTACCCCCACTATTTTGCTGGTTGAGATTGGAGATGAGAAACACATATGAAATACAGATGGCCTTAGTCTACGCTATGCTATGGAACTATTACTATCAGCTGTGGAAAAAATGATGGCTTCAATTTGTATGTTCACAAAGTAATGTCACAACACCCTTGTTGCTGTATGTACAGGTGTGACCCGTTATGTACAGGTAAGACACAACACCAGCCCCATATGTATGATGATGTACATGAGCACTGACTACAGAAATATGAACATTAGCATCTACAAACAACATAAATAAACATACCATGGATATTGGTGTATCTGTGGTATATAATGTGCTTTATTGAACTGAAGAACTTGTTTGTGAGGCTCTATTTGAACAGTCTATACCCTTTACTTCATTTAATAAAATTTTACATAAGGAAATAACTGAGATAAATTTAACATAACACGACAGTGTTTATTATGATATCAGTTTAAGATTCCATTGTTCCACAATTGATACGGAACCAAATGTTTGTTGCATTATTTTTTAGGGAGGTTTTTATGTTGACAGCATCTCAATGAGAGGTGTTCTCAGCTACTAATGGTGATCATGTTGATTGGTCTAAAGCATTGTTGAGACTGAAGATACACAGTACCATGATGTATGCTCTAGAAATCGAAGTAGTAATGAACTTGCCCAATGTTCCATTGCAAGATACCTTTCAAATGGGTGCAAAGACATCTACACATTGTACATCAGATCTACATAAGTATTTTAACTTAATGTCTCATTAAAGTAGTAGTATTAGAGTACTAGTGTATATTCACTCCCGTGTCCAGAATATTAGTAACCAATCAGTACAAAGCTTAAAAAATAAATTCTGCTCAAAATTCTGTTCAGGTGACTTCTAATTTGCATCAGTTTATGTACTTGCCCCTGCTTAGTATCAAGGAAGTTCTCTACAAAGAAATGTTGAAGTATCAGTTAGAAAAAGAGAGTAATCAGGGGTGGAAATAACCCATTGCCCGACGTCCGAGTCCAGTGTTTTTTTCTGTCGGGCAAGCAAATTTGAATATCACACTGTACCGGTGTCCAGTTGACTTTCCAATGTTAATTAGGTGGTTTTTTTAATAATCAACAAGAAAACGTCCGGTATAGTGGACAAATTATCAGGGCAAGTTATTTTACATGTGCCACTGTCTGGAGTACACTAGCAATTTTAAAGTTATTTCCACCCCTGGTAATAGCACTTACATCCATCATTCCTGCAGGAGTGATGCCTGCATTTGATCAGACGATACAAATCATTAGGGTAATGTAATGAACTTGCCCCAACTTAGTACCATGTTGCAAGTTTATTACACTGAAAGGTCTTTGTACCAAAACTCAAAAGTGGACATGCTTGCATTTTATCAGTATAGATGGTCATTAAGGAAATAGTGTTACGAAAGATACAAATACAATGTCTGACTTTAGGTAATTACACACACAGTATAGTAAACATGGTAAAGTCATATTTTTCAGGCATATTTCGTGAGTGAGTAAAGAGTGAGCATGATTTGTTGTGCATATTTTATGCAGATAATTAGCCAATCTGGAACTTTAGAAGCTCTTATCACATCAGCACTTTGAATGGCATGACATCTGTAAACAAACATGGTAAGTACACAGTGATCACAGAAAGTCGTGTTCTTCACATAATTACACAGTTTCTGCATAGTTGAGCTGTCAACCACAGTCAGCTGTTCTCCATGTAATGTCCATGCCTTCTCCACATTCAATGTGATACAAATGATGGATGAGTATGCAAGAGCAGACAACTCTGGGCGGAGACGTAATGAAAGGTGAGTTTGCCATGGTTACTTGAGTAGAAGAACATAGAATGCCATGAGAATACAGATGACAGATACCGGAGTGTGAAGTCGGGTGCCAATAACAGATGCTGAAAGGGAGAAAAAGTGGAAATAAATGCAGCTATTCATGATAGCGGGTTCCCCATCCCCTCTCAAAATAATAATAACAATACCCATAATCATAATAGGAATAGTGAGTGAGTTTAGTTTTACGCCACACTCAGCAATATTCCAGCTATATGGTGGTGGTCTGTAAATAATCGAGTCTAGACCAGACAATCCAGTGATCAACATCATGAGCATTAATCTATGCAATTGGGATACGATGACGTGTCAACCAAGTCAGCGAGCCTGACCGCCCGATCCTGTTAAGACAATCATGGGTTACTGAAGACCAATTTTAACCTGGATCTTCAGGGGCCATAAAAAGAATAAATTAAAATAACTTCCATATTAGAGTGCAACCGGCATCGTATAGCATCCTCAAAGCATTACAATAAAACCCTGGGCAATGGATCATTGTCCACTCAATTTTCATTTTGGACTCCCTTGGGAGAATACAACCCAAGAGGTGCTAGAACAAACAGTGATACAATGTGAAATTAGGCCCTGGAATCTATTTTGGCAACCTGAATAAATGAACAGTCAAATATATCATCTCAAAAAGTGAGCAAGATTTGGCACAGGTAATTGATGTGAGAATGATAAGAATATTCAGGAAATACCAAACTATTATTGCCTCCTGTTTATGAAAAGACCCCCAATTCTCTTGTTTTTCCTGAAGTGTTTTCTTGTACAATAAACAACTCATTCTAATCATTTATTTCTGAAGTCGTGATGACTTTTTTAAAGACAAATCTCAGATATAATTATGACAAAAAATGACAGGATGACAAAATTCCTTGATGTAAATGTTACCAGTAATACATGCATCTGGGTAATTGGCACTTGAAATATTAATATTGCACCCCCAGCCCTACACCCTTTCTGAATCTATATATATATGATACAGATACAACATTCAAATTAGAACATATGTTCAGTATCGCACCTAAAAACATGTCAAATTGGTCGATTTTTTTTATTATACCCACCTTTATAAAATACTCCTAGAAAGCCTTTTTTCTCAGACAGGAACCACTGCTTGAGTCGAGGAACCCGTCGCATGTAGGCACATGTACATACGACTAGCAGGCCGAACACCAACAGTCCATCAAATGAATACACTGCAAGGTAAAACATGGCAAATTTTTCATTGACACTTTGTATGCAATGATGCAATGAATACACAGTGCCATTGAGAAAGTGGTCAAATGTAACATATATTGTATATTCATAGCTGTTGGCTGTGGGAGTTGTGCCAATTAATGCTTGTCCTGGGGGTACATGATCTAGACTACCAGTTGTCAGACTTCCATTTTTTGGAAGCCTCGGTGACTGCCCTGAAAGTACTAAATCTGCCCTTCACTGAGAAAGTGTAATCCCAAATATAGCATGTTAAAGGTCACATGCAACCAAAAAATCAAACATAATTAAAACACAATTGTCACTTATTCATGACATATAATATACATTGCTGGTTATGAAAAAACATAAAAACAAAATTATAAGCGTACAATCGCAAATCAAAAGTGCAATATTGTGTACTTGGGTTTACTTCCCAAGAAACAAAGCAGCCGGGATACCGAACCCAGTCAGAGCGGGTGGGTGTGCACTCAAGTGTAACGGCTGGTTCATTTGCAGATGCCCTCACGGCTCATTGTGTGTGTATATATAGAGATGTTGGTTTTGTAAATACATGCTCATTATTTGTGTATAACATTTTGCAATCAACAGACATCATAACATGTCATGTGTTCAAGTATCACACCTGCCTGTCTGTGTAATTACATAATGTGACAGAGACCGAACTTGGGCCATAAATCAATGCGTTTTGTTTATGGTGTATAGCCTGATAGGTGTTAAGTTCAAATTGCATGTGGTCAGTGATTGAAATTGTGTATTGAATATTGTCATTAGCAGACGGGCAGGCAGACATTGAGTTTTGTCTGTGACAACGACATATCTATATCACAGTTAGAAATTCTGTTGACGCTAAATAATGACATTGCTTTTAAGTATCGAACTGAGAAAGTGACTCGGTAAGAAGAATGTGTGGTGAAATAGACAAATGAAATTATATAAACAGTTAAATCGGTAATCTACTGTAATAACATATAAAAAGCTCGCGCCTGTGAAATATCAACAAAAACATTAGAAAAATAGCTCACACCAAAGCCTTCACCGAATATTCACCGAACAACCCGCTTCCAAGCTCCGCGAACCTATTTCACTGCGCATGTGCTATGAGCGCAGCCCAGCTGTTGAAACCACTTCAATTCCCACAAGCGCTTGGGGAAAGTTGGTGAATCGTTTGATTTCGCGCGGTTTTTTTCATCGCATTATTTTTCAACTTTATAAGTTGAATTTGCATTTTTAATGATTTGTTTCGGTAAGTCCATACCGAAAGGTATCAGAATCTGCAAGGTTGTGTTTTACGTTGCATGTGACCTTTAAATTTGACCACTTTCTAAATGGCATGGTGTATTCATAGCTTTCAGACGTGGGAGCCGTGCCAATTTACATTTGTCCAACAGGTACACAGTATGTGGTCTAGACTACCAGTTGTCTGACTTCCATTTTGTGAAAGCTTTGGTGGCTGAATGGGTTGGATCACTACTTCGTGTCAAGGTGATTAGATGCCCGTCTCTGAGTGTGGGTTTGATTCCCAGGTAGGACACAACTCAAAATAGTACCAAAATCTGTACTTTACTCAGAAAGTGTAATCCCAAATACACCATGCTACATCATGTACATTTAAGCATAAAAAAATGCTTATGACATTGACACCAATCAAACTAACATCAGTAAGTCCAGATTATCATGATTATACAAGTTAGAACCATAAATTATGTTCAAATTTCAACTTGATTATGGAAAATGAAACTAATTCAGAATATCAGATAGATATTTGAATGGTGAATGTTACTTTTTGATACATTTTACAGTGGGGTGTTACGATGGCTGCCCTCTTTATAATGCATCTCTGGACAGCAGAATACTGGGTCATGCCATTAAGTTAACACAATTTGTTTTTACATATTGGGTACATTTGTTTATGATATAAAGACTGTTAATAATGTCAAACAAAAGCACGCTTTGGAGATTAAAATAATAAATGCCATCGGTAAAATTAACAAAATCGTGGGAATGAGAATGTTCCACTAAATCAACTGCCAAGTTCATCAAGAACACATTGACTAGTTCCAGCATATCTCATTCTGAATGTCGATAAGTAATCTTACTTTCCCAGAAAAGTATGAATAACTAAAATATTAAGTAGCACATATTTACCATTCGTCATTATCTCAGAGAGGTAATTAACTGCTCAGAAACTGGACTGTTTGAGGCATAAGAAGTTTGTTTTCGTGCCTCTGCGTGTCAACAGGAAGTACTCGCTTCTAATTCTAGCAATATTACAAAACATGAATTGACAAGTGTGTAAAAAAAATGATGAGGGTTAGAAATGTAAAAATGCTTCGGAGTCTAATGATGACACGTGCTCTGATATATAGAATATATTTTTAGGAAAGGGTATGTAATAATCCGTTTAATCATGCATACAAAATAGCCATTTTCGTTTACATTCCAATACTCATTTTAACATAACTCTTTAACCGGAAATAACACAGGCGCACATGTCGGCCGGTTAGTGCTGATGCAACGTCAACACAATATATATAACTATTGTCTGTCATTGTTGCACAAACTTGCCTCAGATTGAATGTGCTATAGACCCACATAAAGTCGTCTGCGCCCATTGAACGCTAGATTAGCAAGCTGTCTTGAAGGTGAGTTGTGATCTGTCACCAGTGCATCGCCATGTTCTCCACCTGCTTGACTGTACTTGGATAAAGCAAGTATTATTGTGATGTACCCAATCTCGCCATCAAATGGTGAACTAGTGCACAGATATCCGGCAACAATAGAGTTTACCGGGCGTAGCCTATATCGAGCTTTTTGACTGAGGCTGACACTGCGACTGTCATTTCAAAAATCTCAAATGCCGTTTCGATCCTCAGCCAGCACTAATTATTTGTGATTGCACAGAGATGACATGGTGAGTGTTGACTCCTTTGGTTAAATCATGATCCTAGCTTAGCTGAAAGCTGGCAACATGAGTTTGATCCTCCATATGGTGCTAAATAGAATAGAAAATGTGCATCCAGTAAACTATTCCCAAGCGACTGGTCAGTCATAGTATCAGAGCTGTCAACCCCTAAAGATGGTTTGGAGTGAGACTGAAAAAAATAAGCCGGGGTCATGTCGAGGGCGATGCCCTGGTGGGGGGTCTCTTCAGGGCGAAGCCCCCCGCCCCCGAAAATGAAGTTTAGTGATTTTCAGGAGCATTTGGAGCCTTGTGGTGGCATTGTTTTGACACTCAAAGATGCATGCTAATAAATAATAATAAGCCGAATCATTCGCATAAACATCATTTAGTACTTCGTTCATTCAGGCGTTCTTTCAATGTTCAACTTTACGCAAAAACGAACGAAAATGCGTATTAATTTTGAAATTATTTTTGGCTACCAGATATGCATGAGATTATTATTTGGAGGCGTGAGAGCGTGACATTTGTCAATAAAGCGTGAGACTCACGCCAAATGCGTGAGAGTTGACAGGTATGTAGTATCCTGGTTGATTGTCAGTGCACCCCAAAGTCATGGATCATTGTTCCAAATATTGATCTTTATAGTTTGACTGTCAACACTTGACCATCAATCCAAAGGGTCATTTATATATATCTTGTGCCAAGTTATGGTCATGAAAGTTGTTCTACTGGACTGAATTGATTAATGTAGTAAACCATAGTTTGATCATAGTGCCATGTTAGTCTATTACGGTCACCACAACGGTGCAGACCACCTCCGTGGTGTAGTGGTTAGAGCGTCCGCCCAGAGAGTGGAAGGTCGTGGGTTTCGATCCCCGACCGCATCATACCAAATGATGTTAAAATATGGTACTTGTTGGTCCCAGCCTGGCGCTCGGCATTAATGGGTATAACAAGGACTGGTCAGCTCGGAGTCAGTATAATGTGTCTGAGTTGGGTATTCATGCTTCACTGCGGCGTGGTATCTCAGTGGGCTAGCACTATAAAACCAGCTTCAGTCTGGGCTAGTACAAGCAGCCGCACATACGCATGCACGTAGTCATATGAGCGCAATATTCTCAAGCACGACGTTAAACCCAATTTCACCTCACCACAACGGTGCAGTAAGGTCAATTATGATCTACTAGGAGAACTAGGGTCAACTGCGTTCAAACTACGGAAACAGTAGGGTCTTGGCATTCAAGCTAAACCGTTGAGATATTTTGAACATGTTGAATTTTTGGGGGTCTAACCACGGCCAAATTATGGGTTTGCTGAAGTTCAAAGTATTATCTTCAGTGATTTATGTTGAACTACGCTTTAATACGTCTAACTGCTTTTAACTATAGTCAAATACGTGTTGACTACAGCCTACTACTTTCATCACCCACTACGGTCAACTACGTGCATGTCCGTAGATGTGACCACTGCTTTAAATACTTCGAGTACTCTCAGATTGGACAAGGGCAACGTGATGACTATAGAAGGAATACACATAGACCAAGGTTTTCCTTTGAGACAACCGAAAGTTTGACCCATTAAAATCTGACAATTGATGTTTGATTGTTCCTTATTTTCTTCAGTAAACATAGACCTCAGGTAAAGGCAAGGTAGGTTTTCTGCATGGAATTCTCCCAATTATTATCTATGCAATAACCACTGGGGTTGAACTGTGTCTGAAGGAAATATATTCCCTGGTGTTTAATAGAGGAAATATGGTATGTTTACTAGGGGTGGGTATTGCAGAGAATTTTCATATTGCGATATATTGCGATGCGAAAGCATGTATTGCGATATGTATTGCAATATATTGCATGAAGTATTTTTAAACCAAAAACTACTTATAATCGAGTTACTGCTTGATTTATAGAGCAAAAACACAACAAAATCACTAGGCTTGATTAAGCTTTAATAACATATTAAATAAAAATATTTGTCTGGTGCCCTAGGGCACACTTAGAAAAAAAAGTATTTCTATCCCTGCATGTATAAATGTTAGGACTGAATAGCAAGGTCACGATATGTATGGAGCGATGAGGTAGCCTAGTGTTTAAAGCGTTCGCTCGTCAGGCCAAAGACCTGGGTTCGATTCTCCAAGTGGGTGCAATGTGTGAAGCTAATTTCTGGTGTCCCCGCCGTGATATTGCTGGATTATTGCTAAAAGCAGCGTAAAACCAAACTCAATCACGATATGTATCACAAAATGCATATTCATGTGAAATCGCAAGGAAACTTCTTTACTATAAATATGTCAGACCTGGTTCAAAAGGAAACGGTAACCATGGAGACAAGTTTATCACGACTTTTGTCAGTGGTGACCTTGAAATACCAAGAAAAAAATTATTTTGCGATATTTGACTGACGTAAATGTTGAGGTTGGAAGGTGTCACTAAATTAATAGTATTTTAGCAAGTGTATTGTCTCATAGTTATACTGAAAAATTGTATTGTGCATGATGTGGTCTCATGAAAACTCATGAAGCACTGGTGTATCATTTCAAACCTAATAAATCTGTTTGCTTAATATACATGATAATCTTCATAATGTCTCTTGGTAGTGTCAAGTTTTTTGTTTTAATGTTTTAGGTACATAGGATTCACACAGTCATTACAGTAAGCAGAGTGTTACATTATGCTAATATCCAGGACAAATACCAGAAATGATTAAACTAATCAATCAGAATAAGAAAATCTGTACTTACTGGGAAAAATGTGATCCCAAATAATACATAAATTACATTTAGCCGAATGGTTTGGTATCAAAGTTGTTTATTTGTAGAATAGGAACATATGTTTTGTAGGCAGGTAGGTATCTTGCAGATGTTTTGTGGAGCTAGTGGTTACTAGATCTGTTATGTTGTAATTATTTGTTCCGGTTTCAGAGATCCACAATGGCCAGTGTGCCAGAACATATCAACTTCCCCGCAGAGGAAGAGAAAATACTCCAATTCTGGAAAGAAATAGACGCCTTCCAGACATCAGTGAAGCAGTCCAAGGGAAAGCCCAGGTATGAGGGTGATCTCCACAGATGTTTATGATCAAGTGATGAGTGAAAACTTAAATACATGTAGAATCTTATTGATCGAGTAAACAAATGTGTAAATTAAAGTATTAGTTTTATTAGTATTTGTTGAACTTTCCAGAGGTATAGATAAGCTGCATATCTGCGTAAATTACGCAAATACTTATGTTGAAACTCAATTCCTATTAAGTCTGTTGCTTAATAGGTGGGTACAATTTCTTTGGTTACCGTACTCAAGTAAAATTAGGATACCAATTGAGATGAACACAAGTGAGTACATAACTCAATTACCCAAAAAGTTATCTGTAGCTCTGACTTTCATTGAAGGCTTCAAACTTTATAGACACAATGAAAGGCTCTGGGGGGCATCAAAGACACTTTAAGAGATGAGGTCATGATATTGCTGTTGGGCCCCTTTATCATACTTTATCAGATAATTATTTTAACTCAGGGGTATTTCACTCGTCAAATTTAAATTTGAGGAATAAAATACCAAATGGAAATAAAAGGAGGAGTATTTCACAGTTGCATGGTTTTATTATCCCCCGCAACGCGTTTTGCAGGGGGTATTAAAATGGACTCCGTCCGTGCATCAGTCAGTCAGTCAGTCCGTCCGTCCGTGCACATTTGTCTTTTCCGGAGCAGAACTCTAAAACCGTTCAATATTTCTTCACTAAACTTGGCACATACATGGATCTTGTGGTGTACTGGTGCCTTTTGGTGGTTTTGGAATTCTGAATAAAATATTTTTGGCGTTTCCATGGCAACAAGTTCGACTTAGACTGAAATTAGTGGTAGTGCTCTTTTCCGGAGCATAACTCTAAAACCGTTCAATATTTCTTCACCAAACTTGGCACATAGATAGATCTGGTGGTGTACTGGTGCCTTTTGGTAGTTTTGGAATTCTGAATAAAATATTTTTGGCGTTTCCATGTCAACAAGTTTGACTTAGCCTGAAATTGTCGTAGTGCTCTTTTCCGGAGCAGAACTCTAAAACTGTTCACTATTTCTTCACCAAACTTGGCACATAGATAGATCTGGTGGTGTACTGGTGCCTTTTGGTAGTTTTGGAATTCTGAATAAAATATTTTTGGCATTTCCATGGCAACAAGTTTGACTGAAATTGGTGATAGTGCTGCTTTCTGGAGCAGAACTTTAAAAACCTTTCAATCTCTCCTTCCACTTTTCTATATACACACCTAAATATTTGACATAATCATAACTCATAGACATAATCATGAAGAGTATTTTGCCATTGCAGGGGATATTGATGACTTTGTCTTCTTGTTACTTTTACAGGAACACATTAATACTTAGCCGCTTTGTTTCTTCTGGTTAGCCATTCTTTCTGCGGACAGGAAATGAATGACAGTGCACGTTGAGCTATTGAGCATTAAATGTTTTCCTACGCTGGTTTTGGCCATCACATAATCTACAGTAGCCCTAAAGCTGTATTATGACTGATATGGAAACCTTGTGACAGTAACGCTGTTAAAGGCTAGCTAAGACCCCATTTTGAATATGTGTGTGAAGAATGGGATGGATGTGCTCAATATCAAGCAAATAAATTAGAACAACTGCAATTAGAAGCAGCAAGAATTGTAACAGGTTTACCTAAATATGCTCATCATGAACATCTGTATTATGAAACTGGTTGGGAATCTTTAGCAGAACGTAGGAGAAAGCGTAAACTTCGCCTTTTTTACAAAATACAGAATAATATTGCACCATCGTACCTTATTGATCTTGTTCCTGGGGACGTAAGCGTCTAAATGTAGCTATAATCTTCGCAACTCTGATGATGTCTCACTTCCTTTCTCTTAATTAAAATTTTCAGATGATTCTTATTTTTTCATCCACAATTAGAATGTGGAATGAACTTCCAGTTGAAGTGAGAAAAGCGAGTCATTGAATTCTTTTTATATCGAATATTGTTATAAAACATAAAACTGCTCCTCAATACTTTGATTCTGGACCGAGAATCACTAACATCATCCTTACAAAACTACGTTACATGTGTAGTCAGTTGAATTATGTTCTATTCCGTGCTGGTTTAAGAGATAACCCAAGTTGTTCTTGTGGAAATGTTTGTGAAAATTCTTATCATTACCTATTTGACTGTCAATTATATACAGTACAGAGAACTACCATGATGATTAATTTACGCAGCATTACAAATGTGGATATAACCTATGAGTACTATTACATGGCAATGTAGATCTGACTGTTCACATAAATCAAAACATATTTAAAATTGTTCAAACATATATTTGTCATTCAAAACGATTTTCTTAATTGTTGCAATTGTTCCTCTTTTTCCCATATTTCTGTTCTGTTCTTCTCTGTCCATCTTGTAAAATGAATGTAAATAATACTATGTAAATACTACGGAGAGGGTGTTCTAAGTTGTATAACTTGTACCCAATCCTTTTCTCATGAATAAAATATGTTTAAAACAAAACAAGGGCTAGCTTTCCATAAGACAAGAAATAAAATTGGTCTGGCCTAATGTTTTTTCTAAAGTATTACACCCACCACCTTGGCTACACTCAACCACTAGTCAATCTGTAGTTTAGACTGACATAGACATATATTTTAACTATGTACCCCATCCATGTCCATGACAAATTATTCACATTTAATAAGAATGTGACGTCTATGTTTCACTTAACATTGGTTTTGAAAATCAGATTTATTTGCGTTCTTCAACAGTTTCTCTGTTTACTGATCCGTGTCTGCTCCTTGAGTTTGTGATCCGCACCTGGATTCACCTGTTGAAAGTAGCTGGAGCGTGTCCAAACCTAATTGGATGTTGATACTTTGTGTCTGAGTGCACACCTGGTGTAGAAAGTGTTGCATCAGGCAGGGTGCAGCAGAACACATGGTCACCGATGTATGCTCAAGCTTGAAAGGACCTGTGATCATATCACTGCAGTGTATTAGGGTTATAAATAATTTTTATATATTTTCCAAATTTGAAGCAGGTTGGCCATCTCCTAAAACGTTGAAGTGATAGTCCACAAGGAAATGTCGCTGCTCCTATAAGTAAGACTTGTGAATGATTAAGCAGTTGGGAAGTGGTACTGCAGTACAGTATTGTATCCCAATACAGGGCTCCAGATAACTTTTGGGGGTGTGAGTGTACTTACACATCATATTGCAAGTGGAGGTGTACTGAGAATTTTGAAGGAGTACTGACATGCTTTTGTGTGAGCGAGTTGATGTGGTTTGTCTGCACGATTCATCGATCACTATTTTCAACCATGTATTTGTATTTGAAGACGTGTGAGAAATAACTGAACGACTGTGTGATGCGGAAATGTCAGGTCCGACTGGATATAAATAGGAACAGTGTAGTTTTTAGCCAATCGAAAAATAGTGACGCATATCGTTGCATGGCAACGCAAGGGATTCCTACTGTCGGTGTTTCCTTATGTGTCAAATCGTGCTTCGCAAAAGAAACTTAACAAGTATTTATCCGAAATAGATTTCCATTTGCACGATAACACGTATGAAGGTATTTATGTACGTACACGATACGCTTGAAATCTGATATTGTGTCGTACTTAATTGATTTTGAGGCGTACATTACGCCTGTACGCCCCTTATCTGTAGCCCTGCCAATACACGGTCTGTGATACATTTCATTGATTTACAACCTGTTAGGCATTACCAATTATGCATTAAGTTATGTTGCTGAGAAATATGTAAACATTAACAAAATATTATCTGAGTGTCTGTCCTCCAATATTATATCTGTGATGTCTGAAATGTATGATCATATAATATCAACATATGAAATGGAAGGGCTGTAGGTGAATTCGTAGACCAGACTGGCTCGTAAACGTGGAAATCTGTTGGATTCGTAGGCGGATTGAGCGGTGGATTCGTAGACGTTAGAAAAATGGGGAAAGTTCAACATCAATGATGATGAAAATCGATATTATGACTTTAATGTAAACGAAAATGTAGCATTTTGTGAAATAAATAAAATATATTAGGTAAGTATGATCGGTGATGAAAATAAAATATGCTTAACTGCGGTCCACGTTTGACAAATTCCGACAAATCATAGGCCGCTTATATGTTAAATTCAGTTTGGTGAAATTAAAATATATATATTAGTTAAGTATCGTCAGTGACGAAAACCCCATGTAACATTCAACTACGCAGACCAGCAAAGAAGTAGCAGAAAACACTTCTTAAGAAAACACTTCAATATACACACAGTATTTCACAATCAAAACAACTCACCACCTCCTAATTAACATTCACAACAACTCAGTGAATCCTGTTAATCCACCCACAACAACGAAAACAGTTGGGAAATTATGATGAGTAGACTAATTTTGTCTGATCCGCTGACAAAGTTTACCTGTACAAACGCTACAGTATCTTTAGCAAATACTATTATTCAATTATTAATAGACGTCTACGAAATCACCGTCTACGAACCAGTTTGGGCTTCGAAATCACCGTCTCCCAATGGAAGCATAGGCATTCTATCACACCCAGGGTTGCTGTAGATACGTCAAACTATCGATGAATTGCAACTGCTGAGTCTCCGATAGCAATTAATCAATGGTAGAAACCAAAAACTGTCGGAACATTGATAGTATGTGTGACTATCGATGGTTTAGTAATTGACTTCCATTGATAAATGCACAGTGCGAAAAAGAGGATGTGCCACATTCGTTCACTTTAATTTAGAGTTATTCGCCCCTAATACCTCTTAAACAAACATGGCGGCAAACACGGCATGCGACTCTGAGTTTGAAATTGTAAATAACAATAAGTTTATGTTTTAACTGTTCACTTGATCTGAGTTTCTTGTCAGTTATTACAGGGGACTGAAACTACTTCAACTTGTTTATATTTCCTATAAACTATACATTCATTTGGCAAATGACTTCAAATGTGACAATTCAAGGAGAAGAAAATTATTGCAATAGACTATCGCTATCACAATAGTTGTTTTCCCCGTCAATAGTCACTTCTATTAAGTATTGTAGCATGACCTATGTCACTTAGGATGCTACAAATATCAAATTCTTCAAAGGCATTTAGAAGTTGGTGTAGTAATACAACCCAAATCTTATGGATAACAACTTCTTGATTTATTTTAGACAACGCTTCTGGGCTAGTTCTTGCCCTTTCGTCAGGTGGATCAATATCTTTTGATCCACCTGACGAAGGGCAAGAACTAGCCCAGAAACGTTGTGTAAAATAAATCAAGAAGTTGTTATCCATAAGATTTGTCTTGTATTGCTAGAAATATATTTTGGAGCTGAATTTGAATGTGTATCTGATAAACAGATTGACCTGAATCATCCGGTTGTGGACAATAAACCACTTTCGAGGATAGACCAGAATATTTGGAGGTCATTCAGATGATTTCAGTTTTGACATGTTTGTTAAACTGTTCATTCCTTTTTTAAACCACTATTTGTGACTATTTAATTGAGTATGAAAATAACTGTTATCCGTACATATTATAAGGATGAAATTGAAGTTTGGAATTAATCTAGAAAACTTATGGAGCCCATCCTCTACTCAACTAAGTAATAGTTCACATAATCACAATAACCAAGGCCTTTGTACATAATCATGATATTCATCATGATAGGTGACAGTTTACCTGTATGTGGTTAGTTGAGTGAGTGAGTTTAGTTTTACGCCGCTTTTAGCAATATCACAGCTGGGGACACCAGAAATGAGCTTCACACAATGTACCCATTAGTGTTGGGAATTGGTTAAAATCTTGTAATTGATGACTGGTTCATTACAACCGATCAATCATCGAAAATAATTGGTTAGCGTCATTTATGAAATTTTCCTGGTTATTTTTGTTAATGCGTAAAAACATAAAGAAAATACATGCAGTTCCTTGGGGTGATTTTTGCAAATGTCACATCTTTAAAGGATGACTAGTATGTTAGGAACATACATTTCTTGTCGTCTTTAAAATAAATTCAGTTGTGACTTGGAACGAGCATGTTGTGTTCATGAAATGTAACAGACAAAACCAACGTGTGAAAAATATTGTTAATGCAAAAAGTGTTCCAGAATTGTTTGTGTTCGATTATGAGAAAACATGATCGATTGCTTGGTCATTTAGTCATTGCGACCAATCTTCTATTTTTTCAATTAATCGGACCACCACTACCGGTAGTACCCATGTGCCGAATTGAACCCGGTCTTCGGTGTGACGAGCTAGCACTGTAACCACTTGGCTACCCCACCACCGCGGTTAGTTGAGAGTTTCCTCCCCTTACTGTGCTTATCCATGTGTATGGTTTGTGGATGGGTTGATGATGCACACTCTGCTTTTTTCTGACACATTACCTATGTTTTTCCCTTCTTATTTTGTTGGGGTTACTTGAGACTTGACTAGTTTTCATCCGCCCATAAACATGATGAAGATTCATGTTAGAATTGGTCTTCAGCAAACTATGCTTGTGTAAATAATATTAGATGGTAAGGTTTGTTGACGTGGTTGACCGATGCTCATGATGTTGATCATCAGATTGTCTGGTCCAGACACCACTGCCATAAAGCTGGAATATTGCAAAGGGCAGCGTTGAACATTGATCAACAAACTAGTTTGCATCGCCCTATAATTCAAAGTTCTCTTGACCCGTGATGATTCGGGTTAGAATTGATCTTCAGTAACCCATGCTTGTCATAAGAGGCGACTAATAGGATCGGGCAGTCAGACTTTATTGACACGATATCATATCCCAATTTTGTACATTTAAGCTCATGCTGTTGACCACTGAATTGTCTGGTCCAGACTCGATTATTTAGAGACCACCGCCATATAGCTGGAATATTGCTGAGTGTGGCGTAAAATTGAACTCAGTCACTCAACGTTCTCTTTCTTTCAGTCTTTTCTTCTGAGTTATTTTCAAATTTATGTAGGGCGGTGGGGTAGCCTAGTGGTTAAAGCGTTGGCTCGTCACGCCGAAGACCCGGGTTCGATTCCCCACATGGGCACAATGTGTGAAGCCCATTTCTGGTGTCCCCCGCCGTGATATTGCTGGAATATTGCTAAAAGCGGCGTAAAACTAAACTCAGTCAGTCAGTCAGTCAAATTTATGTTTTACTTTCCAGGTTTTCATTCTATGATGGGCCACCATTTGCAACAGGGCTGCCACATTATGGCCACATCCTGGCAGGAACCATCAAGGATGTTGCCACTCGGTGGGCACATCAGAGCGGCTTCCATGTTGAGAGGAGGTTTGGCTGGGATTGCCACGGACTGCCAGTGGTAGGTGGACAAGATCAGATGTAACTTGGCCTCAGATGAGGTTTGATGTTTCTAGGTTTGGGGAAATATGGTGCCAAGGGCCCCTACATGTAGGGCCCTGAAAATTTCAATGCATAGAAATAGAAAAGAAAACATAATAATAAAATCACTGCAATTTAACATGTTTAAATATGAACTTTGACAGGTTGAACATGCTCAGGTAAGTTTCTCTCATCAGTTTTATTTTGATCACCCACCATATCTCCTCATCGCATCTGCCTTTTGGTCGGCCTGCTTTCTGCCATGCTTGACGACCATGTGTAAGCTAAATATGAAACAAATTATTTCATTGGCTGATGAATAGTTTTCAATGCAAAACTGACACAAAGATATGCAACGACGAATCTGATTGGCCGCGAGCTAATGCATTCAAAATGACGGCATGAACATCTTGTTTGTCATGTATTGCAGATGAAAAATATGTTTATTCACGGCATATTGATAAAGTGATAACTTTCTTTGAAGGTAGGTTTCTTTTAAAATAGGACGCTTCATTAGGGACGCGCTGTAAGAAATTTTATGCAGCATGTGAAAAATTATTGCTTGACTCCCGCAAGCCGTGCTCGCGGCACAACACTGTGGTTGGTTGTGTCACTGAGACTTTTCTCAATATTTTATCATCCACTAGTTTGCAGTGTTCAAGATGTATGCTGTATCTGAATATTTACATAATATGCCAGTCAAGTTAGGTACAGGCTGTCATTATAACATAAACTATATTGACTATTGAGTGGTCAGGTTTGATATCATAGTTGATTACATGTCAACCCACCGAGCCAGCATTACTTACATCTTATAAAATATATCTTGCTCAAAGTCAAGTAGTTGACATTTTAACAGGCTGTTGTCATATAGCTTGAATATTCGGTTATAATTTTCCTGATGATCTAAATGTGTTTGTACTGTGTTGATTACAGGAGTATGAGATAGACAAGACTCTGGGCATCAAAGGACCCGAGGATGTGGCAAAGATGGGGATCGAGGCCTATAACGCTGAATGCCGCAAGATCGTCATGAGATACTCCAACGAGTGGGAGGTAAGGGAAGTCAGAAAAATTCCAAGTTTCTGCTCATGAATGGTTTGAAAATTGCTGACATGAAACAAATGTATTATCTGCAGATATGTTTCCACAAATGTTGATTTTTGTTATGGTTCCATTTTGTTAGACATCCACAGAACAAAAAGTGGTGGTGGTAGGGAAGTTCGAAAAATTCTAAGCATCTGCTAAAAAGATGTCAACTTGAAATTGAGATTTGTATCTGCTAATACATCTCTACAAATGATGTACATTTTGTAAGGCATCCATAGAATGTCATTTCAACATTGCTTCATGTTTCAGACCATTGTGACTCGTCTAGGGCGCTGGATTGACTTCAAGAACGACTACAAGACAATGTACCCCTGGTTCATGGAGAGTATCTGGTGGGTGTTCCAGCAACTCTACAACAAGGGGCTCGTATACAAGGGCTACAAGGTGAGCTAAATACCAGTTGTTCAGAGTGTTACCTTGAAATTACCTATCAGTATGATCATTGAATTTGTCTGCAGTGTTTTCCTGAGGCATTTTTAGCAGGTTGCAGCCCTGCCTTTTTTATCCCCCCGGCATGTAATGCGGGGGAATATAGTTGACGCCTCATCCGTCTCTCCGTCCGTCCGTCCATAATCATTTTGTTTCTGGAGCATAACTAAAATAACAAAAATTGGTAGATATATCAAATAGAACATAAGGTTGTGCCTTTTGCTATTTACAGATTATTGTCATTTTTATTTTTCTCTGTTTCCATGGAAACATATTGGACTTAGTCTTAAAGGGAGGGGTGGGCTTCGTTTCTGGAGCATAACTCCAAAACCGTTCAATATTTTTGTGAAAGAATTTGTAGATATATCAAAGAACCTGAAGTGGGGCCTTTTGCTATTTACAGATTTTTGTTACTGATATTGATGACTTTATCTTCTTGTTGTGTTTTGTCTCGAGACACTGTCACATATGTTTATCTATCAATTAACTTCTGGATTTTATAGCTATTATGTACATCACATACCACAATGTCAACTGAGAGCTGGTGAGACATGGACACACTCCTTCGTCACATACTGTTCCTGCCACTTGTGATTTGCATATCTGTGCACTAATGATACTAATGTTTCAATGAGGTATTTATTGCATAAGAATTTGAAGAAAAGCAAACCTTGACTTGACTTTTAAAAAGATAAGAAGACCTAAAAGTGTCAAAATATATAAAGGTCTGGTTCACTTTAGTCCAGGCTGGTTCATGACATTTTATCCTGACCATACTGACTGGACACTGATGTCTTCTCTGACCTTTGATCAGGGGCGGTGGGGTAGCCTATAGGTTAAAGCGGTCACTCGCCATGCGGAGACCCGGGTTCGATTCTCCACATGGGTACAATGTGTGAAGCCCATGTCTGGTGTTCCCCGCTGTGATATTGCTGGAATATTGCTAAAACCAAACTCACTCACTCTCTCACTCTGATCTCTGATCTGCTTGTTTCCTAGGTGATGCCCTACTCGACAGCCTGCAACACCCCCCTGTCAAACTTCGAGTCGGGACAGAACTACAAGGAGGTCACAGACCCTGCTGGTGGGTTCCCCTGAGACTGTTTACTCTCTTTTCCTACTCAGCTACTTCGGCTGTGGATAATAAAATCCATCAAGATCCGGGTTAGAATTGGTCTTCAATAACCCATGCTTGTAAGACGCAACTAATGGATCGGGTGGTCGGCTCGCTGACTTGGTTGGTACATGTCATAGTACCCCAATGGTGTTGATCCAGTCACTGGATTGTCTTACTCGTGAAGATCCGGGTTGGAATATTGATCTTCAGTAACCCATGCTTGTCGTAAGAGGCGACTAACGGGATCGGGTGGTCAGGCACGTGACTTTATTGACACATGTCATCGGTTCCCAATTGCGCAGATTGATGCTCATGCTGTTGATCACTGGATTGTCTGGTCCAGACTTGATTATGTACAGACCGCCGCCTATAACTGAGTGCAGCGTAAAACTGAGCTCACTCACTGGATTGTCTGGGCCTGACTTGGTTATTTACATAACACCATCATAAAGCTGTAAATTCTGAGATTCTTTATTTCATTTTGGATGGCAAAATGTGCTCATGGTTCAGCCAACATGAGTTATTGTCACTGATACAAATCCAACATCACTTATATCTGGGTGTCGTATATTTCAGTAATCATCAGTTTCCCATTGGAGGAGACTCCAGATGTGTCCATCATCGCCTGGACAACCACTCCATGGACGTTGCCTAGCAACCTCGCATGCTGTGTCAACGGAGACCTGGACTATGTCAGAGTTAAAGGTCAGTGAGATTTCATCTCTTTCAGGACCTCTATAAACATGTGGCTAAAGTTTTGTCAGTAAATTCTGCTTGTCTAATGTTTGTAAATATTGAGGGTCTTTTACAATAAGTTGCCAGCTCATCTGAAAATAAGTATCTATTTCAATGTATCAATGTATCAGTAGGGCTGAAATATAAACAGAGAAAACTGTGATCCAGTGTGTCAAAGGCCTGAAACTGTTATTGATAACTTATTCATGGTTGTAATCAAGTTTCTTGGCTACTTCAAGGGGCAGTTGGGTAGCCTAGAGGTCAAAGCGTTCACTCGTCATGCCCACGGGGGTACAATGTGTGAAGCTCATTTCTGGTGTCCCCCCTGTGATATTGCTTGGAATATTGCTAAAAGCATAAAACCAAACTCACTCACTCATTTGGCTGCTTATGGACATTCATACGGGAATCATAGATCTCTACCCATGAAGTTCCGTGTAAGAATAGACCTTCAGCAACCCATGCTTGTAAGAGGCGACTAATGTGATTGGGTGGGCAGGTTGAATTGGTTGACGCATGTCATAATATCCCAACTGCTCATGCTGTTGATCACTGGATTGTCTGGTTCAGACTCGATTATTTTCAGACTGCCGCCATATAGCTGGAAACTTATCCTATCTCACGGTATGCACCTCTCTTCTTCTACGACCATGTGTGGAAACTAGGCTAAGTTGAATCAAAGCTTTCTGGCCTCTACCCCCCTGACCTCTGCCCCCACACCGATAGCACGACCTGTCAATCATCTCATAATCGTACAGGTTGCTCAGATGATCACGTGACGCTCTGTGCCTGTCATTCTCTTTCTTGTCGCTACACCGAGTGGATGTATGTTGTTTTCTCAGACATCATTTGATTGTCAGTATGGGAAATAAATTGAATCGAAGTTCTTCTAAGAAACGCAACCTTTGTGATCAGTAGCGACTTTTCCACTGCTGATCCACACGCTTTGTGTGTGGATTGTATAGGTTGTTGTAGTTGGTCACATCGGTGTTCTGATTGTTCACGCTTGAATGATGATGATTTTTCTGAATATTGACGGGTTGCATCTAGATGTAGATTGGAGTTCGGCGTACAACTGCTGAAGGTCCTTCAACCTCTAAGTGTGCTACATCAGAACGCCATTCGAAGAGAGACGGACGGAGATTTTTTAGAGGTGGCCTCAGACTCTTCCTTGAGCGAGTATCTCCGTCGTCTCTTTCGTCCTCAAACGTCTAGTCCCATCTCCAGACAGGTTTTATCTCCTCCAAGAGTGGTAGTGCTAACAACCTCTGCAGCACAGTCTCGGCCTTCTATCTTGGTGACGATTTCACAGACTTCTAGTTTGTCTCAGGTGGTTGTTTCCAGTGCACCGCTTTGGTTGAGTGCTCCACCCCCCTCTGCTATGGTGGGTGCGCTTGGTGAAAGCGTTCAGTCTCATGCGGCGAGTGCAGTCAGTTTGGCGCTTTCAACCACAGGGATCAGTTCGGCGCTTCAACCTATGCGCCGCTTACTTGCAATACAGCGTTTTGTTCCAGTTCAGTGCTCTCATATCTTTCTGTGGTGACATCAGTCATGACGGCAGTATCCAGCGGCGCTTTCAACACCTTTCCCTTCATTTTTTCAGAGAGATCGCCCTTGGGGTACATATTATGCATTTTCCGCTGAAAATGTCCTGTGACAGTTGTATCAATGTTTTTGAATAAAAGATTGTACAATAAATAAACTCTTTTATTTATTATAATGGACCCTACCTCACGGAGTTACCTCCCCTTAGCGCACGCGCATTCAACTGGGTAGGCTCCTAGACCCGTGATCATCATTCCTTCTGCTGTCACGGCCGCGGAACAGACGGTTTGATAACCCATTCATGAGCCGCACGGCGCTGTTAAAAGATATGTCTGAGACACCACCTGTATGTATGGTCTTTATTTGTCTAAAACAAGAACAGTAAAGCTTTACAGTTGGTTGTTTCATAATTGTGACTTTGTATTAATACTAAATACGCCGAACTTTTCCCGCGGGTTACGCGACGTGTTGCTCTGCCATGGCGGGAAGTTTAGCGCGCCATGTGGTCGTAATATTGGCATTAAAACCAACTATTACTTTCCGTGGTAACCTTCACGAAGTTTTTCAATGTTTTCTACGGTTTATATGCTGCTGGTCGCCGCTCACTAACACGTTTTATGCGGTTTGTTCAGGCCTTTTCATGCTGTTCGGTCTGTGAGGGGAGTATCCCCGGGCCGACAGTCATCATACGAAGCTGGCGCGTGGCCTGTCTGGAGAAGACAGGCCATGAGGCTGACTCCTGTCCTATTTGTCTGGCCTTTTCCCCGGCCCAGAAGAGGCGGGCTGCCGACACCTTGTTCTATCGCTAAATGCGCGGAGGCGGAGGGGACCTGACGCAGGTTCCCCGCCTAAGTCCAAACGCAGGTCAAAAAGGGAAAAAATCCCGCGGGCCCTTCCCTCTCCTGCCACTTCGAAAGTGGTTTTGACATGTCACTGATGGAGTCTATGTTTCAGCAGCAGATGGACTCGATGAAGTCCTTCGCTCGCGGAGTCGGTTGGAGGTCTCCGCAGGAGTTCTCACCCACTCCGGACGGGGCGGAGAGTCCGGGTGGGATCGCCTGGCTCGCTCGCTCGATCCCCTCGGCCTTGAGGCGCCTGTAGATCCGCTGCCTCTGGCTTCGATCCGACGCCTCGGCTGCTCCCGAGAGGGAGGGGCTCCCAGTCCCCCTCTCGAGCTCGCGCAGGGCCGCTGAGTATTCCTGGTATTCCGGGTCTCTGCGCACACCCGCCCCCATGAGAGCCGGAGGCACCAGTTCTGCCTGGCCTGCCTCCAGCGCCTCGGGACCGGGTCCACGCACGCCGGGCTGGCGCTGACGTGGAGCAGTCTGTCTGTTCTTCCCTTCCTGTGGTTCCTAGCGCTAGGCAGTCCACCGGGTCGGGTTAGGGTCCTCTTTACGGAGGAGACCCAGCCTCTGACTCGGCTCGGACGCCGAGGCAATGGAGCTTGGGGAGGTCGAGGAGCATGACGGCGCTTCCGCTTTGCTTCGCCTTGCGGGAGGTCCGCAGAGAATTGCCGAGGGCCTACCCCAGGCCGCGCGGTGCCTGCTGGTAGCGTGGACTCGACTGAGTTCCGCTTTGCCTGGCGCAGGCGCTTGCCCCTAGGCAACCCTCACAGACGCAGCCCGCGATTCTGCCATCGCTGGTCTCTCGACGGGTCGATCCCTCTGTCTGGTGCCCAGTAAGGTTTGACTTACCTGAACTCGCGGCGGCGCTACCAGCTTGGGGAGGATTCCCTGTTCGCTGTACCGATTGTTGACGAATGTGTTTTCACTTCCGCCGCCTCTGGGGAGGCTCGGCTTCCTCCCGAGCAGCCCGCTGCTCGGCAAGGGCTTTAACTCCACCTTTTGCCCTCGCTGGCGCTTCTGCGGCACGCTGCATCGACCTACGAGGAGGTCTACCGAACGCCGATGCAGCAGGTGCGGTGGTGGTCCATGAGGCCTACCTCACCTCGGTTCAGAGGTCGGCCCTGAGGCGAGGGGCATGCTGGCGACGGTCGCCGCGATGTCGCGGCTGCTCCGCCAGCTGGAAGTGCAGGCTCACCCGCGACACTTTGGCGGTCTGCTGCGCCGACGGTGATGTGCGCAGTCATGGGGATGCGCCGCTGTGGCTGTCGACGCCTAGGTACTCGGCAGCAACACAGCAGACCTTGCTGGCCCTCCCTTTCCGCCTGGGAGCCACCCTCTTCCAGGGGCCCAGCAGGTCATACGGGAGGCTGCCGCTGCAGCTACCTCCTTCAAGGACTCTAAGGCCTTGTTGGAGCACCCGCTGGGTGTCTCGCCCGGCCCGCGCCACCTTCCTCCGCCGGGTGCAGCCTACACCGAAGTTCGCCGGGCTGGCTTCGCCGCTGGTAGGGTAGGCGGAGGAACAGGTCCGCCAAGGGGTAGGGCAAGGAGCAGTCCTCGACCAGCTCCCAGCCTTTCGCTGGCGCTGGAGGTCTGCCCCGACCTCCCCGCTAACCCATCAGGCTGCCGCCAAGCCGCGGTGTCACGCCCAGTCAGCTCCGCTACTCGGGTCCACACACGCCGCTCCTACCCCATATCCCAGTGGGAGGTCCGCTTCTCTATTCCTGCCGGAATGGGAGAAGGCTACCAACAACGCTTTGGGTGCTGGCCACGGTCAGCATAGGCCATCTCCCACTGTGGAAGCGAGGTCCGCCCCGACTTCACCGGGCATACGCCGCGACTCGTGCCGCCATGTCAAGCCAGGGCGACATATTGCGCCGACGGTTCAGGCTCTGCTGGACAAGTCCGCAATCGAAGCGCATTCCACCGAGAGGAACAGGCGGGATTTTATTCCACGCATTCCTCGCTCCGGAAGAAAGACGGCGGGTTCCGGTTCCTCCGATTCTCAACCTCAAGGGGTTGAATCGCGATGCTCAAGTACCATCCTTCAAGATGGAGACACTGGGCGCCGGTGATCTCATCTGTTCAGCCCGGCGATTGGCTCACGCCAATCGACCTAAAGGATGCGATTCAGATGTACCCATACATCCCTCGCTCAAGCAGTACCTTCGGTTCTCTTTACGACGGGATGTATTACCAATTCAGGGTGCTCCCCTTCGCATATCGACTGCCCCAAGGGTGTTCACCAAGCTCATGTTAGTCCCAGCTACCCTAGCTCGCCGCTAAGGAAGGCGTTGTTACCCTTACCTAGACGACTGGTTGCTCGGAGCACTAACACAGCCAGCGAAGTCAAGATGCTACTCACACAGTGATAGACATTCTAACTCGACTGGGGTGGATCATCAACCTCAAGAACCGACCTGGTACCCACCCAGGACTTGGTTTTTCTTGGAGCGATTCCAAACGTAACAAGGATCTCGCTTCTTTGTCGCCCGACCGGGTCACCAGAGTTCGGGAGATGGTCTCTTCATTCCTCTCCCAGCCCCAGGCACCAGCACGGACTTGGCTCCGCCTACTGGGCCATATGGCGCTTAACGCATCTCTGTAGTGTGGCGGCGCTGTTGAGGATGCGCCCCATACAGCAAGCTTTGGCTCGGCTGTGGACTCACACGGAGGATCTGGAGCGCAGTCTCACAGTCCCCGAAAGTGGTTGACACCTCACCTTCAGTGGTGGACAAATGTCGGAATCTCACCAGGGGTTCCCCTTGAAATCCCCGACGCCAGCTCTCACAGTTCAGACAGATGCGCCCCTCACGGGCTGGGGGCGTTTGGCAGTCTGTCGGCTTCCGACTCTGGTCCGAAGTCAAGCTCACCTTCACATCAACGTGTTGGAACTGAGAGCTGTGCGGTTGGTATTCGAAGCCCAGAGAGCATGTCCGCGGGCCAGGTAGTCCGCCTTCAGTTAGACAACCAGACGCCATGTCGCACATCCTGAAGCAGGGAGGCACGGTGTCCCCAGCGCCCGGAAGCGTGGACTTTCTCCTCTGGAGCCACTCAGTACGCATTGTCAGGTACTCCCTGTTTATCTCCCCGGGCTGGAGAACGGCGCAGCAGATGCGCTCTCGCCGGATCCTGGCCCCGCGACGAAAGTGGATGCTCGACAGGCAGATATTCACAGTAATCTCCCAGTTGTAACGGGTCGCTCGAGGTGGATCTGTTTGCGCCGGGCGGACGATCAGACACCCGTGTTCTGCTCTCGGATACCGACCCAGGGCGCTGGCTGCCGACGCCTTCCTGCTGGATTGACGGGCAAAGTGCTCTGGGCTCCCCGCCATTACCACTCATTCCCCGCGGTCCTTTCACAGCTGTCCACCCAGCCAGCTCGGCTACTTGTGCTACTGGCACCGCTTTGGTCGCCACAGAGCTGGTTTCCGTAATTTCAGGTTTCTGGCTCAGCCTCCTGTTCTATTACCTTTGGCGTAATCGACATTCTCACTCAGAACGGAGCTTCCACCCAAATCCACGGATTCAGTGGGTGGCTTGGCCTCTGTCAGGTCTAACCTCGAGGCACGCCGGAATTCCTGCAGCAGTTGCAGACACAATTCTGGCTTCGGTATGGATTCGGACAAACGCTCAGTACGAGGATAGGTGGTCCCGCTTATGCGCCGCTGGTGTTCAGATAAGGGGATTGCAGATCCCTTTTCTGGCGGATTTAGTCCGAAGTATTGGAGTTTTTGCAAGCTCGCTTGGAAGAAGGCCTGGCTGCTTCGACCATTCGCGCTACTCCACCGCTATTTCCACTTTTCACACCCCTGTCGATGGTGCTCTTCTGGGGCAGCACCCTCTCGCATAGCGCCGCTGGCGCTGAACGGATTCGACCTGCTCTCAGGCTTAACCAGTCCACCTTTGGGATTTGTCGATCGCGGCTCGATTGGCTGTCCGTCCCACTTTTCACACCTATCGGCTATTTCCATTCAGTTGTTGACCTGGAAAGCTGTTTTTCTGGTGGCGGTAACATCTGGTCGAAGAGTCGGCGATTTACATGCTATGTCGTCCGACCCGGGCGCTGACTGTGTTTCACACGGATCGCGGTCAGTATTCGCCTCCCAGATACTTTTACCGAATCGGGTCGATCACGCTTCCATGTGACAGCTCCTATCGAACTTCCTACTCTTACCCAGCCTTCCACATCGGGACCACTCCTACGAAAGCACTCACCCGCTGGATGTCCGTGAAGACGCCAAAGTCTATCTCAAACTAACGCAGGGGATCCGTGACGGGTACCCAGCTGTTCTGTTGTTACGGTGGCGGAAGGCTGGTTCGCCAGCGCAGCAAGCAGACTTTGTCTCGCTGGCTAGTATCGTATTTGTGCCGCTTTATCAGGCTAAGGGCAAGCCTCCCCTGAGGGGTTGAAGGCTCACTCGGTCAGGGCAGTAGCCGCGATCAAAAGCTTTTGCATCGGCACTCCCCATTGAAGAGATCTGCTCCGCCGCTATTTGGAGCCGCCAAGCACGCTTATACGCCATTATCAGCTCGACACGCATTCCCGTAATCGCAAACTTTGGTCGCATTGTTCTCTCCAGTGGACAGTGTCCTGCCACCCTGACCGAAAGTGAGTCTTGGTTTATTGGTTTGTTTTGACGCTTACTGTACAATAAGATTCCATTATTGACATGTCTGCTAATGTGAGCTCACTCAGAGAACCTGTACCCCCTTCGATTCTTCTACGGAGTTACTGTATCGCTAGTGAGTGGTATTTTGTTTTCCCCACGGTGCTCTCATGAAAGAAGCCACTTAGTGGGTCGGATTTCGTTGATATTCGCACTACGCAAGCAATGTCTCATTATGCTAGAGGTCGCCTTTGAGCACAAATCCTCCCTGTCAGTTCCTCCCATAATGCCTCTCGCGAAGCTTAAACTGGGTCGAAAGTGACAGGTGAGTGTTATGGCGCCTGTTCAATTTTTTTTTCCATGATATGATCGCTATATTTTGAGTGTGCTTGGACAGAATTCCTCCTCCCTGGCTGGCCTCCCGGTCTTTGGGAGTCTGTGTTTATATGATAATATGTACCCCAAGGACGATCTCTCTGAAAAGAATTAACCAAACCTGCAGAGGTTTTCATTCTTTGAAGAGAGTCGCCCTGGGGTAGGGCCTCCCACCTCCCCGCAATTCTGTTCACTGATAAGAATTCAGCAGAAGGAATGATGATACGGGTCTAGGAGCCTACCCAGTTGGTGCGCATGCTTAAGGGAGGTAACTCCGCGGAGGTAGGGTCCGTGATAATAAATAAAAGAGTTTATTTATTGTACAATCTTTTATTCAAAAACATTGATACAACTGTCACAGGACATTTTTCAGCCGAAAATGCATAATATGTACCCCAAGGACGACTCTCTTCAAAGAATTGAAAACCTCTGCAGGTTTGGTTAAGCTGGTTAATTGACGATCCGTGTTGTCTGGTTTTTGTCACTATTGCATTGTGGGTAGCATTTGCAATGACTACTGTTTGTTTCCGGAGACTTTTGATGATACAGTGACTATGAAGTACCCTGACAGACTAGTCTTGGTCCCACGAAGCGGATACCTATCCTAGCCTTTTATTGCCAGTGATGATGAACGGTACCATTCCCGTTTAAGAGTGATTATGTCGAGTTTCGACAGTCATCCGAGAGAAGCAGTTTACCGAGGGTGTCAGACAGAATCGCCCGAGAACGCTTTTACTTGGCTAGGGTTACTCGGTTTTTAGCTTAAGCCCTCAGTTCAGAGCTATGTCTGGACTGTCTGCAAGCATCAATTTTACTACCTTCGTTTCCCTTACTAATGTTCCTGGGATCACTGGTCTGTTTACCTCCGCCATTCCATCAACTTTACGAATGTTCCGGTAGATTGACGATCCCATGCCTCGCATCTACTAGCTTTTCACTCCATCTTGCAGACCAACACTTCATTTGGCGAACCATATGTTCCTGCGATCACTGATTATACGGCCTGCATCACAGTGTACAATGTGAACGTTCCTGTAGATTGACTGACCGTCTCCATGCCACGAACCTACTACATTCAGCACTTCTTCAGTACTGTCATGCTGGCTTGACTAATCGAATGTATCCTATCTCAGGAGAGATTCCTTCTTCAGTGGCAGTAGTTGCTAGGCCTTCTGATATCAGCTCAACGTACAGAGGCCATCTCCTACTTCGGCCGATACAGCGATTTCTACGCCTGTATCTCGAGGCCGTCAACTGAACCCGAAGGAATTGAGTCGCCTTCCAGAACCGCTTCGTCCAGTCCTTCAGTGGTGGCTCGACGAACTGAATATCTGCGCTGGAGTTTCTATGGTAACCCTAGCGCTTTTGCAACCCAAGATTCTTCGTCAGGTACAAGACCTTTTTCTGTTGACGTTAGCTCAAGTTGTGACTCTGAGGGGATAGCTTCAACTATGGCCTCTCCAATATTTTCTGTGTCCGCACATCAGGATCGGCGACCCTCACGCATTGATCTTTCTTTCTCCAGTGCTCCATCCCCATCTCCTGTGGTGTTTAGACATGTTGAATGTTTGCGGCAAAGTCTCTTTAAGGCTGTTTGCACCAGTACGTCACCTGTACGTAGATGCACACGGGTGGGGAGCTCACTTTCTTGATCTCCCGCAGACCGCGCATGTCACATCAATGTTTGGAGCTCAGGACAGTGATTCTTGCGATCACTCATTGGCAACACCTGTTACAATCAACCAAGCTTTTGATTCGATCGGACTATGCTGCAGTCGTGTGGCACATCAATCAAATGGGATCCACGGTGTCCTCCTCAGTTTCTTCAGTGGACACAACAGTTTTTCCACTCAGTGGACTCTCTCAACATCACGGTCCAGGCCAATCACATCCCAAGGGTGAAGTACGTCATTGCAGATTCTTTGTCCCATCCAGTTCGACCATACCCGATGGAGTGGAGCCTGCATCCGCATGTTCCAGACTTTGTGCCTTCCGATGTTTAACCCGACAGTGGATCTGTTTGCTACCCGCTTCCATCACCAGCTTCCAATATTCGTGTCCCCGATCCTGGATCCTTTGACCTGGGAACACGATGCTCTAGCCATCCCCTTGGATGACTTGAACGCGTATGCGTTTTCACCAGTGGTGCTCCTTCCACGCATACTGCTCAAGTTACCCACGACGCAGTGGATGACACTGTTTGGCACAACGCAGCAGATGACACTGTTTGGCACAACGCAGCGGATGACGCTGTTTGGCACAACGCAGCGAATGACACTGTTTGGCACAACGCAGTGGATGACACTGTTTGGCACAACCAGCGGATGACACTGTTTGGCACAACGCAGTGGATGACACTGTTTGGCACAACGCAGTGGATGACACTGTTTGGCACAACGCAGCGAATGACACTGTTTGGCACAACGCAGCGAATGACACTGTTTGGCACAACGCAGCGGATGACACTGTTTGGCACAACGCAGTGGATGACACTGTTTGGCACAACACAGCAGATGACACTGTTTGGCACAACGCAGCGAATGACACTGTTTGGCACAACGCAGTGGATGACACTGTTTGGCACAACGCAGCGGATGACACTGTTTGGCACAACGCAGCGAATGACACTGTTTGGCACAACACAGCAGATGACGCTGTTTGGGTCGCACCTTTTTGGCCTGGCACATTTACATGAATTGCTAAATGCAATGGACATTCCAAGCGAGTCGGTACAGCGATTACCACAGCACATCGAACTTCTACCAGGCCACTCTGTAATGACTATGAAAGATTTTGAAGCGTACTGCAAGACAATGGGTATTATATCTTCCACTACAGCATCGCCTCAGATGGTCGCAGAGTACCTCCAGCATCCTAGAACTTCCAAGGAATTGATGGGTTCCACCTTGTCTACATATCTGGCCATGCGTAACACAGTTATTGCGCTGGCTACGGGTGCGAAGGTGTCAACTGTCCCTGAGCTCCAGTCTCTCCTCAGATCTTACAAAGTTGCTGATCAATCCCAGAAGTTCCGGCCACCAGCCTGGGACCTTTCCGTTGTTTTTAATCATCTCACGTCAGAGGAGTATGAACCTGTGGCAGAGAAGGATTTCAAGCATGTCACGTTTAAGACTTTCTTCCTCCTGGCTCTTGCAACTGTTGCCTGCATCTCCGAGCTTCCCGCACTGGATGTCACCCGGTTGCGCTTCGAGAGAACCAGACCCTGGTTTGAGGTGGGATCTTGTCGCTGAAACCTGTTGCCTGGACAGCCGGACAGCCTATTCACCTTCCCAGCGTTGTCTACTATTTTGGGCCCTGACGACACCGAGGATCTCTCCCTATGTCCGGACTTAACGGGTTTTTAGCTGCCTCCAAGGACGGTCATAGGTTACGCAAGTGTCGTAGGTTTATTTCTCTGTCATCTGCCTCATCTACAGAAGTCTTTCGTACCACACTGACCTTCTGGATGTGATCTACCATCCTTCATGCCTACGCCTGTGTTGACCTTCCTCTTCCTACTACGGCCAACCCCCATGAGTCAAGAGCCTTGACCTCTACGATGGCGCTACATAAAACTGTTCCCTTCACGGCATCATGGAGGGTTGTTTTTGGAGATTGGACACGGTCTTCGTCTCACCCTACCTCCAGGATCTGTCTGACACTGATGTGGAAGGTCTTCACCAACTGGGTCCATTGGTTCTGGCTCGCAAACGCAGTTAAGATGCAGTTCCTACCTTCGTGTAGGTTTTGCATTCTCTGTATCATGAAAGATATCAGTCCTATCTTTCTTATTGGTATGGATTATATTTGGGCATAGACCACTTCACCTAGGGAACTAGGGCGTGTTTGCACTGTCATAGATATGACTCGATAGACTGAGAGGCTAGTCTTGTGCTACATGCAGAGGTGGTCGACACTCTGCTTACTGACCTCTACTCTCTGAGCAATTACGTCAGTGAAGTGTTGATTTCCGGTTTTCGAAGCATTCCACTCCTAAATCCTTTCTCACCTTTGGTAAGTTAGGGGGATTGGTACTGAACATTAAACAAGTTGAGCAACCGGGCTATTCCCTCTTTCACCGCCTTCCAGCGTGTGTGTCTGTGGGGGTAGTTTCAAAGCAGGGACTGGCCAGATTAAGGTCCTCGACTTTAATTCACTGGGGTCACTTGATAAATCGCGGGAAGGCGGGGTCCACTTGCCACACTGCGTCCTTTTGCTTGTCAAAAGTTGCGGCTGAAAACCACATTAATTCGGGACCGCCCACTCCCTAGAGTTTTTGTGCTGTGTAAGCTAAGGGGTTATCAGAAGCAACCCATCACAAGTTCGGAGTTAGCATATCGGGAGTTGGTGCTTTCTCCTGGCCTCCTTGTGTTATGTGACCTAACGGTTGTAGAGTTGACACAGGGTAATCTGAGGCCCACCAGCCAACCGTGGGATAATGCATACCGTGAGAGTTGGAAATTTACTATAAATTGTATATTTATATACTTATCCCATCTGACGCGATGGATATCCACCCGACCTGCCCCACATCACAGATTACTGGAAGCTCCAAGACGAGAATGACAGGCACAGAGCATCACATGATCATCTGAGCAACCGACACGCTTATGAGATGATTGACAGGTCGTGCTATCGGTGTGGGGGCAGAGGTCAGGGGGGGTCGGGGCCAGAAAGCTTTGATTCAACTTAGCCTACACCACGTTTCCATACATGGTCGTAGAAGAAGAAGAGAGGTGCATACCGTGAGATAGGATAAGTATATAAATATTCAATTTATAGTAAAATTTCCAATATTGCTGAGTGCAGTGTTAAACAAAAATAAACAAACAAAATACTTAGATCTCAAATGAGATGCATGTTAGAAGTTGCAGGTATTGTTTTGTTGATTATTTTTAGTGAAAACGTTATCATCATCCATTTTTTAGATAAATTATGAAAAGTTGATACGTTAACATCATTAATATTTTTGGGTATCTGTTATGAAGCATTGTCGTTGCTTGTGCTCTTTTCTGCTGACAAGTGTTTGATTACAAATATTATCATTAATTCGGCTGTTTACTGGTAGCTTGTACGAGATGGTGTGCCCCGCTGTGATATTGCTGGAATATTGCTAAAAGTGGCGTCAAACCATATTAAAAATATACTCACTACCTCACCTCACCTCACCTCACCTCACCTCACCTCACAAGATATTTCTCTCCCCAGACGAGAGTTCCGGGAAGGTGTACATCATGATGGAGGCCAGACTGGCGGCACTGTTCAAGTCAGAGGAGGAGTACACCATATTGGAGAAGTAAGTAATCTCCATAGGACTGTCTTGGTGTATCTGTTTTCAGGTTGGTCCTGGAATTGGGACCAGGTGAAGCAAAAGAAGGTGTGTCCCATTGATGTGCTTGAAGCTGGTGACATTTTTAGGGGGAAATTCTGAGTTAATGATTTGACTGGGCATCTGAAATGAGGTGAAAATTCACACAGCTGAGTTGCTTCCTTTAGGTGTACTGGAAGCCAATTATCATTACTTGATCATTCTATCTTAGAGGGAGGAAGGAGTGTAGCCTAGTGGTTAAAGTGTTCTCTCATCACGCCAAAGACCTGTGTTCTATTCCCGTCATGGGTACAATGCGGGAAGCCCATATCTTGTGTAGCCTGCTGTGATAGTGCAAGAATATTGCCAATTAAGGAAAGTTTACCTTTTGAGGAAAAGTTTAGTTGAATTTGCAAGTACAACAAACATCTGAGATGACGACTCAGCCATATTGACCTTCTTGTAGATTCAAGGGCAAGACTCTGGAAGGAAAGAAGTACAAGCCACTGTTTCCTTACTTCGAGAGTGTAAGTACTTACCCTGGTATTCAGATATAAAGGTTGACAAATGAAATGTTAATAGGTTAATATACTCTTCATAGTAGTAGAGACCCGCAAAAATCCAGGTTAGAATGTGCCCTCAGCAACTCATGCTTGTCGTAAGAGGCGACTAACGGGATCGGGTGGTCAGGCTTGCTGACTTGGTTGACACATGTCATCGTATCTCAATTGCGTAGATCGATGCTCATGCTGTTGATTGTCTGGTCCCCATTCGATTATTTACAGAATGCTTCCATATAGCTGGAATATTGTGGAGTGCGGCATAAAACTAAACTCACTCACTCACACACTCTGGTGAATTGTTGGTGCTCACACTATCAACCCCTATATTACCTGCCCCACAGGCTTCATATTGAATATTCCAAGTTAGGAAAGCTCACCAGGATGGATTTAAGAGATAAAAATCATGTGTTTTCAGATGTGTGGTTATACTTAGAACTGGATGCTTGGGAATTTGATTTGGCACCCATAGCTCAACAAGAAGTGATTTGCATGTACACCCTATAAGATACAAACTGTTTTTGAGTCATTGTTTTAAGCCCTTTTTCAGTAAACGAACAATTCTGAGACAAAGTGGAATTCTGTCACCTCAAATTGAAATGTGAAGGCCCAAGCACATAGATCAATGCTCACTGGATTGTCTGGTCCAGACTCAACTATTTACAGACCGCCGCCATATAGTTGGAATATTGCTGAGCGGTGGCGTTAAACAATAACCAAACCAAATCATGATTGAAATTTGCAGCACTTATAAATTGAAAAATGAACAACAGAGAATACTTTATATCCGATGATTTGCATGTCTTGTTAATGTTGATTCAGATGGGCAAGACAAACAGAGCCTTCAGAGTTCTTCTTGGTAGTTACGTCACAGCAGAGAGTGGTACCGGTGTCGTCCATCAGGCGCCATACTTTGGTGAAGTATGTATTGCTTGTCCTGGATATTTATGTGAATAAACGATTTGTTAAACATTGTGTTCGATTCTCTGGCACCAAACACATTGTAGGACATCACATCTCACAACATCTCAGATTCTTCTGTTAAATTGAATGCAAAAAGTTAAAATTCTGTTGTTTTGATTACATTGACACAACTAATTTCAACCACAAAATATTCAAGACAGTTTGAAGGCTCATTGGCTGAAAATGAATGGCATTTTTTGTTCAGCCAAATTGTTTACACACCATTACCCATTACTTGTACAAGATGTTTCTTGACTGATCTTGAACGTTTTTGTTCAGCTTAATTGTTAACACACCATTACCCATTACTTGTACAAGATGTTTCTTGACTGAACTGGAACATTATTGTTCAGCCAAATTGTTAACACACCATTACCCATTACTTATACAAGATGTTTCTTGACTGAACTTGAACATTTTTGTTCAGCTTAATTGTTAACACACCATTACCCATTACTTGTACAAGATGTTTCTTGACTGAACTGGAACATTATTGTTCAGCCAAATTGTTAACAGACCATTACCCATTACTTATACAAGATGTTTCTTGACTGAACTTGAACATTTTTGTTCAGCTTAATTGTTAACACACCATTACCCATTACTTGTACAAGATGTTTCTTGACTGAACTTGATCCTTGTGAATAACCTTGACATTGTATCAATTACCAGGACGATTACAAGACGTGTCTGAAGTACAAGATCATCACCAAGGACATGAAGATGGTGTGTCCAATCGATGCCAGTGGCAAGTTCACCGAGGAGGTCACACACTTCAAGGGCATGTACTTCAAGGTCAGTGGACTCAAGGACTAATAGTGCAGTAGACAGCCCCTTTTAACTTTTTCATCCTTCCAGTAAATATATTGCTAAATTTGGAATAAAACCCATTGTCATTGCTCCACTTGTTTGTGTACACCATATTCACTCCATGAATACACCCACGAATACCCATTGCCACCATGGGTATCAATATTGACACATATCTGTTTTTAGTCTTGAAATGAATCAGGCCATTATGCCATGGTAGCCACTTGGGCTTTATGCGGAGCATGAACTTCAACTGATGAGAGCGGTGCTTAGTAACAGACGTGTCATGACATGCAGTATGTGTTACCGTGGGAACTGTCTGTTGCAGGATGCTGACAAGGAGATCATGAAGAAGCTAAAGGCTGAAGGTCGTCTTGTCCACCAGGGCACTGCCAAGCACAACTACCCCTTCTGCTGGAGGTAGGGTTGCTCTCTTATATGGAGATTACTTGTCTTGAGATTGTGAGTTCAGTTAAAAGTGTTAAAAAAATGAGTCACCAATAAAGATGTGATGGTAGACTGGAAACTATGGACAACCTAGGGGTAGACAGACGACCTAGGGGTCGATAGTGTAAGCACACACTCAGATTGAGTGAGTGAGTTTAGTTTTACGCCAAGCTCAGCAATATTCCACCAATTGGCGGCAGTCTGTAAATAATTGAGTCTGGCCCAGACAATTCAGTGATCAACAGCATGAGCATCAATCTGAGCAGTTGGGAACTGATGCACACACTCAGAGAGATGAGATAAGATGAGATAGACTGTTATGTACTGTTGAAAATGTTTCTTGCAATTTACAAATCTCTGGAGCATAATAAGCAAAAAATGTTTATATGATGCGTAACAGGTATATATCACAGAGTATTTGATGACATTCTATGTAATAGTTGATAGGCAGACAACAATTCTTAGAGCTGTATGAGTAATGATTGATTAGATTAATAGTAATCTGTATGATATGATACCATACTATACCAGTGAGGGTCCGGGTTAGAATGAACCTTCAGTAACCCATGCTTGTCGTAAGAGGCGACTAACGGGATCAGGTGGTCAGGCTCGCTGGCTTGGTTAACACATGTCACCAGTTCCTAATTGCGCCGGTCGATGCTCATGCTGTTGATCACTAGATTGTCTGGTCCAGACTCGATTCTTTACAGACTGCCACCATATAGCTTGAATATTGCTGAGTGTGGCGTAAAACTAAACTCACTCACTCACTTCCTGGGGCAGTATTCTTGACAAACATCTAAGGACATGTCATGCTCACTCATCATGCTTATACAAGAAAACCCAACCACATATCCGTGGCATTCCATCGCAATCACAATACAGACCTAAGTCTCACATTGCTTCTCGATGGTCTAGCATATTGATTTTTCAATACTACTCTGTATTACTCCAAGTGTTTGACTTGGTCTGTAGGTAATCAAGTCTGGACCAGACAATTCAGTGATTGGCATCATGAGCAGTGATCTACATGATTTGAATGCAATGAGCTGACCTGTTGATTTGCCTCTTTCGGCAAGCACAGTCACTTCTTATAAGTATGCCACATGGGAACAATGTGTGAAACCCATTTCTGGTGTACCCTGCCATGATATATCTGGAATATTGCTAAGAGTGGTGTAAAACCATACTCACTCACTCTTATAAGTATGGGTTGCTGAAGAACAATTCTTACCTGGATGTTATCTATTTGATGGTTAAATGACATTCAACAAATTTTAAAATGGATCAAATGATTCAGCATGTTAGCATACTTATGATCCAAAGAGCCCACCTAAACTTCATAACAGGTGCCTTCTGGCGCACTTGAAACAAAAGACATTTCTCTCCCTGTTTGTAGTTCGAAATCAGAAGCCATTTTTTATAGTCCTCACATGCATCTCACAGTTAAAACAAAATTTGTGTGTTACTCCAGGTCTGAGACTCCCCTTATGTACAAGGCAGTGCCAAGCTGGTTCATCCGTGTTGAGCAGGCTACTGACAAACTGCTGGACAACAACCAGAAGACATACTGGTGAGGGATGATGATGGATGATGATGATGATTGATGATGAACATGATGATTGATGGATGATGATGATGATTGATGGATGGATGATGATTGATGGATGATGCTTGATGGATGCTGATGCTTGATGGATGCTGATTGATGGATGCTGATGGATGGATGATGATTGGTGGATGCTGATGATGATTGATGGATGATGATGATTGGTGGATGATGATTGGTGGATGATGATGATGATTGATGGATGGATGATGATTGGTGGATGATGATTGATGGATGATGATTGATGGATGCTGATGCTTGATGGATGATGATTGATGGATGCTGATGGATGGATGATGATTGGTGGATGCTGATGCTGATTGATGATGATGATTGATGGATGATGATGATTGATGGATGATGATGATTGGTGGATGATGATGGATGGATGATGATTGGTGGATGCTGATGATGATTGATTGTGATGATTGATGGATGATGATGATTGATGGATGATGATGATTGGTGGATGATGATGATTGGTGGATGATGATGATGATTGATGGATGCTGATGCTTGATGGATGCTGATGATGATTGATGGATGATGATTGATGATGATTGATGGATGATGATTGATTGAGTGATGATGATTGGTGGATGCTGATGATTGGTGGATGATGATTGATGGATGATGATTGAATGATGCTGATGATGATTGATGATGATGACTAATGATGATTGATGATGAATGATGATGATTGATTGATGATGATGATTGATGGATGATGATTAATTATGATTGATGATGGTTGATGATGATGATTGATGGATGGATGATGATGGTTGATGGATGATGATGGATGGATGGATGATGATTGGTGGATGCTGATGATGATTGATTATGATGATTGATGGATGATGATGATTGGTGGATGATGATGATTGGTGGATGATGATGATGATTGATGGATGATGATTGATGGATGCTGATGCTTGATGGATGCTGATGATGATTGATGGATGATGATTAATTATGATTGATGATGATTGATGGATGATGATTGATTGAGTGATGATGATTGGTGGATGCTGATGATTGGTGGATGATGATTGATGGATGATGATTGAATGATGCTGATGATGATTGATGGATGATGACTAATGGTGATTGATGATGAATGATGATGATTGATTGATGATGATGATTGATGGATGATGATTAATTATGATTGATGATGGTTGATGATGATGATTGATGGATGGATGATGATGGTTGATGGATGATGATGGTTGATGGATGATGATTGGTGGATGATGATGATGATGATTGATGGATGATGATTGATGGATGCTGATGCTTGATGGATGCTGATGATGATTGATGGATGATGATTAATTATGATTGATGATGGTTGATGATGATGATGATTGATGGATGATGATTGATGGATGCTAATTGATTGAGTGATGATGATTGGTGGATGATTGATGGATGCTGATGATTGATGGATGATGATTAATTATGATTGGTGATGATGATTGATTGATGATGCTGATGATTGATGGATGATGATTAATTATGATTGATGATGATGATGATTGATGGATGCTGATTGATGGATGGATGATGATGGTTGATGGATGATGATGGTTGATGGATGATGATGGTTGATGGATGATGATGGTTGATGGATGATGATTGATGGATGATGATCGATGGACGATGATGATTGATGGATGATGATTGATGGATGATGATGATGATGATTAGAATTGTGGTGACTACAATAAAGATGTTGACGATGATGACAATAGTGATTACTTAAACAAGGTCTGAAAAGTATTGCCTTACAAGAAGTTGGAATTGGGGACGTATTAAGCCATTGTGTTCGTGCTTTTGCCAGGTTGTGTTATCAATAGTATTCCATCTTCTGACAGTCTGTTTGTTCCTCAGGGTGCCAGACTTTGTGAAGGAAAAGAGATTCGCCAACTGGTTGCGTGATGCTCGAGACTGGGCCGTCTCCCGTAATCGGTATTGGGGCACCCCCATCCCTCTGTGGGTCAGTGAAGATGGAGAAGAGGTAGGGGGACTGGGCTTATATAGTAGATCTTATGTATCCGCTCACATACAGAGGTGTTTTCACTTTGTCTTTCACTAACTGGCAATCAGAATTAAGGGGATGAACCAAGAATTTGCGAGCTTGACATCAGTATAATACGTCGGTATGGGGCATCCAGGCTTAACTGTTGTGGTATCTCAGGTGGCTTGCACATTGAAACAGGCACTATTAGTGAATGAGTGATTATGGTTTTACTCAGCTTTTAGAAACATTCCTACAATACCACCAGAAACTAAACTCAACTCAAAACTGAAATATGATACTGTGAACCAAAAAATTCAATCGTGATGTATTTTGCAAAATCTTTTGTTATTAATTAAAACTATTTAATAAACTGTGTGACCTTGTTGCAGATTGTGTGTGTAGGATCTATTGAAGAACTAAAGGAACTGTCAGGTGTTGAACTGAAGGATCTTCACAGAGAAAAGTGAGTTGCGGATCAAGAGTTCTTCTTTTGGGAGCCATTTCACTCCCAATGTTGCTTTGTATGGAGCTATATCACTCCCAATGTTGCTTTGTATGGAGCTATATCACTCCCAATGTTGCTTTGTATGGAGCTATATCACTCCCAATGTTGCTTTGTATGGAGCCATATCACTCCCAATGTTGCTATGTATGGAGCCATATCACTCCCAATGTTGCTTTGTATGGAGCCATATCACTCCCAATGTTGCTTTGTATGGAGCCATATCACTCCCAATGTTGCTTTGTATGGAGCCATATCACTCCCAATGTTGCTTTGTATGGAGCTATATCACTCCCAATGTTGCTATGTATGGAGCCATATCACTCCCAATGTTGCTTTGTATGGAGCCATATCACTCCCAATGTTGCTTTGTATGGAGCCATATCACTCCCAATGTTGCTTTGTATGGAGCCATATCACTCCCAATGTTGCTTTGTATGGAGCCATATCACTCCCCAATGTTGTTTTATGTATGGAGCCATATCAATTCCCAATGTTGCTTTGTATGGAGCCATATCACTCCCAATGTTGCTTTGTATGGAGCCATATCACTCCCAATGTTGCTTTGTATGGAGCCATATCAATTCCCCAATGTTGCTATGTATGGAGCCATATCACTCCCAATGTTGCTTTGTATGGAGCCATATCACTCCCAATGTTGCTTTGTATGGAGCCATATCACTCCCAATGTTGCTTTGTATGGAGCCATATCACTCCCAATGTTGCTATGTATGGAGCCATATCACTCCCAATGTTGCTATGTATGGAGCTATATCACTCCCAATGTTGCTATGTATGGAGCCATATCACTCCCAATGTTGCTTTGTATGGAGCCATATCACTCCCAATGTTGCTATGTATGGAGCCATATCACTCCCTGTCTGGATTTGCTTTCACACTGCATAAACAATACTTATACACAATTTGAAGCTTATGGAATGCACAAACACATTTTATATCAAGCCTGGTGATTGGTTCATACCATCAGCAGCAGCCAGTCATATTTCAAGTTGCATTTTAACATATTGGCAAATCATGGCCAGTTGGACATGCTGTCATGGGTCAACTGGCAGGTCAGGATATTAACAATACATTCAAAGAGACGAAAGGCATATACAGATCATGATGGAAGTGATATTTCTAAGAAAATCCCAGGCTTTATTCTGCACCCATGCTTCAAAAGAATTGGCTTTAACTGAACCTGTAGTTTAGATTCCAAGAAGGACATTGTATGTCATGTATCAGAATCATTATCAGAAATGTCCAACTTGATTTCAAAATGGCCCAAATATTTGAATTTCACCTTTCTAAAGTCCAGAATGAATTCTGCAGTCCACAGGAAACAATAACCAAAAAGCCAACATTTTCTGTTGAACTGGTCAATTATCAATTATATATATTAGTTTAGTTTTTCATTTTCCATTTTAATGTCCATTTTACTTTCAGTGTTGATAAGGTGACCATTCCCTCCAAAATGGGGAAGGGAGTGCTTCGTCGTGTGAGTGAGGTGTTCGACTGCTGGTTTGAGAGCGGCAGCATGCCCTACGCTCAGGCTCATTTCCCATTCGAACACAAGAAGGAGTTTGAGGAGAGCTTCCCAGCTGATTTCATTGCAGAGGGAGTTGACCAGACACGTGGATGGTAAGTTAGATGTAGCACCATGGTCAGATGATGATGTACATACCGGTACTAGTGAAAAGCCATGAATTTGGCAGTCTGGTTTTGAAAAGACCTTACACTTGAATCCGTTTTTTTAAAAGGACTTTTGATGAAGTTCCTTGAAGATCCCTTTGGCAATGCATGTTAACTCTTAAAAAGATATTAAATAATTCTTTTTACAACCGGTCAATAGTCATATGATGTTTATCAAATACACAGGATTTTATCTTGACCTACAGTGGTCCCATGAACCTTCAGTTGCTAATTTCAAGGGAGTGAAGGATTGAGTGAGTTTGGTTTTACGCCGCACTCAGCAATATTCCAGCTGTATGGCGGTGGTCTGTAAATAATCGAGTCTGGACTAGACAATCCAGTGATCAACATCATGAGCATTGTTCTACGCAATTGGGATACGATGACATGTGTCAACCAAGTTAGCAAGTCTGACCACCCAATTTCACGAGTCCTTTTTAGTAATGATATGATTATAACCAGATCCAGAGGGTACTAGGGTGCGCACTCCCGTACCCACTGGATCTGCCTATGCGCATCACCCTTTTGTCCTGAAAGTTTATTAAATATCCATCGAAATTCGTGAAAACGGGTGAAAATGAACTGTACACCCCACTTTCTCAAAAATCTGTATCTGCCCCTGATAGTGCATAGTATTGAAATGTAAGATTTCATAATTACTTTATAACAGTTACCTTATATTTCTTCTCAAGAATTTGGTACAATGAATACTTTTGTGTGACCCTTTTTGGCATCCAATCTGTATGTTTGTCTTGTAGTACCCTGAAAATATTTTTCCTTATCCTGACTCATGCTCTTTTGCTTGTCTTCTTCTTGCGAACACAGTTGAACACTTGTATCTCCCTAATTGAAGCTCCCTTCAATATAAAATCACTAATTAATACTCACCAAGAGTTGCCTCCCTCTTCCAAAATGCGCGGGAAAGGAGGCGCCACAATTTGGAAGAGGGAGGCAACTCTTGGTGAGTACTAATTAGTGATTTTACATTGAAGGGAACTTCAATTAGGGAGATACAAGTGTTCCACTATGTTCGCAAGAAGAAGAAGACAAGCAAAAGAGCATGAGTCAGGATAAGTATAAAATATCAATTTTATTCAGAAAATTACATTATTGATAAGACAGTCTTTGTGGCATTGTCTTACATGGAACCATTGATCGTGATGATGGTACATTGACAGTGTAGTGATCTGTATGACAAGTGTTTCGCACTAAGACAGTAGATTTTTCTTCTGCTTTAGGTTCTACACACTGCTTGTACTGTCCACACTGCTGTTTGGGAAGCCGCCCTTCAAGAACTTGGTTGTCAACGGACTGGTTCTGGCAGAGTAAGTTGTGACAAGAACAACACTTTGACCATGTTAAGAGATAACTCACTCACTGGGCTGTAAACTTGCTTAATGAATGTTTGGTAGCCAGGTGGTTAGAGCGTTGGCTCGTCACGCCGAAGACTTGGGTTCGATTCCCCACATGGGTTCAAGGTGTAAAGTCCATTGCTGGTGTCCCACAGCGGTGATATTGCTGGAATATTGCTGAAAGTGGCGTAAAACTAAACTCACTCACTCACTCAATAATGTCTGTCTTGCACAATCTTGAATCTAATGTACAGGTCAGCAGGTGTACTCTCTGTTGGACTGGGGGGCGGTGGGGTAGCCAAGTAGTTGAAGTGTTCGCTTGCCATGCCGAAGACCTGGGTTCGATTCCCCACAGGGGTACAAGGTGTGAAGCCCATTTCTGGTGTTCCCCGCCGTGATATTGCTGGAATATTGCTAAAAGTGGCATAAAACCAAACTCACTCACTCACTCTGTTGGATTGAGGTAGAAACAGTCCCCAGGAACGTACGCTTGTTTCACAAGGATGTGTGGCCAGGCTTGCTGACATGTTTTGTTCTCATCATACAGTGTGGATCCTTGCTCATGATATCAGTCACTAGTTCATCTGCTCCAGACTTTTACAGGATAAGTTTATAAACAAACAAATAACAGAAGTATACCTGACAACATTATGCTACTCCGTTATGTTTTAATAAGGATATCATGAGGTTTTTCCACCATGATATTGCTGGAATATTGCTAATAGCGGCATAAAACTAAACTCACTCACTCATAAGGTTTTTATAAGGCACAAAGGTTACGACAATCTTGCAGTTTGCTATCCTAGTCAGTTGTGACATGCTAACTGATGTCAAACATTCTGTGCTACTTCCTTTGAAAATGACCGCCTCCCGTGGTGTAGTGGTTAGAGCGAGCGTCCACCGAGAGCGGAAGGTCGCAGGTTCGATCCTCGACCGCCATACCAAAAGACGTTAAAATATGGTACTTGTTGGTCCCTGCCTGGCTACCGCATTAATAGGTACAACAAGGACTGGTCGGCTCGGAGTCAGTATAATGTGTCTGAGTGGGGTATTCATGCTTCACTGCGGCATGGTATCTCAGTGGGCTAGCACTATAAAACCAGCTTCAGTCTGGACTAGTACAAGCAGCCGCACTTACACATACACACGCATGCACTTCGTTATATGAGCGAAATATTCTGAAGAACGACGTTAAACCTAGTTTCACCTCACCTCACCTCACCTCCTTTGGAAAATGTTTGTATGTTACTTTAAAATAAATCTAGAGGACTCATCATGCCTTGATTACTAACAGTAAAACCAAGCATTGAGAACTCTTATGTATTATAGCTCTCCAATGTTACTGGCCATTGTAAACATTGGAATTGTTGTTGTCCTAAGCACAATTTAGTTGTCTCAGACCTGTGGGTTAACATGAATTTCAAAGGTTGGTCCCACAGTTGCTTGTGTTTTTACTGTGACCTATATGATTGCAGGATTTAAAATGTTTTAATTTTTCCTTATCCTGACTCATGCTCTTTTTGCTTGTCTTCTTCTTCTTGCGAACATAGTGGAACACTTGTATCTCCCTAATTGAAGCTCCCTTCAATTTAAAATCACTAATTAGTATTCACCACGAGTTACCTCCTTTCCACAAGCGCGGGAACGAGGGCGCCACCTCTACCCATGTGCCTCACTCTCTCCTTCTTCGCCCAGTGAGCTGGACGTGAGAGCGCCTGTGTCTCCCGACACACTATATCCTTTGAAATATATTTAGTTAGTTACCTCAGATAGACATCTATAGAGGTTTCGCTAGTATCCTTCAACGATTATATATTGATATTTAGTCGCTTTTCTACAGTTTATTCACGGGACGCCGTGTTTGTTTCAGTGGATTACGTTGATGAAAATTCTGTACTTATGCAGATTACGCTTTTTATGCTGCTGCTGATCCGCCTTTAATATGATGTGCCTGCGGCCATGTTTATTATATTCACATTGCAGTTGCGGTACTAATTTATCCAATTCTACCTTTTATTAATATTTACTTTGGCGCTTGGCACGCGACAGCAGATAGGTCGCCAGATGCAGACTCTAGTATGACTGATACACCGAACCCTCGCCAGTCTACTGCTGTTGGCCGACTCCCCTCCCGTGTGGTGTTCCGCTAGAGTGGTGGAGAGGTGTGGACGAGTCCGCCATCTCCAAGAAGCATCCTGCTTCCCCAGACATCCCATCGCCGCAGCAGAAGACTAGAGGGTTTTTCTACCACATCTCAACAGCCGGTGACCGCTCCCATCGCAGTTTGGGCCTGTTTGATGATCAGCCGGTCATCATACCAGATGTACATCAAAGATTGACCGATGTCGGCTCAGATCAGCATGCAGCCTGATGTACCAACGCAGATATGCGATGATCGTCCTGAGGGTCCCATCATTACCAACACTCAACGCAGACGTCGCACACCCAGGGCAGCGTCGACCTCTGAGGGAAAATCAACGAAGTCTACTAGGACTTTCTCAACCGAGATTGTTCCAGCCGATGACCTGGACCTCTACGATGATCAGCTGATCATCATCCCCGACGTACGCCACAAGAAACGACTGGTGACAGCTACATTAACACCGCAGATAAAGCACCGACGACTTCGTCGCAGACCATCCCAGAAGACATGATGCGACAAATTATGAACATCATGGAGGACCACTATATCTGCGGTAGCAGGGTCCGAGCCTTCGCGAAGGCTCCAACGTAGACAGCACCCCAGAGGCACCCCCCGTCAACGTAGCAGCCAGGACGATGTCACCTTCGCGAAGGAAGTCACGGACCACCTTGACGAAGGACCTAGATGTACAGCCTTCGCGTGGAAGGCAGAAAGAACCTAGATGTACAGCCTTCACGAAGGACTTCGCGAAGGCAGGATAGATCATCACCTTATGCGGTTTCATCCCTAGATGTGGACTCGACCATCAGACATCACGGAAGCCTTCGGCGAAGGTCATATCGTCGTCCTCCGACCGACGCAGAGGAAGCTTCGCGAAGGCATGCGCCAAGGACACCTGAATCCAGATCATCATCATCTAGAAGGACATCGAAGGACTATACAAGAGCTTCGCTGAAACTATCAACGCTCCCTCTCACAAGTCTCCGGAGAAGATCAACCCATAGACAAGTTGATCATCGATATCAAGTATAAGAACTACAATCGTATATTGGTTCTGTTGAATCCATGACGAGACGATGTTCGCTGGCCTAAATAGATCTAGAACGATCAATTAGACACTTATCACCAGACTTCGTGAACACGACTTCTGAATGATGATCCATGCGGCTCTATTTTAGGCAAGCGCCACGATCCCACATCCTGTTAAACACAGAGGCTGTTCACGGCAAGCGCCATATATATATTTATATATATATATATATACTAATCGGCTTTGATCGACACCTTTCGATGGTCGCTAAGACTAAGTGGCTCCAAGTCTACTTCACCCAGAAGATCTAGAAGGGATACTTCGGAACTTCTCGAAGTCTCCGGCGCTCACCGAGGAAGTCTCCTCAAGGTTTCCATATACTAGCCACTCGGCATATATATAGCTACCGTCAGTCCGTTTCAAGACGCCGCGATAAGTTGATTATCAACTGTATGCCAGATGCCGCCTATAAGCTCACGCCGAAGATAATTGCTCAGGCTATTTACAACACAGAACGCCGCTGTATTATTAGTCAACGACATTTCATAGATCTTCACAGAAATCAACTATTCCGTGATAAATTGCTAATATACAATCCCGGACGACGAGCACGATTATCTACATGCGACCATTACGCATATCTGCAGACAATTCAATATCGAAATTGAACAGCAGCCTTGTTACAGCGAAGTATAACTCTTAATCGCCAAAGTTTCTGAGAAGAAATATGTACAACAAGTTCAACGTTAATTCTACAATTATGACGATACATTCATGTATACAGTCTACAAGCTCACAACTTGCAAGTTGTTTATACCCTTATATATAAGGAAGTCGGAATTATATTCAAAACTGAAATTACTTTCAACGACAACCAGGAAAATAACCTACCCAGCATAAAATTACAGAGAGCCAGATATTTCGCCGGAGGTTTCGCAATGATACCATTAACCCTCAAACACGTGGTCACCGGATAACTTCGAAGCTACGGTGAAGACCGACGCTTATGCTAATATCAACGAATTTACAAGAATTTATTCAAGGTGGGTTTTTTCCCGCCACACCGGTGACATCACAGCTGGTATTATACAGAATCAAAATGCCTTGTTCTGATTGGACCGCATGAGGGACAACGACCTACACAGAGGTCGATCTCAATTCACAGTTCAAGACTTACGCCACAAGTGACAACTATATATCAGTGAACGAAAGCAAGCCTCATTACAGTCCAGTTAACCTGAACATTCATGATTAGACTGCCTTTCTTCAGTTAGAGACCTCCCTGTCAAGTTAAGACGAGGGATCGGCAGTCAGGCGATTTTACATAAAGTTCAACGAGGACAGACACACCTGGTTGTGCACCTACATCGCCAAGGACTTCGCAGCTTAATTACCTAGACAAAGATACAAGTGGATCTAAATCCACAGCGTTTCAGACTACAGCTGAATTTCATCAAGCCGACTAACACAACTAGATGGTTAGTAAACCTACTAAACTTCTGTTTGGAGAATAAAACGGAAATTTCACTGCCAACCTGGGGATATGAATATAGTGCTCCAACACCTCACAAGTGAGGTTTATGAACACGCTTGGATGACATACTTGGACCCCATGATACGATGATTCTATCAAGTTGGCCAGCAAGAGCACTGTAAATTTATCTCCACCAAACCAAACAGGAGGAAAAATGCAACAGATTATTTCCTCTATCATCAACTTACGCAGAGTGAAGTCTCATGTACTATATCTCCATTTTGATCAGAACTGTCATACTACGTGCGCATATGCGGATGGACCTATTCCAACCCTCCATGAGCTTAATACTCATGATATTATAGCTAACTTCTACAATTGTTCTACACAAATGTGATTGAAATAATGGAGGGTTTATTTCTGAAAACCGATATGGTGGTTGCAAACCATTATCTGAGAGATATCACCACCGAGGACGCCTCAGGTATACACCAATTCGATCCCATGGTCCTCGCACAACAGCCGACAGTTCTCTCGAGAAGATAAGTCAATCTAACAGATTTTACTTATCTTATAACAATACTAAATAGCTTCATGCTATGTATAATTTACTTAAGTTCCTTTTATCATCACAGTACTATGATTATTACATCATACAATATATAAGTTAACAACTCTACAGAGTTTGTTATTATATATATTTACCTTAAGTTATTCATATCTTAAGAGTAATACTATGGTTACATGATAAATGCATTAGCTAACAAACTCTACAGAGTTTTTGGCTATTTTATACATAGCTTAAGTTAATTAAGCTTAACAAACTCTACGGAGTTTTACTATTATATAGGTAACTTAAGCTAATTATACCTTAAGCATAGTACTATACTCATATTATTAAAATATATTGGCTAACAAACTCTAAGGAGTTTTGTTATTATATAGGTAGCTTAAGCTTATTCATATCTTAAGCTTAGTACTATGTTTATATCATATAAGTAGATTAGCTAACAAACTCTAAAGAGTTTTTTGCTATTTGGCTTAAGTATCATCATATTTCTAAGCAATATGGTTATATTATAACATGTATTAGCTAACAAACTCTACAGAGTTTTAGCTATTATATATGTAACTTAAGCTTATTCATATCTTAAGCGCAGTACTATGTTTATATCATATAGGTATATTAGCTATCAAAACTCTAAAAGAGGGTTTTGCTATTATATATTTCGCTTAAGTTTCATCATATTTTAAGCTTTATGGTTACATTATAACATGTATTAGCTAACAAACTCTACGGAGTTCTTGCTATTATATATGTAGCTTAAGTTTTCCTTCATAAGCTCAATACTAGGTTTATATCATAGCTAACAAACTCTAAAGGGTTGTTTTCAAGCATTATTATACAATTAGCTTAAGTTTCATCATATCTTAAGCAGTATGTTTACATTATAGCAGTATTAGCTAACAAAACCGACGGAGTTTTGTTATTATATATATATAGCTTAAGTTTCATCATAACTTAAGCTCAGTACTATGTTTTTAACATAAAAGTATATTAGTTAATAAACTCTAAGGAGTTTATTTTGCTATATACTTTTAGCTTAAGTCTAATCTTATCTTAAGCTTAGTACTATGGTTACACTATAAACATATTAGCTAATAAACTCTACAGAGTTTTTGGCTATTATATATGTAGCTTAAGTTAATAATATCTTAAGCACAATACTATACTCATATTGTAAAATATATTAGCTAACAAACTCTACGGAGTTTTGCTATTATTATATATGTAGCTTAAGTTCATTATATCTTAAGCACACTACTATACTCATATTGTAAAATATATTAGCTAACAAACTCTACGGAGTTTTGTTATTATATATGTAGCTTAAGTTAATTATATCTTAAGCACACTACTATACTCATATTGTAAAATATATTAGCTAACAAACCCTACAGAGTTTTGCTATATATATGTAGCTTAAGTTAATTATATCTTAAGCTCAGTACTATACTAATATTATAAATATATATTAGCTAACAAACTCTACAGAGTTTGGCTATTATATATGTAGCTTAAGTTAATTATAGCTTAAGCACAGTACTATACTCATATTATAAAAATATATTAGCTAACAAACTCTACAGAGTTTGGCTATTATATATGTAGCTTAAGTTAATTATAGCTTAAGCACAGTACTATACTCATATTATAAAAATATATTAGCTAACAAACTCTACAGAGTTTTTGCTATTATATATGTAGCTAAAGCTTATTCATATCTTAAGCTCAGCATTATATCTATATCATATAAGTATATTAACTAACAAACTCTAAAGAGTTTGTTATTATATAATTAGCTTAAGTTTAATCATATCTTAAGCTTAGTACTATGTTATATCTTAAAGTATTTTAGCTAACAAACTCTAAGGAGTTTATACTAGAAGATATTAACAAGCTTAAGTCTATTAGTCTTAAGCATTGTATTAATGTTATATATACTTTATCATAATAAGTACATGGTAATAACCTTTTATATGGCAGCTGATAAGTTAGCAGCAGGAATTCATCAGTTCAGTGCCTTTATGAAGTTCCCATAGGGTTATTACAATCATCACAGTTCAAATCACTAATTATTAAAAATCCAAAGTATTAGATATTCCCACCTCCGTTCCTCAGAGGATGCTACAAGCAAAAGAGCATGAGTCAGGATAAGGAAAAATATGTAACTTTTGGAGTAAAATTGATATTTTATACTTATCCTGACTCATGAGGTCAGCCCTCCCATCCTCCCCAAATAACACTTTGGATTTCCCCTGTAAATTCAAATGTTGGGCTCAGTATATGAGGAGAGAGTGAGGCACATGGGTAGAGGTGGCGCCCTCGCTCCCGCGCTTGTGGAAAGGAGGTAACTCGTGGTGAATACTAATTAGTGATTTTAAATTGAAGGGAGCTTCAATTAGGGAGATACAAGTGTTCCACTATGTTCGCAAGAAGAAGAAGACAAGCAAAAAGAGCATGAGTCAGGATAAGTATAAAATATCAATTTTACTCCAAAAATTACATTTTTATGATTTTGTAACCATGGCAACATTGTGTCTGTATCACAGAGATGGACAGAAGATGAGCAAGAGGAAGAAGAACTATCCCGACCCTGTAGAGATCGTCAACAAGTTTGGTGCAGATGCACTTAGGTTAGTTACAAAGATTTGATTGTTATTGGAAGGGAGGGTTGTATTTAATGAAACTATTGATTTAAGTTTAGGTTGGGTCTTTGTGTTACCAGCTACCACTGCAATTGCCACTTGATGTACCATGATGGGTATTTAGTGCTTGTCAGCTCGCATATAGTGTAGAAAGTACTTATAATGTGTGGTATTATATCATGCTAGCCTCCATACACAAGATCTATGTTCAAAACACCAACATTTTTAGCCCTGCTCAGTGGATCAGTTTGCACTAAAACCCAAGCTGCCTATGTGATGCTGGTTGGCTAACAGTCATCTCATCCCACCGGGTACCAATTCACTGCTGGGTGAACAGGCAATTTTGAACTCTCGCAAGATTAAAGTGAGACCATAAGTGTTCCATGTGGGGCAGGACTGAAGTCCTAGAAACTCTCAGGAGTCAAGCTGCCCAACAATCACCCATCCAAGAACAATTGCTCACTGATTTGTGAGCGTGCTCTTTGCACAGGACCCCATGCCACCATTGACACTGATGAGTACAGAATCACTTGACGTGACACTTGTTTCAGACTGTACCTGATCAACTCCCCATCTGTGAGGGCGGAGAACCTGCGCTTCAAGGAGTCCGGGGTGAGAGATGTCCTCAAGGACGTCTTCCTGCCCTGGTACAACGCCTACCGATTCCTCATGCAGAACATAGACCGACTAGAGAGGGTATGGCGGTGTACAGTCTCTTCAATCTGTAACTTTTTGTCTGTCTTCTTAATCTTATCTTTTGCTTGATTAGATACCTGCAGGTATGTCCATTCAGCTTAGTCAAACCTTACACATTAATGCAGGTAAGGTGAACTGTGGCCTGCCTATCAACTTCTAAACTCCTGGGGGTGGTGAGGTAGCCTAGTGGTTAAAGCGTCCGCTCGTCACGCAGAAGACCCGGGTTTGATTCCCCTCATGGGCACAATGTGTGAAGCCCATTCCTTGGGTCCCCCGCCGTGATATTGCTGGAATATTGCTAAAAACGGCGTAAAACCATACTCACTCACTCTAAACCCCTGGTACCAGTGAGTGATAAATGGAGATTGTTAATGATCACGTGATCTTGTGGATTGTTTACACCTAGTTGTATCTACACCCTGAAGGGTGCAATCCCAGACAAAATTGCATACTGTGGGAGTTTATTTTACTCAGATGGAAGTGTTAGAATAGATGACAGAGTTGGTAAAGCAATGAAGCTGAATTATATAAGCTTTTATCTGACTTTCTCAAAAAACTGTCCAGCCTTCATTTGTATCAGGTGATATGAGTTAGGTCAGGGAATACCATGTGTGATGTTACAGGCTCTTGAGCAGCAGGTTGTCTTGTACATTACATGTTACAGGCTCTTGAGCAGCAGGTTGTCTTGTACATCACATGTTACAGGCTCTTGAGCAGCAGGTTGTCTTGTACATCACATGTTATAGGATCTTGTGTTTAGGTTGTCTTGTAGGTCACATGTTACAGGCTCTTGAGCACAAGGTTGTCTTGTACATCACATGTTACAGGCTCTTGAGCAGCAGGTTGTCTTGTACATCACATGTTACAGGCTCTTGAGCATGTTACAGGATATTGTGTTTAGGTTGTCTTGTAGGTCACATGTTCCAGGTTCCAGGTTGTCTTGGTGCACATGGTCCTGTGTTTATATGTCTCTTGTTGCTTGTTCCAGGAGGAGGGTGTGACGTACGTGTACAACGAGGACACGGTGAAGGTGTCTGAGAACTACATGGACCGATGGATCCTCTCCTTCACACAGTCTCTCATCACTTTCGTCAGGAAGGAAATGGCTTGTGAGTGATCACCTCAGCCTTGTTGGGAAACATAACCGATTCTGACCTTTGGCATATTAGTTCTATTCTTATGTGTATTTGTAGAAAGTCTGCAAAAGGAAAAGAAATGAAAGACAAAAGAGAAAAAGAAAAAAATAAGTTATTTTTGAAACAAGTGAATTGTGTATCTCCTCATGCCCTGTGTATTTCCTCATTATGCCCCCAGTATCTCATCATGCACAAGAATTTCCTCATCGTGCCCCAGTATCTCCTCATTATGCCCCCAGTATCTCATGCACAAGTATTTCCTCATTGTGCCCCAGTATCTCCTCATCGAGCCCCAGTATGACCTCATTGCGCCCCATTATCTCCTCATCATATCCCAGTATGTCCTCATTGTGCCCAGTATCTCATCATGTCCCAGTATCTCATCATGTCCCAGTATCTCCTCATCAAGCCCCAGAATCTCATCATGTCCCAGTATCTCCTCATCATGTCCAAGTATCTCCTCAAGCCCCAGAATCTCCTCATCATGTCCCAGTATCTCCTCATCATGTCCCAATATCTCCTCATCACATCCCAGTATCTGCTCAAGCCCCAGAATCTCCTCATCATGTCCCAGTATCTCCTCATCATGTCCCAGTATCTCCTCAAGCCCCAGAATCTCCCCATCATGTCCCAATATCTCCTCATCATGTCCCAGTATCTCATCATGTCCCAGTATCTCCTCAAGCCCCAGTATCTCCTCATCATGTCCCAGTATCTCATCATCATATCCCAGTATCTCATCGTGCCCAGTATGTCCTTATTGTGCCCCAGTATCTCCTCATTGTGCCCCAGTATCTCCTCATCTCCCAGTATCTCCTCATCGTGCCTAGTATCTCCTTATCATGCCCCAATATCTATTCATCGTGCCCAGTATCTCCTCGTCATGCCCCAGTATCGTCATCGTGCCCCAGTATCTCATGATGCCCAAGTATCTCCTCATCGTGCCCGAGTATCTCATGATGCCCAAGTATCTCCTCATCATGCCCCAGTATCTCCTCATGCCCCAGTATCTCCTCATCATGCCTAGTATCTCATCGTACCACAGTATCTCCCCCAATGCCCCAGTATCGCCTCCTGATGCCCTTACTATCTCCTCCTGTTTCAGTGTACCACCTGTACACAGTGATGCCGCGCCTCGTCCGGTTTGTTGACCAGCTGACCAACTGGTACGTGAGGATGAACCGAAAGCGCCTGAAGGGTGAGGGCGGCGTGGACGACTGTCGCCAGGCCCTTGACTCCTTCTACAGCGTCCTCTTCTCCATGACTAAAGTCATGGTAGGTGATCAGATGTTTCAAATGTTAAATAATAAAGCTGCTTCAGTTATTTGTGACTGGCTAGGTTGCCACAGGTTGCAGGTTACCCAGTCAATTCCTTCCTAGCAAAACCTAGGGACTAAAAGTTTCTAGTGTGTAGAGGGTGTAATACCCATTCCTTCATCTGTTAGAAACCAGAGTTTATCCAGTGAAGTCTGTAATATGTTGATCTTTGCCAACAGTTTGTGTAGTTGATAGATTATCTCCCTTGCAGGCACCTTTCACGCCGTTCCTGACAGAGTTGATGTACCAGAATCTCCGCCGCTATCAGCCGCAGGTCCTGTCTAACAAGGAGGATACCAGGAGTGTCCACTTCCTCCTGGTGCCACAACCCAGGTGAGTAGACAGACAGGTAGACAGTAGACAGACAGGTAGACAGTAGACAGACAGGTAGACAGTTGGTAGACAGTTGACAGACAGGTAGACAGTTGACAGACAGGTAGACAGTTGACAGACAGGTAGACAGTAGACAGACAGGTAGACAGTTGACAGACAGGTAGACAGTAGACAGACAGGTAGACAGTAGACCGACAGGTAGACAGTTGACAGACAGGTAGACAGTTGACAGACAGGTAGATAGTTGACAGACAGGTAGACAGTTGACAGACAGGTAGACAGTTGACAGACAGGTAGACAGTTGACAGACAGATAATTCTTGGGTGATGGTTGGAGGCAAAGGATGACTTTTGGTAAATTGCTGGAGAAAGTAAGTGGTTTTACAAACAGTTTTCAGATTGTTGTCAACCATGGAGACTGTTTACTCACTGATGGCATACATTTTGTATAGTTTTGGCAGACTGTTGCAGTTTGTAGGCCGATTTGCTCAATCCTCTTTTTATGTTCAACACACACTGTGTGTAAACAGTACCCTGATCATCAACTACAAGTTGTTGGCCCTTGGCACGGTGATAGACATTTGTAGTATCCAGACATTTCCCTGAATTCTGTTGCTAACAACACGTCGTTGCCGTTTGGTCCTTGAGTTCAGTTACCATTTTGAATGTGGTTCAACACTGCTGTGTGCCAGTATGTGTGTGGTGTTGATTAAGGTGTCTCATATCCTGTTGAACAGAGCTGCCCTGATTGACACAAAGATTGAGAATGCTGTGTGCCTGCATGTGTGTGGTGTTGATTAAGGTGTCTCATATCCTGTTGAACAGAGCTGCCCTGATTGACACAAAGATTGAGAATGCTGTGTGCCTGCATGTGTGTGGTGTTGATTAAAGTGTCTCATATCCTGTTGAACAGAGCTGCCCTGATTGACACAAAGATTGAGAATGCTGTGTGCCTGCATGTGTGTGGTGTTGATTAAAGTGTCTCATATCCTGTTGAACAGAGCTGCCCTGATTGACACAAAGATTGAGAATGCTGTGTGCCTGCATGTGTGTGGTGTTGATTAAGGTGTCTCATATCCTGTTGAACAGAGCTGCCCTGATCGACACAAAGATTGAGAATGCTGTGTGCCTGCATGTGTGTGGTGTTGATTAAGGTGTCTCATATCCTGTTGAACAGAGCTGCCCTGATCGACACAAAGATAGAGAATGCTGTGTCCAGCATGCAGACTGTCATTGAACTGGGTCGAGTCATCCGAGACAGGAAGACGATGCCAGTGAAGGTGAGTTGTTTGTAGACATCTAATTGTTTGAGCACTGTCATAGGCCAGTATGCACAAAGCTGTTGTAGCTCTAGGTCTTGAAGAAAACAACGTTACTGAAGATGCAGTATTGCTTGGGAAATCTAATTGCTTTGCCTGGTCAGTGTCCTGGACCCCGTGTGCACAAAGCAACTGTAGCACTAAGTCTGTAAGTCCATGTTAAGTCATAATATTGATTTAGTTGCAGCCTATCAGTAGGAATAGCATGTAATCTTTCATCCATATTTTGAAATGGTCTGATTAGTCAAACATAAATGAAAACTGAGAGATCAAAATGTGGGACCTAGTTGTGACCTGACCTCTTATTGTAACATAAAACAACATTCACATCAATAGTAGTCATAGCTTCATGGCTTTATACAAGTTTGTTCATAAATTTGCTTAAACATTCCCTGTGTGGTTTAATCTGATTGAGAGGTGTTTTGCCTGCTGCAGTATCCTCTGAAGGAAGTGGTCGCCATCCATAAAGACCCCAGTGCCCTGGACGACATCAGGTCTTTGGAGAAATACATCCTTCAGGTCAGAATACATACAGTATTCTTAGTGACTGCTCATTATTTCCCTGCTTGTAATATCAATCACTGGTATGTCTGTGCCAGACACAAACATGTACAAGCCACACGATTGGGTTGACTGCAATGTAAAGCTGCAGACAGATATTGGTGTGTAAAGACTTGGCATACAATGTGATATATAAGCTGTGCAACAATATGTCTGTTCAACTTTTGCCGGGGCAGTGGGGTAGCCTAGTGGTTAAACCATTGGCTCGTCACGCCATAGACCCAGGTTCAAATCCCCACATGGGTACAATGTGTGAAGCCCATTTCTGGTGTCCCCCGCCGTGATGTTGCTGGAATATTGCTAAAAGCGGAGTAAAACCAAACTCAGTCAGTCAGTCAACCTTTGCCTGAATACAAAATGAACTGACAAACTTTTTAGACTGATGATACCCTTACTTAATACTAAAATTCATTCAGAATGACGTAATTGCTTTGTTTCATATGAAAATGAATGCCATGTCACGTGAATGAGATGTGAACCCAAAGCGTGTGGCTAAAGTTCAATATCTTGTGTAACCTCTGAGTTTCTTAATCCCTTGTGCACTTGCAGTTTGTTTGACTTTGCGTACTTCGTTTCATGACACGTGAAGTTAATTCAAGGAAATCTAACCATAGCATTTCTTTAGATCTATGCCCATGCTGTTGATGGCTAGATTGTCTGGTCCAGATTCGATTATTTACAGGCCGCCACCATTTAGCTGGAATACTGCTGAGTGACAAAACACAAACAAACTTTTGAGATTTCAGTATTTTGAAAAAGAAGTGAATGACATTGACATTACTTGTTAAAAATTTATGGTGTCTTTGTTCTACAACTTGATACATGCACTCATCTATCTCCCATTTGTCCAGGAGCTGAATGTGCGGTCCCTGACCACCACAACCAACAAGGAGAAATATGGCGTACATCTAAAAGCAGAACCAGATCACAGAGTCCTGGGTGCCAGACTCAAGGGAGACTTCAAGAACGTCATGAAGGAGATCCAACAGCTCACAGATGCTCAACTTGTGACGTTCCAAAAATCAGGGGAGATAACTGTTGGAGGACATGTCCTGGCGCCGGAAGATCTGAGAATAATGTACAGCGTTGTCGACACGGCTGGCAAGAGCCAACAGTATGAAGCTCATTCAGAAGGAGAAGTGAGTTTGAAGACTTTGTTTCTATGGCCGGATATTCTGAAACTGACTTGAAACTGGTTTTGATTCCGTTAATCAAGGGGATATAACTTTCAGAAATATGCGTTCTCCATTCCCAAATTCGAATTCACTCTTGATTCTTGTATTGTTTGTCAGGATGATGAGTATTCAGAGTGAAACAAATAAGGGTACGCATGAAAGCAAAGTGTTCCTTTATTCTGTTCCACGCTTCTTCACCAGCTTTGTATTGCATTGTGAAAATCTGGGCATAAAGGAACACAGAGATAAAGTAGTGTTCCCTTATTTGTTTCCTTCAGTATATACTGTTTCAGCCGAAGTTGTAGACCCGCATGATCAGTCTCATATCCTGAAATAGTGTCGGATGTGTTTATGGTGATGTTGCAACAGCTGCTGACAACTCGGCTTCATCTTTCAGCTCCTTGTGTTGCTGGATGTCAGTCCGGACCAGTCCATGTTGGATGAGGGGGTGGCCAGAGAGGTCATTAACCGTATACAGAAACTCAGGAAGAAGGTGAAGCCTCTCAGTCACTTTTGATTTCCAATACCCAATTATGAATTACTCTCATTTATATTCTTGTTTTCACTATCTCACAGTCTTATGTTCTTGTACTTGTGCTCTATTAATTACAATTATATGATCTCAGACTTACACATTTTCACTCTCTTACATATGTTGTCTAACTTACAAGCCCACCTGTACGTTCTTACTTGTAACCTTACGCTTTCTATCTTACAAACATACTTACACTTTCTATCTTACAAACATACTTACACTTTCTATCTTACAAATATTCTTTCGCTTTCTATCTTAGAAACATACTTACGCTTTCTATCTTACAAACATACTTACGCTTTCTATCTTACAAACATACTAACGCTTTCTATCTTACAAACATACTTACACTTTCTATCTTACAAACATACTTATACTTTCTATGTTACAAACATACTTACACTTTCTAGCTTACAAACATACTTACACTTTCTAGCTTACAAACATACTTACACTTTCTATCTTACAAACATACTTACACTTTCTTACTTGCGCTTTCTTATTTACAGCCCAACTTGTGCTTTTTAACTTACAACCTTTCTTAAGTTTTTCAACTTAAAGCTTACTTACACTTCATACAACTTTACGCTTTCTTACTTACAACCTCATTTACGCTTTCCAACTTAAATCTTAATTACGCTTTCATACTTATGTTTCCTTAAATCTTACTTACGTATGCTTCCTATTTATCTTAGTTATGCTCTCTTACATACATACTTACATATGACCTTACTTACGCATTCTTACCTGTTCTTCACCCGCAGTCTTTTCTCACATGGTAACTCCAAACAGTGTCAAACAGTATTCTGAGTTATGATAGGTTCCCAATCTGCTATTCTTAAGTGGTGACTTAATGTACCAAGTTTTCGTATTTTCTTGTCTTGACAGAAATATTGTTAACTTTGAACATACAACAAACCTTCACTCTCACACACTGCTATGTATGGACCGCCTCTGTGGTGTAGTGATAAGAGCGTCCGCCAGGAGAGCAGAAGGATTCGGGTTCGATCCCCGACCGCGTCATACCAAAAGACGTTAAAATATGGTACTTGTTGGTCACTGCCTGGCGCTCGGCATTAATGGGTACATCAAGGACTGGTCGGCTCGGAGTCAGTATAATGTGTCTGAGTGGGGTAATCACGCTTCACTGCGGCATGGTATCTCAGTGGGCTAGCACTATAAACAACTTCAGTCTGGGCTAGTACAAGCAGCCGCACCTACACATACACACGCATGCACGTCGTCACATGAGCGAAATATTCTCCAGCACGACGTTAAACCCAATTTCACCTCCCCTCACCTGCTATGTATGCATGATGATATTGTGTTGACTGACCTCGAACTGTCTTCAGGCGAACCTGGCTCCCCATGATGAGATCACCGTGTTCTATCAGGCCTCGGCAAATTTGACTCGTATCATCACCGAGTTCTCTGACTTCATCTTCTCCACCATCAAGCAACCCCTGGTGGCCTACCCTGCCAAGGGGGAACCACTCATCAAGGAGAGTTCGGAGGTAAGGGTCAATCAGCAATGTTGCCCATGATGTTGTCTAGAGGCATCCCGCTATTAGTGCAGCAACAAATCCACTATGACACAAATGTGATATATATCATGAATATTCTGTAGCGAATAATGAGTAACAAATGCGATAACTATAGTCTGTTTGCAGTGAAAACGTACCGATGAATTTCACTTTAAACAAAAACGTAAATCAAATACAGTGAAATTAAGATAGCGAATCCTCATAATTTTGCTAGTATTGGTTTGTATTACAAGGGTGTATGCACATTAAACGAAACACCAAAAAATAGTGTTAACGTTCATTACGTACCACACGTGCATTTGTTTCACTGTTCCAAGTACTGCGCTCACCCCCTTGTAATACAAACCAATACTAGCGATTTGAATCTATGATCGTTTGTTAAACAACTTTTACCCTATGTTGAATAAAATTCTGAGATTTAAATGTTCAATTGACAAGGTAAAATTATGAGGATTCGCAATCTTAATTTCACTTTATTTGATTTTCTTTCTTTGTTTAAAGTGAAATTCATCGGTGCGTTTTTACTGCAAACAGACTATAGCAGCATTCAGTGTATTATCATTGTTATATGCTGATGGAAAAAATGTAAAGGAACAGGCTGACAGGGAATCACTTCGACATGGCCTACTGTATTGATGCACTGTTCTTTGCAGATCAAGTCTGACAAGATCGAACTAGCCATCGTGAGACAAGGCACTGCATCGGGATCTCCTACAAGCTCCGCAGCATCAGATCTCGTTCCAGCGCCTGTCAAGAATGGTGTCAAGCCAAATTGTAGGTTTCTAAACCTGACCCTGTTAGGAGCTGTAGCACAAGAAGGTTTTACTGGTAGACAGGGCACATTACTATTGGAGAACCCTGTGGGGGAGCTTTCCTCTGGCAGCAAAGGACTTGGCGGCAGAGGTAGGCTTGATTAGAAGTTGTTGGATTTCACTTATGGCATATTTTATAGATGTGTAATGATATCATTAGAGTGGGATATGAGTCTGCAAGAGTTGTATGATCCCCAGGGAGTTGAGATTGATAATATGACGTGCCGTTGATATTGACATCCAGTGATCGAGGGGAAAAAAAAAGTGCCTTTGAGCAGTTGAGCTGGATATCGGCGCTATACAAATGGATGGATGGATGGATGGATGCATGTATGCGATCATGTAGGGGAGAAACATCAGCTTTGGGGCACTGTTAGTTAATGTATTTTGAGTCTGTATGTAATTAAGTCTGTATTTAATCTACCCACAAATTTAAAAACATTGTTGATATTCCTTACAGCTGTGCAATCCTCCATTATAACTCTTCTTATCACAGGCACAAAGAGTGTTTGGAGTTCGGGGACAAACAGTTAAGGTGTTTGAGGATGCAGCTCGCACAAAACAGTTCTCCCCTGATTCCAAGATGGCTGACTACTCATCGCGAACACTGTATATATCTGGGTCATCCGATCAGTCAGGCCCAACACCAGCAGGGGTCACCACACCAGTGTGTCACTTTGCTAATGTTGAGGTCATCAGGTCAAAAGGCAAGGCTGAGAAGGGCACATTACTCTTGGAGAACCCTCGAGGTGATACCCTCTCACTAGACCAACTCTTAGACCAGGTGCGTTATTGTGTTCATGGATTTTCCTTATTCATATGGAATCTTACATTTCTTAATAAGTTTGTTGTGTCACAATAGCTGTATAATTATATATTTTGCTCAAATACAATACCTCTCTGCATGAAAATTTCTCATTGTCTTAGAACGAGGTCTACCAGTGAAGATATTGATTAGAATTGAACTTCAGCAACCCATGCTTGACTTAACAGGATTAGATGGTCAGGCTTGGTGACATTGTATCCTAATTATATAGATTGATGCTCATGATGTCAGTTGATTGTCTGGTCCAGACTCGGTTATTTACAGACTGCAGCCATAATGCTGGAAACATACTGTGTACGGCAAACAGTGAGTGAGTGAGTTTAGTTTTGTGCCGCACTCAGCAATATTCCAGCTATATGGCGTCAATTTGTAAATAATTGAGTCTGGAGCAGACAATCCAGTGACCAACAGCATGAGCATCGATCTGCACAATTGGGAACTGATGACAAGTGTCAGCCAAGTCAGCGAGCCTGACCACCCGATCTCGTTAGTCGCCACTTGCGACAAGCATGGGTTACTGAAGGTCAATATTCCAACCCGGACCTTCACTGGTATGCAGCAAACAAATACACAAACCAAATGAGGTCATGCGTCAAGGCATTAAGTTCTAGGTGTGAGCAAGTGAACCAGCTGGAGTGAAGTGACATGGCTAGTTCTAAATGCAAATAATAAAGGCAGCTCAATTGTTGTTGGGGATATTTTAAATTCCATCTCCCTTTGAGGATCTACAAATCAATATTGTTAAAGGAATGTTTATGTTCCCTGTGAGCTTTCTGTTTTCCAACTTACAATTTTCAAATTATAAATAATGAAGTTGAATTTTTTTGAAAAGTTGAACATCTGATTGGCTTAAGAACCCACATATTCTTCATGTAGAAATAAAAGTTAATTTTCACAACATTGTACACTCGTGAAGATCTGGGTTATTGTCGGAAATACATGCTTGTTGCAAGATCGGGAGGTCAGGCTTGCTGACTGGGTTGACACATGTCATCCTATCCCAGTTGCGTAGATTGATGCTCGTGACGTCATTGTGTGGTATCGACTTCATTTCCAACAGACGGCAGTCATATAGCAGGAAAATTGATGAGCACAGCATTAAACAAACAAACAAACAAACGTGACGTCATATGGGGGTTGGGGGTGGGTGTTAGCCTGCTGGTTAAAGCGTTGGCTCGCCACGCCAAAGACCCGGGTTTGATTCCCCACATGGGCAAAATGTGTGAAGCCCATTTCTGGTGTCCCCCGCCATGATATTGCTGGAATAATGCTAAAAGCGGCGTAAAACCAAACTCAGTCAGTCAGTCAGTCATATGAAGGGGTTGTCAGTTGTTAATGCCCAAGAATATCATATTAAGTAAAAGGATACTAGTTTTCACTGAAGATGACATTTGTCTATTTCTTGCTTTCTAAGGAGGATACCCGTGAAGGTCCGGGTTAGAATGAACCTTCAGTAACCCATGCTTGTCGTAAGAGGTGACTAACGGGATCGAGTGGTCAGGCTCGCTGGCTTGGTTGACACATGTCATCGGTTCCTAATTGCGCAGGTCGATGCTCATGCTGTGGACCACTGGATTGTCTGGTCCATACTCGATTATTTACAGATTGCCGCCTCTCTATGGAGGAAAACATCTCTTATGACAAAATGAATTATGGTACAGGAAATGTTGCTTTGTTTCCAGGTTCGAGCTGTTTTCGGTGTCAACAGTTCATCTGTGACTCTCAGCAAGACGAAAGACAACAAAGGAGCGTTAACATCGGCGACAGTCAAAGATGTGCTGAGTCTACACAGTGAAACATTATACGCCATCGTCAGTTAATGTAGATGTGGATTCTGTGTTGGATACAGAAACATACTGGCAGATTTGATGGATTTCCTAATTTAATTTATGTTATTGTAACTCAGACAATTACTATAACTGTCATTAATATGCCATTTTCAATCTGAAATCATTAAATGCTCATATGGTCCATTTCCTGAATGATTGAACAGGCACATCAGAAAAACGACTTTCCACCATCATGGATGTAGGTTTGGGTTTGGGTTCTGGGACAGTTTCGATATAATTGAATATGTTGGGGTGGCAAAGTAGTTAAGGTGCATATAGAATAGAAGTACCAGGTTTGATTCCTCACATGGTCACAGCATGTGAAGCATATTTTTTAAAAATAACGGAAGTAAGTAACCTCTTTGAATATTAAAGAGAATTTCATTAACAAAATCTTAAGCATTTTTTATGATTTTTTTTCTTTTCATTTTAACCATTGAAACGTTTAATTTTGTTGAAAGTGTTTTGAGCCAGTGATCATTTTACATCACATTAAAATCCCGTAAATGTCTTGGTACGACACTAGAAACGGGTTCAACTTTCGACCCATGTAGGGAATCAAACTCAGGTCTTCAGTGGGACATGTTAACCAGTTCACTACCACCAACATTATGTGAACAGTGAGAAGTAATTATAACACAACAGCTCAATAAAGTGTACTTTATATGATAAGTTCACTTATATTATAGAGTTTTAAACACTAGGTTTATTGCTTGCAACAAATATTATATCTGTTGTCTGTTTAACCTCTGGCTATAGTGCTATGCGACATGTTCCAGTTAACATTCACAGGAATATAAATTCTCAGTAAGAACTACCTCCAGGACACGTTAACAAAACCAAAATGTATAGTGTAAAACATTGTGCAATAAACAAAGAAAGGAAGTGTTTATAATGGCTTTGGCAAAATCAGATTCTCACAGAGACTGCATCATAATTATATACAGTGGACTCCCTCTAAACAGACTTCCCTCTAATCCGACATTCCCTGTAAACCGACATATTTATTTGGTCCCGAATTTGTCCCTATGTACATCATATATTCTACCACGACTTCAGTAAATACTGGTGTGATTGGTTAATCAAAGGCATTCAGAGGTATGTAATCACGTTATAGGCCTGTAGTTTCACATTCTTGTTCAAGGGCAATCCAAAACTTGTTGAACAAGCTGTGATAACATGGCATGATAGCCTGGATCATTGTCAGATCATGGTGCCTGCCCAGATTGTTATACAGGGTACAGTCATATTGCTGGAATATTCAGTGGCGTAAAACAACATTCATTTACTCAGCATTTGAAATGTTGATGGCCAGGTAAGGGAAAGATCTTGTGCAGTTTGAATGAATTTAGATATGTTATCAAATTAAAGATCACAGGTACACAACGTACATGACCTAGACTACCAGCTGTCCGACTTCCATTTGTGGAAGCCACGGTGGTTGAGCGGGTTAGGTGGCTAACTTTGTGTGCTGGGGATGAGGTGCTTGACTCTAGACAGTGATTTTCAATCCCAGTTGGGCCTCAACCTAACGAAAGTACTAGAATCAGTACTTTATTGAGAAAACGTAATCCCAGATATAGCATGGTGTATAAGTAGGTTAAGATGAACTTAAGAAGCATTGTATTTATGTGGACATGATAACTAGAATCAACCCCAGCACACTCTTGCTCTTTGAGAAAGGGGGGCGATGAAGTACCCTAATGGTTAAAGCATTCGCTCGTCACGCCAAAGGCCAAGCTTCGAATCCCCACATGGGTACAATGTGTGAAGCCCATTTCTGGTGTCCCCCCACCGTGATATTGCTGGAATATTGCTAAAAGTGGCGCAAAACCAAACTCAGTCAGTCAGACAGTCTTTGAGAAAGGAGACAACATGGTGATCTGGTGATAGTGCTGTGTGACTTGGTCTTTGTCTGTGGTCGTATCACCAGAATAGGACATTGTTCTTACCATTAGCTCTTCCACTCAATGATTCACATGTCAAAGAGATCTACCTGGAATATTAGTGATGGCACATGAAGAATATTTTGTTAGATAGTTGATGGATGTTTGTTTAGTTTCCATGAAGATTAAGAAGTTACACACCTGTAATTCATGAAGTAAACACTGTACAGACAGATAATTCAAAAAATCAATGCATCAGTAGGAAACAATAGGTTTACAGTTGTGCTGTTTGAATTATGACCCCCACATGGGTGTTTGTAAGAAAGTGATAAAAGAGTTTTGAAAGCATATATGTCTTGTGTCTCATGATTTTGGAGCTGTAGGAAGCTGTGAGAAAGACCTTACTTTTCTGGTGTATTGGACCCGTGAAGATTCGGGTTAGAATTGGTCTTCAGTAACCCATGCTTGTGGTAGGAGGCGACTAATGGGATCCGGTGGTCTGGCTCGCGGACTTGGTTGACAAATGTCATCTTATCCCAATTGCGTAGATCGATGCTCATGCTGTTGATTGTCTGGTCCCCATTCGATTATTTACAGACTGCTTCCATATAGCTGGAATATTGCTGAGTGTTGCGTGAAACTAAACTCACTCACTCACACACTCTGGTGAATTGTTGGTGCTCACACTATCAACCCCTATATTACCTGACCCACAGGCTTCATATTGAATAATCCAGGTTAGGAAAGCTCACCAGGATGGATTTAAGAGATAAAAATTATGTGTTTTCAGATATGTGGTTTTAAATAGAACTGGATGCTTGGGAATTTTATTTGGCACCCATAGCTCAACCAAAAGTGATTTGCATGTACACCTTATAAAATACAAACGGTTTTTGAGTCATTTCTTTAAGCCCTTTTTCACTAAATGAACAATTCTGAGACAGAATGGAATTCTGTCACCTCAACTTGCTATGTGAAGGCCCTAGGACACAATACATGAAGTCTTCTGTGATGTGCTCAGTTCCTTTGTGCTTAGTAGAATGTAAGAAAACCAAAACAACCCAGATGGACATTGATCTGTTTAATATTAATCCAACATGATGTTAAGGATTGATAAACTCTAAAATAACTTTAGTCTCAGACATTGGTTTTTAACAAAATTGCGTGGACAGGTGGATTTTTCAACCCGGGAAAGGTGTTCCCTATTTGAAGCAGCTACTGGTGGTTACCATGGTAACTCTCCTGCATTTAACATTAGTTCAACACTAAGTGCATCTCTTGCTTGCCTTCCCTAATAATTGCTTGTCAGCAGATCGACTTTGATGCTGCCGCTAGGAATCGCTTGTGCCGCTTAAAAGAACATTTGGCCCAGGGATTAAAAAAAATATGTAAATATAGTACGTTAATGGAAGAAAAATAACCTGTCTTGACAATCCGACGAAACTCTCTTTGAAATATGCTTTCAAGCTCCAGAAATAATTGTCATAGAGATGTCCTTGGCTTAATTAGCATGAAAGAACTTCAAGGTATGTAATGTGATGAAAGTCATGATTATGTAACATAATGCAGAATTGGAAAAAGCAAAAACCTGCATATTTTCATTATTTTATATCATATGTATTGCTACCAAACTTATAAAAATGTAATGAAATTATCTCTAATAATCAATATCTTGATCTAGTGAGCACAAAATAAAATGAAGCAGAAATGGAATTTTAAACCTGAACAGTCTTTAGGATCCTTGATCTACCACCTCTTTGCTTTCATCTAACGTGTAACCTGTGGTCTCCCAAATTATTTTATTCAGTTATATACTCAACAGCAAAAAAAACGTCAGTACGAATTCAAAATTAGATAGGCACTGTAATCAAATCACTACAGAGATGGACATAATAAGCGGATCAAAAACATTTGTGTACAATATGTTGACACATCCATGAATAACTCAGCACAATTCTAAGACATTACGTGAACGTTTGCAGTCCATTCAGACTTTTGACTTCAGTATCTAGTGTGACCACCACGAGCGGCAATAACTGCAGCACAGCGTCTATGCATGGAGTGCACCAATCGATTGATGAAGGCCATTGGCACCTTGAACCACACTCTGAGAAAGGCATGGCGCAATAAATCGGCTGTGTTTGGTCTTGGTATGACATTATACAGTCTCCTCTGAATTTCATCCCAAAGATGTTCAACTGGATTTAAATCAGGAATAAGGGCTGGCCACTGCATAATGTTGACACTGTTCTGTTGTAGGAAGTCCCGTGTAACTCTGGCAGTATGTGCCCGGCGTTATCATGCTGGAAAATGATGTTCCGGTGACGTGTGTTGTGCCTTTAAACCTACAATGGTCTTAAGTGCACAGAAATCATAAATAAACATGAGTGGGCGGAGCTTATGTGACCACGTCATACGTGTTTCGTACGCACTACTTCTCTCTTGAACACGGAAGTGTCTTTACTTCTGCTGAGTCGTGTAAAGTCGAATAGCGTGTAATGAGAGTGCATTTTCCCCTACAACCTAACAAAAACAGCATTTCCTTCCATACTACCATTTATAAATATTAAAAACTGATGACACCTCTCTCTCTCTCTCTCTCTCTCTCTCTCTCTCTCTCTCTCTCTCTCTCTCTCTCTCTCTCTCTCTCTCTCTCTCTCTCTCTCTCTCTCTCTCTCTCTCTCTCTCTCTCTCTCAGTTATGTATCATTGTCTCAAAGAGTTTGACAGAGGAAGGGATTGTTATGTGTCACCCACATTCTAGATGATTGTTGATCAATCTGTCAAGTCATGATTGCACTTTACTTTAATCAATCAGTACATTCATAAACTGTACAATAAATAAAATATAATACATCTTCGTCACGACAGAGCCTGTTTTGTTACCACTATGCACACAGGGTGAGTGTGTAACTTTAGAAAATTTGAGAGAGTGTGAATTCTACTCTTTTAGGTGGGTTGGGGGTAGCCCAGTGGTTAAAGTGTTCTCTCATCATGCCGAAGGCCCGGTTCGATTCCCCACATCGGTACAATGTTTCAAGTCCATTTCTGGTGTCTTCCGCCATAATATTGGAATATTGCTAAAAGTAGTGTAAACCCATACTCAGTCTTTTAGCAGGGTGGAGGGTTGTCTGCAGGTCTTCCCTGTTGGAACTGAATTTGGTGTTTGGTAATCAATTCTTGGGTTATGTGCCATGTTCTTTATCAATAAGGCCAGACCAATGATATCTTGTTTTACATATTTTTGTCCTCAGAAGAATTTCTTGTAAGTTTACATTTTTGACCAATAAAAACATTAGGATTTTATTTTTTGAGCGGGAAAAATTCACTTTTATTTCTTTTCGTATTCTTGAAAAAATACAATTGGAGGATACGTAAAACAAGAAATAGAATTGGTCTGGTCTAAACTTGAAATATAGTTGTGCTTATACAGTATGCATGAGAAGCAATGTATACAGGGCACCTTTAGCACAGTTTACTAAAGGTAAAAGATGCAAATGTGTTATGTGATTTTTAAGATATCAGAAGTTTAAACATTTGGGACATCTTTGAAATAGTCGTGAAATGAGAGATAGTTGGTTATGATGCCTCTATCAGTATCATACCAGTCACATCCCAATCAAGGTCATCAACTTTATATATTTGCAGTGGGGTAGGGAGTCAAACCAATGCCTGTGGCGTCACATAAGTTTATGCAGCTGAACATAGACAAACATGTGCAAGGTGAACATGTCACAGTGGACATTTTCTGTCCAAGTATAGACATCCATCAAATCCTGCATGGTGTTAGTTGTTTGTGTATTCAGAAATGTTGTAGAGCATCAGCTGACCAGATAAAAACTGACCATTGTTAGATTTCCCCATAAAATGACAAAAAGAAATGAGTTTTGTTAAAGATGTTTTATTACTAAAATACAGAGCAGCCTGTCTTGAAATGGGACAGGCAAGAAGAATACTATGAAATGTAATTATATGTAGTACCGAACTCATTAAGTTGGTTCACACACATATCTTTATGTCTGTTGAAAAGACTCTTACAAACAATTGAAGTAATGCCATTGGCTCACCAACGTGAAATGTGTAAATACGTGGAGGTTACATGTATATGGCATTGAACATTACACCCATCATATTTGTGAAAATATAAACTAGTAAACAAACCAAGGTAGCTATTTGAAAATACTTTCATAAACAGAAGCATCCCCTACACCCCATTCCTTAAAGTATTTTCAAGTGTTACAAGAATAATTTAAAACCATACTGATTAAAATCCAACAATAACCAAGTCTATGATATAAATACAAGTATTACAGTCACATTTCACAATCATCTCGGGGGAAGGTGGGGTGTGTGGTGGTTTAGCCTATAGCTAGTGGTTAAAATGTTCGCTCATCACCCAGAAGACCCTGTTTTGATTCCCCACATGGGTACAGCCCATTTCTGGTGTCCCCTGTCGTGATATTGCTGGAATATTGCTAAAAGTGGTGTAAAACCATACTCACTCACAATCACCTCAAATGTCACCTTGAATGTTGACATAGCACCAACATTAAACATGGCAGTAATTATAACCAGACATGAAAATAAGGAATACCTTGCATCATATATGAGTAATAATAAGTGAAACATGTTTTACAGCTACATGAACACTGACATCAACTTTAATGATCATGACCAAAATCTTCAAAGAACAGGGTATCCATTTGAAAGAAGAAGGCACATGTCATGTTTAATTATGCATGTGTGAATTCCTTCTTAGAACCTGTGTTGTCTTGTGACATGAACATTTTACCAAAACAATTCCCCGGGACTAATGAAGAATAATCTCATTAATCTTTGTGTTGTAGTCATTACGGAAACAACACTGTTTCACGGGGCTGCACATCTTGTTTATAAATTATTACCTTTATCAAATGATTTGGTATGAACTCATGATAGGTAACTACATTTCACAAAATGTCCTCCAGAAACAAAATATGGCAAAATCTGGAGCAACAAAAACTGACAAAGCTGAATATTTCAAGATGGGGTAATTTTCTTTTTTCTAAGACTAACAGCATACACATTAAATATTTAGATGTAACATCACATATCAGACATTATTCACATATCATGAATTACACATATAAAACTTTCTTCGTTCTGGCAAAGGGCAACAGTTTTACATGCCTTCCAATGGCAGACATGCAGAGACTTAGTTGCCAGTATGTGCAGCCTTTATTAAGTACTAACTATCACAAAAGTAATGTAACAGCCAGTATCATGAAATACAAGAAATATGGCATAACTTTACTATTCCATTGTTTACTACATGCCACATATACTAATATCAAACCATCAAACTATATCAAATCATACTTATAAATCACATTGTCATGCAGTGTAAAAAATCAATCAATCAATCACAATCAATCAATCAACATCTGTGCATAAAACAAGCACCACCCTCTATTTCTACCAATTAATTTTGTCTGAAATGAAATTCTCAACTCTTTCCCAAAAATAACCTTTATGATTTGATAGAGCAAGCATTTAACATTTCAAAAACGAAAACATCATTGAATTTTGATTAGGATAATTGACCATATTAAAAACAGGTGTTTTGAAAGTGAAAGTAATAATTGATTGTTGTGTGGCCTATACATTCGTTATTTATTGTGAATGGATGAAAGTTTGTAAACTAAGATTTAGGAAAAGTTACAGTCAAACTAAAAAAAAGGCACATTTTAAAATGCATTAAAAGTTGCTTTACAAACAAGTCAAACAGATTTTAGCTGTAATTATCAGTATCCGGCAAGGGGAAGTGTTTATTCATTACAATAAACTCAAAATCATAAAACATTTATTCCAAAATCTTATTAATGTGGCCTTTTTCAGTTTTGTCAATTAGCAATCTGAATTGTTGGAAAAATGTCTGAATCTTTGACATTCGGGTTCTTCCTGATTATGCGTAATTAAAGCTTACTTGATGTGTAAATGTCATCTTGGTATATAACAGAATTGTTATTCTTAGTCAAAACGTAATTCAATTGTGTAGTTTGAGCAGGAGAGGAATAATTATTTTGGGTAAAATTTCAGTCCAATCACATTTTAATCAACATATTCTTTCATAAAGAATAGAAAAGGTTATGGTATCTGTAAAACTGTCAGTGGATAAAGCTTTTTTAACTACAGGTTGATTAAATTGATGGCTATACCCTAACTTTTCTGAACCATCACATCTTATTTTCAAAATAGGGTGGTGCCTAATTAATGCACAGGGGTATAAATACATACATACATACATACATACATACATACATACATACATACATACATACATACATACATACATACATACATACATACATACATACATACATACATACATACATACATACATACATACATACATACATACATACATACATACTCGATTTATTGAAAATCGTTATTAATTCAAAGTGGGGCGGGGATCAAACCACCCTCCAACACCTATATAGATCACTGCTCGAAGCTTGATTATGGCTCCATTGTATATGGTGTAGCCTGTAAAAGCAACCTAAAACTATTAGATTCGGTCCACCACCAATGTCTGAGACCTGTGTCTTTTGTCCTTCAGAACTTCTCCTGTTGACAGTCAAACCTTTCCTTTCTGCTGCTGGCATTGAGCTGGAACATATATCTCCTTCCGTCTTCTCACACACACACACACACACACACACTGGCAATTGGTGAGGCCAGAAGTTGACCTAACACTGACAACATTAAAAAAATCAGAAACTAATGAATTACAATATAAACAAGAATATATAATCAATTAAAAAGTAAATATAATACACATAAATCCTTATTTACAGATGGGTCCAAGAATTGTTGCGCAGTTGCTTGTGCTACTGTCATTGGATCCAGAACAATATCTTCTCGATTACCAAACAACAGCTCTATTTTCACAGCAGACGCTATTCACCTGATGAAGAAGTAAGTATACTGAGTCAAAAAAGAAACTTCACAAAATGTAATTTTTAAAAATAATGAATATTTTTTCTCTGATGATACATCTATGTATCAGAAATGGGATCCCTATCTTTCGACTCTAGAAAACGTTAGCAAAACCCACTCAAACCCATCCATTCGTCGTGCAAATGACGTTAGTGCCAAATCAGGTTCTGCACGTGCAGTCGATCACGTGATCTTCGCATCGAAGTTTTCTTCATATGCACGTGTTTGCATTGGCCTCAAGAATTGAAAAAACACTTTTAAACCACAGTTCTAAAGGTACTTGAAATGCCACGATTGTCGAATGTGCAACATGAACGTGCCGTTGGCATGTTGCAAGCGGGAAGATCAGTTATTGACGTTGCAAGAGCAATGGGATGCAGCCGTCGTACTGTGTATGACTTGCGAGGTCGTCTACAACAAACTGGCACCACTTCTGATCGCCCGAGGTCGGGTCGTCCACGTGTGACGTCACGAGCAGAAGACCGTCAAATCGTCCTACGTCACCTACGTGACAGATTTCTGCCGGCTACACGAACCAGGGCTGAGATGTTTAGAGGTCGACTGTCCTCACAGACCATTCGAAATCGGTTGCGGGCTACCAATCTCCGTTCTCGACGTCCATATCGTGGGCCAATATTGACAACGTCTGCTGTGGGCCCAACGTCACCTCCGATGGACCCAGAGAGACTGGAATCGAGTCGTCTTTAGCGATGAATCCAGGTTTACCCTCAGATTCGCGGACGGCAGGCATAGAGTGTGGAGACGACGTCGTGAACGGTATGTCCAATGTTGTGTACAGGAAGTCGACAGATTCGGGGGCGGAAGTTGCATGGTGTGGGGTGCTTTCTGTGGGAACAACCGTTCCCGACTTCCGGTCATCCGTGGAAACCTCACAGCTGCTGCTTACCGCGACCAGGTGCTCACCCCTGAACTCGTTCCTTTCATGGCGGCTCATGGCCCAGGTCTACAGTTCCAGCATGATAATGCTCGGCCGCATACCGCGATGTTGACACGAAATTCCTTCAAAACGCTGGAATCAACGTCATGGACTGGCCATCGAGGTCCCCTGACCTTAATCCAATAGAGCACGTTTGGGATGCACTTGGGAGAAGGCTTCGTGGTCTTAGGGACCAACCTCAGAATTTGCAGGAACTTGGCGCTGCCTTGTAAGAGCAATGGCGCAGAATCCCCAACCATGTGTTCACAAGCATCAGGCAGTCGATGAGGAGACGTTGTTTGGGAGTGGTGAATGCGCGGGGCGGCCATACACGATATTAAACTGAGAAATTTCGCATTTTTATTCTTGTGCCTTGACATTCTGTATACCCATGTTTTGGAACGGCGGTGTAGCCTAATGGAACTGATTATGGCACTGTCAGTGCATCGAGTAGATCACACAGATCTCGGCAATGAAATAATAACAATTTAACCATCTTACCATCTCTTGTTCTTTATAGTGCCCTGAAGAAAGAATGTGAAGTTTCTTTTTTGACTCAGTATACATCAGCTGGATCATATCAATGTCTATGATGAAACCCGAACATGCTGCCTTAAGAAATTTAATTCTTGTCATTTATTATACCCCAACATATTAGAACCTACGTTTATCAGTACAGTGTTCGCTTCAAAGCCAAACGACCAGTTCACACAGTAAACCTGTAACGACAAAAACAATTTGCTGAACATGAGTTCTGATCCAGTGTTTGTCAAGACTCTCAATTATGTAGACATCATACTCAATTTTAAGGTAAAACACGGTATGCTAGGTTTTCAATCAAGGCTCCCTATCATATGCCCAGCCAAGTCATTCCAGAAATGTTATATTAAACAATCAGATGAATTATTGAAATATGACACGTCGCTTGTCAGTATGGTACGCGATTCTACCCATTGCTATGCTGCGTGTTTCCACACTGACACTAACTGTTTAGATTGAAATTGTTCGAGTGAAGGCTACTTACTCAGGGTGTCACCACTGACATAAAGTGAACAATTGTATAATTCTCATTACTCTTTCGCTCTTGTAACCCTTCAAATCTACTTTGGCAGATATCGAAAATGATGAAAATAATTTTGAATTTATGATTGAATATATATAATTCATTCTAGGCTGGACAACAATACAATATAAAACAGGCCATATATTGTCAACAACTGAAGTAAGATCACCATGCTAGGGACCATGGGGACTTATAGTACTCTTGCTTCCTGCATGGACCCTAGCTGGATTTACACCATCCCTTCAGCCGTTAGCAATTTAGACAAATCTAGCCATACATTAAAATAACATATATACTACGATTAAAATAGTAGTAGGTTTAAATTTACTATTGGGACTTACGTACCTATACGATAAGAACGATCACAAGTCGCTAAATTCTTGTATGAGATTTCATCTATTCTACAGCTTCTTTAAGGATATTAAATATATTTACAAGCTTTAAAATATTTAACGAGGACTCTCTGAATACAATCCATGTCAGCCCGATTGATGGAAGAGACTACCCCTATGCTTTCTGCATTAGTGTCAGAAGGACTGTGCTCCCGGTGGAGAACCTGGACACACTTCCGATCTGCCTCAGCAGATCAAGAGACACTATACAAAGGACGCAGTCAACAAAGGAGAGCCTGACCACGATGTACATGGGATGCGAGCTAGACAAAGGTCCACATATATATCTTCGTAATTTACACTCAGTCATATTGCTTGAATATAAAACTAAACTCACTAATTCACAAATATCATAAGGTGATCAACGTTTTCGTTTTAACACACAACATTGTTATCAATACACATTTACAGACCTTGTATGTATTATTCGCTTTGATGATGTCAGTGATATACGTTCTTTTTTGCGTAAATGGGAAGCTTTCTGTTCTCTTTGTAGAAAATTTTTCACACTGTAGTGGGACATCAATGCCAACAGTGACATTCTTCCTGATATGCCAATACCAAAGTGTAATGAGGTATCGTCTCTGAAGTCCAGATCAACCGCCACTCTGAAAAGAAAACGGTGCTCTTTAAACCATACACAGCCTAACTCGGCATAAATGCACTAGTTTCTCCATTTAGCTGTGCTGCTGTCTAATGCAATGAGACCATGCTACTCATCAACATGTTAAAAGCCCCACTTCAAGTCATTAGTGACATTGGGGTGGTGAGGTGGCTTAGTGGTAAAAGCGTTCGTTCGTCATGCCGAAGACCCGGGTTCGATTCCCCACATGGGTGCAATGTGTGAAGCCCATTTCCGGTGTCCCCCGCCGTGATGTAGCTGGCATAAAACCAAACTCACTCATTAGTAACATGAAAGACACGACGTGGTCGTAAGGCTGTGATTCATGTTTCACGCTGTCGTTTTCACGATGCATATTGTTCAGTACTTGCTAAGGAGTATTTCCTTAGTGTATTTAAGACCGCTAATAGTACAGAGTAAAGTAAATCGTGATGTCATTGCAATATTTACCTGCCTCGACGGCGGAGCACAAACGCAACCTGTATATACATTCGGAATTCCTCTTTAAGGTAAGGATGTTGTAGTTGTTCAAATATCTCATCCTATCAACAAAATGAAATACATGATTCAATGCTAACACAAAGAAGATGTACAAATCGGTGTCATATGTGTGGATATGTGTGGATTAGTCAAAACTAAACCAAAGTTTAGCATTGACATTGTTATACCCGCGGTCGTCGTTTTAGAAATGTTGCATTTCCTTCATATCCTACAGACTGTAATTGAGTCTGCTTTTATGAGCAGTTTTATACCTCTTTGAGACCTTTAAATAATGAGCAGGATGTTTACATCAATTTGACGCTGACAATGATTAATAGATTTAGATCCGCACTGAAACTTTCCAGTCTTGCAATTGGCAAAACTGCCTCTTGTGTTTACTGGAACAGAGTCTTTCCTTTTGCTGTGACGTTGCCTTTTGCTTTTCCGGTAACATTGTGTAAACGAGTAGGTTTGACGCCAGCAAGAGGAACACCGTTCGTGGCGTCTGCAAAAGAGTATCAGAGCAATGAAATACACAATGCCATTTAGAAAGTGGTAAATGTAACATGTGTTATATTTGGGATTACACTTTCTTAGCAAAGTACAAATTGTAGTACTTTTGTTGGGTTGAGTCCCAAACCCACACCCTCAGAGTCAGGCACCTAATCGCCAGCACACAAAGTCCGACGCCTTGACCGCTCAGCCACCGCGGCTTCAACAAAAATGGAAGTCGGACAACTGGTAGTCTAGGCTGCGAACTTTGTGTACCCCTCTGATAAGTGTTAATTGGCACGGCTCTGGATCCGCCAATGAGCAGGTGTTTGATTTCTTCATGTTCGACTGTTACAGAGTTACATTTTCGGATGGAAAATTTGCGTAACATTTTGTAGCAGTTCAGAAATAGAAAAATGTTCTTTTGTTTCCAAAAACACATTTTGATCTGCACCTTAGCGCTGCAATAGTTTCGAGGAAATTTTGGATGCTCACTCCTCTACCTTAATGTTTCAGACCCGTGATGATCTGGGTTAGAATGCCCATGTCGTAACAGGCGACTAACGGGCTCGGGCTCGTAATGTGATCACTGGATTGTCTGGTCCACACTCAAGTTAGTTACAGGCCTCCATTATTTAGCTGGAATATTGCTTGTTGTGATGTTAATTAACAAACAAACTGCGTGTTTCAATTTTCCTGAACGTTTCATCCCTCCCCTTTAATTGTTATATAATGTGTTTCCTCTTGCTGTAGTCTCTATGTGATTGAAGAAATGCCACTGTGACATTGACTGTTAAATTATAACTCATTTTTGCTCCGCTTCATTCAACGCTATGTTTGATATTTTTCTCTGTCTTTATTCAAACTGTTTCTTCTCGCTTCAGTCTTGTACAACTGTGTTATTACTAAATGTTTTAAACACTTTTGAAAACCAATTGTTTGATGGTGTGTTGAAATAGTGCAAAACACACCGTTCTGTGTCCCACTTACCAGACAGTGAAGAAGCTTGAAGATGAGGGTTTTGCAATTCATCAAACGGCATCTGTTTGATCCCAGCGTTATTCATTTCTGTACACAAAAGTGCATGAAATATGTTCATTATATATCCGGACTTATGTTCTATCCTATTTTAAGATTGTTTCATGATTTCATTCAGAGAGTGAGTGAGTTGATATTTATCGTCACATAGGCAATATTTCAGCCATATCGTGACGAGAACAGGCAAGTATCATAGTAAACATCAATAATTTATAAATTAAAAACCTGTTGACGATGAACACAGTAAAAATACTAGAGTATCACAGATAAGGTAAAACTAGCAAGTAATCATAAAATGATATTATCATAGAGGACAATACAAGATAAACAAGAGTCATCAGAAGACATATCCCCCCGGCCCCCACATCTTTGAAAGAACAAATCATCTGTCCAGCTTGATTTTAGACTAAGTGCAAATCGTTTCCATGGAAATCATGAACACGTAGACAAAGTCATCAATATCCCCCGCAATGGCAAAATACTATTCATGATTATGTCTATGAGTTATGATTATGTCAAATATTTAGGTGTGTATAAAGAAAAGTGGAAGGAGAGTATTGAAATGTTTTTAAAGTTCTGCTCCTGAAAGGAGTCTAAGTCGAACTTGTTGCCATGGAAACGCCAATTTTTATTATTCAGAATTCCAAAACTACCAAAAGGTACCAGTACAACACCAGATCCATGTATGTGCCAAGTTTGGTGAAGAAATATTTAACGGTTTTAGAGTTCTGCTCTGGAAAAGAGCACTACCACCGATTTCAGTCTAAGTCGAACTTGTTGACATGGAAACGCCAAAAATATTTTATTCAGAATTCCAAAACTACCAAAAGGCACCAGTACACCCCCAGTTCTATCTATGTGCCAAGTTTGGTGAAGAAATATTTAACGGTTTTAGAGTTCTGCTCCGGAAAAGACAAATGTGCACGGACGGACGGACGCACGCACGCACGGATGGAGTCCATTTTAATACCCCCCGCAAAACGTGTTGCGGGGGTTAAAAACTTAAATGACAAAAATCTGCAATAAGCAAAAGGCACCACTTTGGGATCTGCTTCACATATCTGCCAAGTTTTGCTGAAAGATATTAAGAAGATTTCGAATTATGCTCCGGAAACGAAACCCACCCCTCCTTTTTGAGACTAAGCGCGAATCGTTTCCATGGACACCAAGAAAATAATAAATCACAAAAATCGGTAAATAGCTAAAGGCACCACTTTGGGTCCTGTTTGATATATCTACAAATTTTTGTTGAAAAATATCGAATGGTTACGGACGGACGAGGCGACGACTATATCCCCCCGCATTACATGCCGGGGGAATAAAAAACGGTCTATGGATCACCAGCAACTGAAGGTAGATGGCCATACTTGGTACCATGGGGACTTACAGTGGCTTTGCAGCCTGCATTGACCCTAGCTGGATTTACACCACCCCTTCAGCCGCTGGCGATTGTAGGAAATTTAGCCATAATTTAAAATAACAAGTATTCTACGATTAAAAACCATGGTTGAACTAAATTGACTTTGAAAGTTGACTTACGTACCCACTCCGGAGGGATTTCATGCAGTACTTTATCCATTAATTTCGGCCAAATTGAGAGTGAGCAGATATGCAGATCACCAAATCACCATTATTTACAGCTTCTGCCACTGCCCTTATAGATGCTTGTGTAACGATTGTTAGTGGAGTGAATGAGCGAGTCGCACTCAGCAATGTTCCAGCTTATATGGCAGCGGTCTGTAAATAATCGGCTCTGGACCAGACAAGCCAGTGAGCAACAGCATGAACATCGATCTACGCAATTGGGAACCGATGACATGTGTCAACCAAGTCAGCGAGCCTGACCACTCGATCCCGTTAGTCGATTGTTAGTGGACAGAGAATTGATACGTATATCATAGGTGTCATATTTGGACTCGCTAGACGTCATGTCAAACTGTCAAAGCAAAGTGCCACGGTTCATTTACATACATGTACCTAGAGCAGGGGTAACGTTTCCCCGATATTATAGCATATTATTCTTGATATGGGAATGGTTTCAGAGACAATTCCTGCCGATCATTGCATCTAAATTCTGTCAAATTATATCACTTGATAGTTTTTAAATGATATGTTTGCTATCTCCGACTCAGTTTACGAAGAAATATATGCAGTTCCTGTAACCTGAATACATGCATATAAAACACTGCTTCTGTTTCTAGATCCGTATGCACCACACGCGACCTTGCGGATTCAGCGGGCAATGTGTCAAACTTTCGACTTCGGTCTCCCCTCCCACTTTAGCTGACATGAATGGAGCACTGTTCCAAAACTGCGTTGTACATGCGTTATAACTCAAAACCTGCGTTATAATTCACATATTCCCTCACAGACTCACTGGCGATATTTTCTTGGATCCAGACATACTTTCCAGATCGAGTTTTCAGACATCTCATATCCGGATCGCCCGCCTCCGAAGAACAGGTGTCATTTCCGACCTTTGCCAGAAGCAAGAAACGTAAATAATGCACGTTGGTCTCGTTACATGGTATGTCACAAAATTAACAAAAGTGGAGCACATTGCACTTCATGAGAGTGTAAAGGTATTTCGACAGAAAAATCAAACTTTCAAACCAGATAAGCCACATAGGGGTTTCGAAGGTCAGTCTCTGATTTGAATCAAGATTATGTATTACATATAACAAAATCATGCTCTTAGTCAACTCTCCAAAGCTCTCTTAGATGTCTTGTCCAAATGGATGTTTCTCTAATTATTTCCGTTTCTTAAAACTCCGTGGATCGAAGTGACGTCTTTTGTATTACTAATGTCTTGGACTGTATTTGTTTACTTATTCAACAAGCACTTCGGGTAAGGCGCGATCAAAGTTTCCTGTGGTCGGAAAACTCCCTAATCCCATTCTTTATAACAACGATTGTCATAAGCTGAACAATTTGAAGAACTTACCCAGATCAAAAACATGTATGAATTGATCTTTGCGTCTTTGGCTTTCAGTTACTACCTGGAACTGATCTTCAATGACAATTCGAAATGAAACTAATACTATTACCAGAAATGGGCTTCACACTTTGTACCCACATGGGGAATCGTACCCGAGGCTTCGGTGTGACGAGCGAGCGCTTTAACTACTAGGCTACCCCCACTATTAATGTAAAGTTTACACCACATACCACCCTTCCTTTGTATAGAGGAACGTTGTATGACCACGAAATGGATGTTTATTTTGACTTTCATATGTCTTCTACGAGACTGTGCTTCTGAAAAGGCCTGCACACTGACATACTACTTCCGTAGTCTTTGAGAGTTGTTTATGATAATTTTATACACTAGTCTTGGAAACTTGTGTCACTGCCGTTCATACATAATTGTGGAAATCACCCCAAGATGTCGAGCATTTAGACGATCAGTCCTTGACGTAATTGTACCACCAGAAACTGTCAATTGAACTGACTTATTTATATTTTTATTAATATTTACATTTCCCATCAAAGTATCTATGTCATCTTGAAATTTTGAAAGTAGCATTGCTTTTTTCGAGTAGTTCAAGACATATTGAAACGTGGTACCTCACTCTCAGTTGGGCTCCATCTAACACATGGTACATTGCAGGTTATCATTTCAGTGTTCAACTTGTGAAATTGTCTCAACATAATTGTTCAAACTTGGAAAGACTAGCCTCTGTGGTATTCAACATTGAGGAATAGCTGTATTGATTTAGTTACTAGAGTGGGTGAGTTTAGTTTTACGCCGTTCTCAGCAATATTCCAGCTATATGGCGGCGGTCTGTAAATAATCGAGTCTGGACCAGACAGTCCAGTGATCAACAGCATGAGCATCGATCTGCGCAATTGGGAACCGATGACATGTGTCAACAGAGTCAGTGAGCCTGACCACCCGATCCCGTTAGTCGCCTCTTGTGACAAGCATGGGTTGCTGAAGACCTGTTCTACCCCGGAACTTCACGGGTCTATTTGGTCCACCAACCTGTTTGCCGTGGGTGGTTGAGGGCACTGGTTCCAGGAATAGCGTTCCTTTGCCCAACACAGGCTCATGATACTGCTTCAGGGGCTGATAACATACATTATCAACTCCTGAGGCACTTACCTGAATCATGTTTAGAGACGCTCTTATATATTTTTGATGACATTTGGACATCTGGAAATTTTCCTTCGTCGTGGCGGGATGCTATTCCATACCTAAACCTGGACGTGATCATACTGATCCCTCTAATTATAGACCAATTTCACAGACTAGCTGCGTTTGCAAAACCATGGAACGCATGATCAACAATCGACTTGTTTGGTACTTGGAAACCAATAACCTTATAACTAATATACAATGTGGTTTCCGTAAAAACCGTAGTACCATCGATCATTTAGTGCCTTTTCGAATCTTTTGTAAAAAATGCCATAATTAATAAACAACATGCAGTGTCGATCTTTTTCGATTTAGAAAAAGCATATGACACTACATGGAAACATGGTATTTTAAGAGATTTACATGTTTTTGGATTGAGATGCCGTTTGCCTGAATTTATATCCAAGTTTTTAGCTGACAGGCAATTTCAAGTCCGAGTGGGTTCTACCCTGTCTGACCATTACAATCAGGATCAGGGTGTCCCACAAGGCAGTATTTTGTCTGTCACACTTTTTAGTATCAAGATCAACAGTTTATCCAAGGTTTTAAATGATTCAATCGATGGATCACTTTTTGTGGATGATTTTAATATTTCTTGTCGTGGTAAGAATATGCATACTATTGAATGGCAACTGCAGCTGTGTTTAAATAAAATACATAAATGGTGTCTTGAAAACGGTTTTAAATTTTCCAAATCCAAAACTAATTGTATACACTTTTGTAGAAAATATAAACCGCATAAGGACCCAGAGCTATCTTTAAATGGTACTCCCATCAAGGTTGTAAAGGAGGCCAAGTTCTTGGGTCTAATTTTCGATTCTCATTTAACCTTCTTGCCACATATTAAATCACTTAAAGCTAAATGCCTGAAGGCTCTTGATTTGCTAAAAGTTGTTTCTAATTCAAAGTGGGGAGGGGATCAAACTACCCTCCTTCACTTATACAGATCATTGGTGCGATCTAAACTTGATTATGGCTCCATCGTATATGGTTGAGCCTGCAAAGGCAACTTAAAACTACTTGATTCTTTCCACCACCAAGGATTAAGACTTTGTCTTGTGTCTTTTCGAACTTATCCTGTTGACAGTTTATGTGTTGAGGCAGATGAGCCATCTCTTACACAACGCCGTATAAAATTGTCCTTGCAGTTTATAACAAAACTTTATTCCAACGAGTCTAACCCTGCCTTCAATTGAGTCTTTAATCCTCTCTATGAGGATTTGTACAACAAAAAGCCTTCTCTTGTTCCGCCTCTTGGTTTAAGAATTAAACCATTCATTTCTGCTGCCGGCATTGAGCTGGAAAATATAGCTTCTTCCTGTCTTTTTTCTTCTCCTCCTTGGCAATTGGTTAGGCCAGAAGTCGACCTAACATTAACCACATTAAAAAATCAGAAACAAATGAATTACAGTATAAACAAGAATTTAGTCAATTACGAAATATATATAATACATACAAATCCTTATTTACAGATGGGTCCAAGGATGGTGGCGCGGTTGCATGTGCCACTGTCATTGGATCCAGAACAATATATTTTCGATTACCAAATAACAGCTCTATTTTTACAGCAGAAGCTAACGCCATCTTAACAGCTCTTAAATATATTAATAAACACCGTAAATATAAACAATATATCATCTTTTCCGATTCTCTTTCGTGTCTTCAGGCTATTAAAAATATTTCTTGCAAACATCCACTTTTATTAGAAATGATTGAATTGTACAATGAACTTGCTACTGACCAATGCGACATCGACTTTTGTTGGTTACCCAACCACGTTGGCATTTCTGGGAACACCATGGATGATCTTGCTGCTACGGCAGCACTCAACAAGTCTGTGACACCACTTCTTATCCCATATTCTGATTACAAAGCTAGCATTAGAACCTACATCCGTGATCTGATGCAGAAGAAGTGGGACACCCAAGTAGGTATTAATAAATTACATGCAATAAAACCCTACATTGGTTACACCTACTTGGGTTGTCAGTCCAGATTTGAAGAGGTCATTATGCGACGATGTCGCATTGGCCATACTAGATATACTCATGAATATTTATTGAAAGGCAAAGATCCTCCGTTTTTGTATCCCTTGTGATGAAAGAATCACAGTCAAGCATGTCTTGCTTGACTGCATTGAATATTCCATCACAAGGGATAACTATTTCAAAGTAAACACTATGAAGGATCTTTTTAATAATGTCAGTTCTCATTTAATTATTGCATTTTTAAAAGAATGAGATTTGTTAAGTGATTTGTAAATAGATATATATTTTATTATTGGTAGTTTAAATTAGTAACTGAGATTGTTAGTGGCTGTACCCTCAAAGGGGGTTGAAGTAGCGTAAAATTATTGTCCTCCTGCGAGGGGACGTAAGTCCCAAAACATTTCAAGTCAGTTTAAGTGTACCAGGTTTTTAATCGTAGTATATTTGTGTTTTTAATGTATGGCTAAATCTCAGCATCAACGCCAATGGCTGAAGGAATGGTGTAAATCCAACTAGGGTCCATGCAGGTAGCAAAAGTAATGTAAGTCCCCATGGGCCTTAGTATGGTGGTCTACCTTCAGTTGTTGGCGATCTATAGCCCGTATTTTATATTGTACTGTCTTCTTTAATTGGAATATTTTAACTTTCCGCTAGTTTTATATTTATAACTGTGATTCTCTAGTCTTTTACTGTCCATCGTCGACAGGTTTTAATCTTCAAAATGTTTCTACTTTTTATTGTATGGCTTGTTTTAGTCACGGTATGGCTGCAACATTGCCGATGTGACGTTAAATATTAACTCACTCACTCTAACAGTTTACCTTTAGCATTAGTAGTTGTACCACCCCAAAGTGGGTTGTGGCCATTTAAGTCCCCCATAATAATACAGGGTTTTGGTAGTTGGTCATACAGAGTTTGAAGATCAGTCTTCTGAATGACTGAAGGCGGTGAGATATACAAAGAGCATAATGTAAATGCAACGTGTAAAGTGAGTCGCACTGCAACTGCTTTAAGATTAGAAGTAAGTGTAATAGGGCTATGGATCATAGTCTGTTTGACTAGGATTGAAGATCCTTCAGTGGCCCTGTCACCAGGAGGTGAGAAATAATGATAAGCATTATAATGGCGTAGGTCAAAAGGATCTGACTGCTTTAAATAAGTCTCCTGCAGACAAAATGCTGACGGCATACAATCCTGGACTAATAACTGTAACTCATTGGAATTATGCCGTAGTCCTCTGCAATTCCACTGTACGATGTTATTGGAATAAACTATCTTCTAGGGGGATTTATTGGGGATCTATCCTGCACTGTTTTGGAGCCCTAGAATGGACGTTTTCGGACACGTCAATGTCCTCAAGTGATCCATATTTGTTATAAAGTTTTATTTTCGGACCCTTTTGGGGCTCTGCCAATTTGCGTTTTTGAATAATCAGGCTTAGGTTGTTTTTTTCCTCTAGGAACTTGCAGTACATGAGACAACGACTTGGTCATCGTATCCCAATTGCGTAGATCGATGCTCATGATGTTGATCACTTGGTTGTAAGTCTCGATTATTTACAGACAATTTAGCTTGAATATTGCTGTGTGTGGCGTTAAACAACAAACCAACCAACCAAACAAGTTAGTCATGAAGCTGAGACATATCAACGATATTGTCATATATCCCAGATTCCTATGAGACGGGTGATAAAGGTCTAGACACAGACCATGTCCAAATGCTCTATTAGTGTTTGGAGAGGTCCAGATTGACCTCATAGTAAATGTAAAAGTTCAGGTGAAAAGTGTGTTCTATAACTCTCCTGATGTATTATTTATCGACCTTCACATCACTCTGCACAGGAAGGAAGTTTTTGCAGAAACCATTTGGTTTGAAGGCAAATATATATATGGAAATGATATTTATATTCAGTTGTGTGTATTTCGGGCAGGTTTTTTACACTTCATAGTTTCCACTGTATAATTACATTATACTGGCATTACACACCCTTTAATGCAAGTGTGCAGACATGTTCAGTTCGGGAAGGCTGGGCTTATGGAATGGCAGTGCATCTAAATATCATAGATCACTGAGAGGAGTTAAATGATCAGAGGTACCAAGGGAGGGTGTTGCTAGGCTGATGGCATTGTTTTGCCAGTGTATCTCGCAATAGGTTTTCGCAAATTACGTCTCAGGGTATTGTGACGTGTCTTATCTTAAACATCGTGGTGAAGATCTCATTCCACAAAGCGATGTTGGAGCGAAACATAGTCTATGTTAAAGTGTGCTGAAAAGGCTAACCGATGGGATGAGTCAAGTGACTATTAACCTTCAAGTGCCTCACAGGCAGCTTGGGTTATCTGGGGTAATAATAATCAGATTGTGCGATAGCGCTTTTGGCATGTGCCTAGTACATGGAAACGGTGCATTATGAATTCACAATTAACTTATGTTCACCTCAGTGCTACGACAGCTTTGGTGAACAAAGCCTGAATTCCAAAGGTAAATTTCTGTATTGTATCAAGTTAATACACATCATTCTGCATGATGTAAAACCAAACTGAATTATGCAGCGCTTTGCGTAGATATCATCTACCTAACACGGGAAGTAATAATTAATCTATAAACTCACTCCCGCGTAACACGAATTCTCTGGAGCCTGAAAATTCAGGCGACTGATTTCCATCTAATATGTAGAAATCAGTTAACCCTGGCTGATGTTGACTGCGTTTGCCCAGTATTGATCTTATCAGCTTAGAATTCGCAGGGGTAAAGATATATACTCTTCAAAAAAAGAAACTATACTATTTTAGGAAAATATTTGACCCAAACCAGAATCCCAACATTTTGTCGAGTGGCTGTCGACTACAAAACGTTTGAAAAATAAACGTTAAACAAAACCGTAACGTTAGACTCACGTCTGTCGTGAATCGCTAAAACGCACCCTACATGATACTGTCCACATAGTGCTATCAGTTTTAACTTTCCACATTAGTTTTAGTTGTAATTGTTATATTCTAGTTGTTTTACTGTCCTTCGTCGACAGGTTTTTATAATAAACATATATTCCCTTTCAATGTCACATATGTTCTCGTCATGATATGGCTGAAATATTGCCGATGTGACGTTAAATAATAACTCACTCACTCACTCACCCTACATGAAATGCACGTGCATCATGAAATTGTGTATCACCCTGAGCTGAAGCCTATGACTGTAGGCTTGGAAAATCCACATCAATGGTACTCCACATGCATTGCTTTAAGCCTCTATAGACGACAAGAGAATAAAAAGCCGGATAGAAGCTCAGCGACACAATGCCATCGGCCTGAGGTGGCAATGCACTTCAACGTGTCCAGGCAGACCATCTCAATCCGATGGACCCGGTTCAACAATACCGGGAGTGTTAATGACAGATCTAAGTCAGGTCGACCAAGACATCTTCGTTCAAACACCACGGCTGCATCATTCATAACGTTTCAAATCCGAATCTCCGACCAGACAGTGCGCAATTGACTATGGGAAGCCAGACGTTTTACCAAAAGCGTTCAACGTCACGTCGTTCCCTTCATCAACGTCAACGGTTTATCTTTGAAGCATGACAATGCTCGACTTCACGTTGCACGTGTTTGACAGGACATCCTCCAGCAAAAGAATGTTCAGGTGTTACCTTGGGTTTCTCGATCACCCGATTTGTCCCCCATTGAACATCTATGGGATACTCTTGATCAACGCCTGCGCCAGCGTAATCCGCCACCTTAGACACTACAAGAACTGCACACAACACTTCAGTATCAAAATTCTGTGGACAGGAGCCATTTTTTTCTGTACAGCACATTGATTGTTCCAAACAAAACTGAGTCCACAATTGTCTAAAATAATTTTAACATGCTTAAACCAGTTAGAAGAATAACAATTTTGAACATATTTTCTGTATAAAATATTATAACAAATACCTGACAATATCAGAATAACTTAAGCCAATATGAAACCATCCTTTTCTTAACAAAAATACCCATAGGGAATCTACCCGTTTCTTCCATATAGCATATGATTTGGTGTACTCTTTCGCAAATTTAAACACAAGTCAAGAAACTATTTATGAACCATTTCTGATGATACAATAATTCTAAAACCCCAGACTTCTGGCCCATGTAAGAAGATGTATAACTATGTGATCAAATGCTATAAACTGACAGTCCAATGGTACATGCTCATTTCTAGCCTTAGATAATATTAAATGTAATGAATGATTGTTGCTTAAGCGTTTTTAATGCATGGGTAAATTTTCTATTTCTGTGGAAAACTATTCCTTGGTAGGCATAACAATCTGCTACATCAATATCAGATTAATTTTAAATGAAACATGGGCACATTTTTAGTATAATCTCAGTCCAATAAAACACTGTTGGTTTTCTTAATATCAACCTTCAACCTCCATGTATTGCAATACAGATCGATGCTCAGGCTTTGGATAATTGGATTGTCTGGTCCAGGCTCGATTATTTACAGTCCGGCGCCATATAGCTGGAATATTGCTAACGGTTGCGTAAAACTAAACTCACTCACTGACAGTTATGTTCATTCATAAAACTTTCAACATCATTCAAATAGAGGGGGAAATAATAATGGCGACAGATGTTCTCCCTGACACACTCCTTTACCACAAGTGGAATAAAACCCAGAAATATATACATGATATAATATTTTGATCTGAAATTTGAATAACATGTAGGAATGTTCCATTAAAACCATATAAAGTAATTTTTGCCAAACACCTACACGGCAAATGTTATCAAATGTTTTCGAAGTCTACTAAAACAAAATAGTTTCTTCTGGTCAGATCTTGAAATATCAATTATTGAATTTGGCAAATTGTAATAACACTGCAATAAAAAACGCGGTTAATTGTAATAACTCCACTGCGGTAAATTGTAATAAAAACTGCGGCAAATTGTAAATACCACTGCGGTAAATTGTAATAAAATACATTTTATTGCCTATTATGAAAGGAAACATTCATGATGTTAAAATGTTAGACTAAGCTTTATACAAATCACAACCTGGACTTTGAAAACATCGGCATCTCTGAGTCCTTCTAATTTCCAAAGAAGGCCGAATTCCAGCCTTATAAAAATCACAACCATGACAATATCGGCAGGAACCGAAAATTGTAACAAACTGCGACAAATTGTATTAACTTGTGCGGTAAATTGTATAAACATCTCAGATTCCTTCTAATTTCCAAAGAAAATCGAATTCCAGTGTTTGTTCGACTTCATCATAGCAGGGAGACTATATAACGGGGAGTGGTCACTCCTCGAAAAGACCCTTAGCGTATGCCTCGGCTCGTCACGTGACTAGTGTAGCCAATATGGCGGCAGCTGAGTTTTTTAAGATTGATCCCGCTTTATTTGCAACAGCTGATTACATTCGCTGAGTGTTGTGACAACTGAAAGCCTACATGTAGAAGATAAGTTACCTATTCTGTCACTTCATAATAAGTCAAATAATTGTTATTAGTGTCAGTATTAGTACAGTAGATGTGTAGTAAAGTTTCAAGTCGGCATGTTGTAGCTCACTGGCTTCAATTCTCGGTACACAGCGAAGAAAGACTAAAAACTTCTTTCACATATTCGTTTAATTTTTAGAAGGGAAATATACCTTTAGTTGAAAGGTATTTGCAAGTAATAGTGATAGTTTTATAACTTTAAAAAAAATGTTAGGGTGTATTTGAGGAGTGTGCCAAATATTACATAAAACCGATCTGATCTGATCCGCCATTGAAATACTACAGGGGTTGTTTGAGTGTTTCTAGTTATTGTTCTAAAAACGTTTTTCACATACACCTTTAATTTGCATGAGGGGAATATACCATCAGGTGAAAGGTGTTTGCAACTAATAGTGATAGTTTCATAATTTTATAAAAATTCTTAAGGTGTATTTGGTGTGTGTGAAAAATGTGAGATATCGCCAATCTGTTCTGATCCGCCATTGAAATACTACACAGCGACGTTTGAGGCTTTCTAGTTATCGTTCTAAAAACTTCTTTCACTTACACCTTTAATTTTTATGAGGGGAACATACCATCAGTTGAAAGGGGTTGAGTTGAGTTCGGTTTTGCGTCACATCGGCATTATTCCAGCCATATAGTGACGACAACAAGTTTGCATTAATAAACATTGTAAGTACATACTCGGAATGAGTTTTATTTCAAAAACATATATTCATTACATTGTCATTTAAAAGCAGAAAGTCATAGCAGGCAATTTGTTAGTCACATTTCACAGTTACAATTTATGATAGTGACATTTCACAGTTACAATTTATGATACAGATCAACTTCCCTCAAGTAGTTCACCATCAGATGAGCGCTCACGCGGGAGAACAGATCTTTCAGCCCCTTGCAGGCGATAAGTCCACGCATTCAAGCAGAATATGCTTGATGGTGAAAACCTCATCGCAAGAGACACACATGGGGGGTCCATCCACATCCTTTTTCAGCAGATAGTCATGAGTAAACCGACTGTGGCCAATACGACATCGTCGTAAAATTACCTCATCACGTCTTGACAACCCAAGTAGGTATAACCAATTGTTGGTTTCAATCCATACAGTTTATTTCTTCCTACTTGAGATATAGCTCCTTCCCGTCTTCTTTCTTCTCCTTGGCAGTTGGTTAGGCCATAAGCTGACCTTACATTAACAGCATTTAAAAAAGCAGAAACTAATGAATTACAATATAAACAAGAATATAATCAACTAAAAAGTAAATATAATACATATAAATCCTTATTTACAGATGGGTCCAAGGATGGTGGCGCGGTGGCTTGTGCCACTGTCATTGGATCCAGAACAATCTCTTCTCGTTTACCAGATGACAGCTCTATTTTTACAGCAGAAGCAAACGCCATATTAACAGCCTTAAAATATATTTTTTAAAAACCCCTAAATATCAACAATATATCATCTTTTCTGACTCACTTTCTTGCCTTCAGGCTATTAAAAAATTTCTTGTACACATCCACTTTTATTAGAAATTATTGAATTGTATAATGAGCTTGCTACTGGCCAATGCGACATCGTCTTTTGTTGGTTACCCAGCCACGTTGGCATTTCTGGGAATACAATGGCCGATCTTGCTGTCAAGGCAGCACTCAACAAATCTGTGACACCACTTCTGATTCCAAACTCTGATTACAAATCTAGCATTAGAACTTACATCCGTGATCTGATGCAGAAGAAGTGGGACACTCAAGTAGGTATTAATAAATTACATGCAATAAAACCCTACATTGGTTACACCTACTTGGGTTGTCAGTCCAGATTTGAGGAGGTCATCATACGACGATGTCGTATTGGCCACACAAGATATACTCATGAGTACCTATTGAAAGGTGAGGATCCTCCGTTTTGTATCCCTTGTGATGAGAGAACCACGGTCAAGCATGTCCTGCTTGACTGTGTTGAATTCTCCATCATAAGGGATAGATATTTTAATGTCAAAACAGTAAACGACCTTTTTAGTAATGTTAATTATCATTTAATCATTGATTTTTTAAAAGAGATAGACTTGTTAAATGAATTTTGATATATGTTTTGTAAAAAGATGAGGTTTTATAATTGGTAGTTCAGATTTTCAACTTAGATTGTTAGTGGCTGTATCCTCAAAGGGGGTTGAAGTAGCGTAAAATTATTGTCCTCCTGAGAGGGTAGGTAAGTCCCAAAAACTTTCAAAGTAAATTTAGGCTTGCCACGTTTTTAATCGTAAAATATGTGTGCTTTTAATTTATGGCCAGATTTCTCTTCTGTCGCCAATGACTGAGGGGATGGTGTAAATCCAACTAGGGTCCATGCAGGTAGCAAAAGTAATGTAAGTCCCCATGGTCCCTGGTATGGTGATCTACCTTCAGTTATTGGCGATTTATAGCCCATTTTATACTGTATTGTTTTTCCCTATAGTTAAAACATTTTAGATTTAATTACTAGTTTTACATACATATCTGTGATGTTCTAGTTGTTTTACTGTCCTTCGTCGGCAGGTTTTTATAATATACATATATTTCATTTCAATATCAAATGTTCTTGTCACGATATGGCTGAAATATTGCCGATGTGACGTTAAATATTAACTCACTCACTCACTCTTCCTACTTGAGTGTCCCATCGTTTTTGCATGAGGTCCCCAGTATAGCTTTTGATAGTGGGTTTGAAATCACTGTACGGGATCAGCAGTGGAGATAAGGGCTTGTCAAGAGCTGCTTTTGCTGCAGCATCGGCTTTTGTGTTACCTGCTATGCCGACGTGACCCGGCAACCAGCAGAGGACGATGTCACATTGGCCAGTAGAGAGGTCGTTGTAAAGTTCTAAAATGTCCAGAATGATTGGGTGATTTGAAGTAACATTTTGAAGTGCTTGAAGGCAAGATAATGAATCTGTGAAAACGATGAAGTTTTTGGAATGATTCTGCTGTCTAATATGGGTCAAAGCTGAAAAGATAGCTTTGGCCTCGGCAGTGAAAATGGAACTGTTGTCGGGAATCCTAGAGGAGACAGTCTTATATCCAATGACTGTAGCACTGGCAACTTGGCCCTCATCCTTGGATTCGTCTGTGAAAATGGATCTATGGGTGTCAAACTTGGAACGTAACTGGATGTATTCCTGCTGGAACACCAAGGGATTTGTTTCAGACTTTTTGAATTTAGTGATGGTAAGATCGACCTGTGGTTTCACCATCTGCCAGGGTGGTGAAGACAGGAGTCGGTAAGGTGCTATGCTATTGAGATCAATTTTAGCTGCAGATATGTGTGGTTGAATTCTGATTCCAAGTGGTGGAACCAGACTTGGCTGTTTAGGAAACAAGTTTTCATAGAGAGGGTTGAAAACAGTTGAAGGTGTTTGCAAGTAACAGTGATAGTTTTATAATTTTAGAAAATTGTTCGGGTGTATCTGTTGTGTGTGAAAAATATGACATATCGCCGACCTATTCTGATCCACCATTGATGCTTGTGATGCTTGAGTTTTATAGTTCTGAAACTTCTTTCTTTCTTGTTGATCTTAATATTTGACAAAACTGTAAAGAGGTTTACAACGCTTTGTGAGTTTAAACTTTCTGTTTTTGAGGGGTGTGACAGTGTCAGTTGACACTTTGTCAATGCCCATGCCATTCCACACGTGCAATAAGATATCTGAATTAATTACTGATGTAAAAGATGTCTCAAAATAGATTTTTTTAAAAAGGACAGCTGATGTTAACACATGTGTTCTAGCGATAGTTGTGCGTTCGTTAACATGTTTGAGGAGGGATGGCCGTGGTGTATAATTTATTCTTTCATTCATTCACATATGTATTCATTTTGTTCTTTTTCTTTATTTATTTCATTCACATATACTTCTTGCTCTTATTTGTGCGCGGTAAATTGTACCAAACTGCGGCAAATTGTAATAACTGGTGCGGTAAGTTGTAATAACATCTCTGATCCCTTCTAATTTCCAAAGAAAGTCGGATTCCAGTGTTTGTTCGACTTCATCATGATCACATTCCAGCACTGGCGTGTTATAAGAACGAAATAAGGCAATATTTTGGATTATTTCTATCATTCAAACTGAGAAGCAGGTGCCATAAATTGTAACAAGCTGCGGCAAATTGTAACAACAAGCGCGGTAAACTGTAATAAACTGCGGCAAATTGTAATAACTGGTGCGGTAAATTGTAATAACATCTCTGATTCCTTTTAATTTCCAAAGGAAGTCGAATTCCAGTGTTTGTTCGACTTCATCATAGTCACATTCGACTACTGGCGTGTTAAAAGAACGAAAAAAAGCAATATTTTGAATTATTCTGTCATTCTAACTCAGAGGCAGGTGCCGTAAATTGTACCAAACTGCGGCAAATTGTAATAACTGGTGCGGTAAATTGTAATAACATCTCTGATTCTTTCTAATTTCCGTAGAAAGTCGAATTCCAGTGTTTGTTCGACTTCATCATGGTCCCATTCCACCAAGAACGAAAAAAAGAAATATTTTGGATTATTTCTATCATTCAAACTGAGAAGCAGGTGCCATAAATTCTAACAAACTGCGGAGAATTGTAATAACAAGCGTGGTAAATTGTAATAAATTAAACTGCGTTAAATTGTAATAACAGGTGCGAAAATTGTAATAACATCTCTGATTCCTTCTAATTTCCAAAGAAAGGCGAATTGCACTGTTTGTTCGACTTTTTCAAGTTTAATTCCTATCCTGCCATGTTTAAAGAAGCAAAAATGGGATTTTGAAGATGTATTTCTATCTTTCCTGCTGTGAAGCTTGTCCAGTAAATTATAATAAAATGTTGAGTACTTTGAAGCAAAATCTTCCGCAAATTGTAATAAACTGCGTTGATTTTTAAGGGTGCAGCTTTAAAACTGCATAATATAAATTACATGTTTTGTGATGTTATGGGTGGGAGAAGTCAACTTGGTCAAGTCAGTGTGGGTTATTTGTCTAGGTTGGGATTTGTTCATGTGGGGTAATGGCGTTCACTCGTGATCAACAAATCATAATCTAGCTACTTATTTTCATTTTCAAGCACTGAACACTGCCTATATTCCTTGACTTAAGGGTATGTAGCATGTTAACCATCTTATCCCCAGGGACATTAAACTAAACCTACAAAGCTTCTTGGCCAATACGACCATGTCTACTTGCATACGTTCAAATCAATAATCTAACAAAGACAACTGTTAACCATGAGAAATAACGGTCTTTAAAAATCACAATTGTATTCCAATGCTCCAGCTTACACGCGAACGTGAACTCACTCTGTACTTACGGTTAAGGAAAGAAGTTGTTTTGGGTTTCAACTTCTTTATTGCGAGGAATACAACGTTTCGGAGAATATACTGAGTCAAAAAAGAAACTTGATATGATCCAGCTGATGTATACTGAGTCAAAAAAGAAACTTCACATTCTATCTTCAGGGCACTATAAAAGAACAAGAGATGGTAAGATGGTTAAATTGTTATTATTTCATTGCTGAGATCTTCCTGATGTACTCGATACACTGACAGTGCCATAATCAGTTCCATTAGGCTACACCGCCGTTCCAAAACATGGGTATACAGAATGTCAAGTCACAAGAATAAAAATGCGAATTTCTCAGTTCAATATCGTGTATGGCCGCCCCGAGCATTCACCACTGCCAAACACCGTCTCCTCATCGACTGCCTGATGCTTGTGAACACGTGGTTGGGGATTCTGCGCCATTGCTCTTGCAAGGCAGCGCCAAGTTCCTGCAAATTCTGAGGTTGGTCCCTAAGACCACGAAGCCTTCTCCCAAGTGCATCCCAAACGTGCTATTGGATTAAGGTCAGGGGACCTCGATGGCCAGTCCATGACGTTGATTCCAGCGTTTTGAAGGAAATTTCGTGTCAACATCGCGGTATGCGGCCGAGCATTATCATGCTTGAACTGTAGACCTGGGCCATGAGCCGCCATGAAAGGAACGAGTTCAGGGGTGAGCACCTGGTCGCGGTAAGCAGCAGCTGTGAGGTTTCCACGGATGACCAGAAGTCGGGAACGGTTCTTCCCACAGAAAGCACCTCACACCATGCAACTTCCGCCCCCGAATCTGTCGACTTCCTCCTGTACACAACATTGGGCGTCGTCTCCAGACTCTATGCCTGCCTGCCGTCCACGAATCTGAGGGTAAACCTGGTTTGGTTCTTGGTTTGAATGTGTTCAAGACTTGTTTGTTGACATGGGACATTTGTTCTTTGAATCTGGTGTCAAGGGGACTGAGGGTTTCTCAGATGTATTGGTGGCCACAGATGCAAATACATCCTCTGGTGTTGTGGTTCCAGAGAAAATGTATCCACCTGATATTGTCACAAATGAACCTGTTCTTGAAATCAATTGAAGTACATGTCACAAATGAACAGGTTGTTTCAGTCATTGTTGTGATTTCGTCCTTTACAGTTTGCTCGATATCTCAAAGTGCGCACGCTAGGAGAACGACAAAATGTTGTAGTTACGTTGTTTTTGTATGGTATTTACGGTTATTTCAATTTGACCCATATATCGATTTAATTTGACGCACAGACATGTTGAAGCATGGAATCCATATGGTTTATAACGTATTTATTTCACGAAAAGTATATGGACTGGATTGGTCAACAAACTCAAAGGAACTTATAAGAAGACTGTTCCAATGTACATAGATAGATGAACCATTTTTGTTATCATGACAAGGAAAACAAACAACAAAAATTCTATCACATGAAATTTCATATGCCAACATACCCATAAATCGTCTCAGTGCTCTTAGAGACATACCTTATGTTGGTTGAACATTCATAAGTATATTGTGTACTATTTTAGAATATAATTTCAATTATTAACACAAAATAAATCATCGGGAAGAAGGATGATATCAATAACGGCGGTATCTGGAAATCAGCCACACATCTGGATCATTAATTTAATGGATTCATTCATTCATTCATAAATTCATTCCATTATTCATTCTGTCATTCCATCATCCATGCCATCATTAATTCCATCATAAATTCATTCCATCATTCATTCCAACATAGATTCTGTCATTCCATCATTCATTCTCATTCATTCCTTCATCACTCATTCCATCATTCATTCATTTCAACTTTCATTCATTCATTCTATCATCCATTCATTTCAACATTCATTCACTCATTTATTCATTCCATTATCCATTCTAACATTCATTACATTATCCATTCCAACATTCATTCATTTCAACTTTCAATCCTTCGATCATCCATTCCATCATTCATTCATTTCAACTTTCATTCTGTAATTCCATCATCCATTCATTCATTCCATCATAAATTCATTCCATCATTCATTCAATTATTCAATCCATCATTTATTCTATCATCCCAACATTCATTCATGCCATCATTCATTCTGTCATTCCATCATTCATTCAATCCATCATTCATTCTATCATTCCAACAATTATTCATTCCATCATTCATTCATTCCATCATTCATTTCAACATTCATTCATTCATTCAACCGATCATTCATTCCATCAATTTATTCACTTCAACATTCATTCACTCATTCATTCATTTTAAGATTAATTCATTCGATCATCCATTCCATCATTCATTCATTCCAACATTCATTCTGTCATTCCATCATTCATTCATTCATTCCATCATTCATTCTATCTTTCCAACAATTATTCATTCCATCAGTCATTCAATCCATCATTCATGCCATCATTTATTCATTCATCCATTCCATCACTCATTCATCATTCATTCATTCGATCAACCATTCCATCATTCAATCCTGATGGCAGGGATCCCACCTGCCCAGCGCCTTATTGCTTTGATCATTATGTCATTGTTGTCCGTACTTATTGTTTTATCAATATCGGTGCTAATTATTTGTTCTGGCTTCCATTTGTTTGTTCTGGTCTCGATTTTTCAAATGTTCATCACCTATCACACTAATTCACACTGTGAAATGGTGTCTTCCATTAGTTTCATTGTGTAGCCTGCATCTTTGTTGTCTTTTTTACTTTAGTTGTTCTTACATGTACATATATATGTTCTCTGCCTTATACCAATCATTCACTTGATGAAGGAGTAAGTATATACTTCGAAACGTTGTATTCCTCGCAATAAAGAAGTTGACATCCATAAAAAGCTTATTTCCGTAACCGTAAGTACAGAGTGAGTTCACGTGGGCGTGTAAGCTGGAGCATTGGAATACAATTGTGATTTTTAAAGACCATTATTTCTCATGGTTAACAGTTGTCTTTGTTAGATTATTGATTTGAACGTATTTATTGTATGTAAGTAGACATGGTCGTATTGGCCAAGAAGCTTTGTAGGTTAGTTTAAATGTCCCTGGGGATAAGATGGTTAACATGCTACATACCCTTAAGTCAAGGAATATAGACAGTGTTCAGTGCTTGAAAATGAAAATAAGTAGCTAGATTATGATTTGTTGATCACGAGTGAACGCCATTACCCCACATGAACAAATCCCAACCTAGACAAATAACCCACACTGACTTGACCAAGTTGACTTCTCCCACCCATAACATCACAAAACATGTAATTTATATTATGCAGTTTTAAAGCTGCACCCTTAAAAATCAACGCAGTTTATTACAATTTGCTGAAGATTTTGCTTCAAAGCACTCAACTTTTTATTATAATTTACTGGACAAGCTTCACAGGAGGAAAGATAGAAATACATTTTCAAAATCCCATTTTTGTTTCTTTAAACATGATAGAGGTCAGAATTGATCTTGAAAAAGTCGAACAAACAGTGCAATTCGCCTTTCTTTGGAAATTAAAAGGAATCAGAGATGTTATTACAATTTACTGCACCAGTTATTACAATTTGCCGAAGTTTATTACAATTTACCGCGCTTGTTGTTACAATTCTCCGCAGTTTGGTACAATTTACGGCACCTGCCTTTGAGCTCGAATGATAGAAATAATCAAAAATATTGCCTTTTTTCGTTCTTTGAACACGCCAGTGGTGGAATGGGACCATGATGAAGTCGAACAAACACTGGAATTCGACTTTCTTTGGAAATTAGAAGGAATCAGAGATGTTATTACAATTTACAGCACCTGTTATTACAATTTGCCGCAGTTTATTACAGTTTACCGCGCTTGTTGTGACAATTTGCCGCAGTTTGGTACAATTTACGGCACCTGCCTTTGAGTTCGAAAGACAGAAATAATCCAAAATATTGCCTTTTTTCGTTCTTTTAACACGCCAGTGGTGGAATGGGATCATGGTAAAGTCGAACAAACACTGGAATTCGATTTTCTTTGGAAATTGGAAGGAATCAGAGATTTTATTACAATTTACCGCGCTTGTTATTACAATTTGCCACAGTTTGTTACAATTTACGGCACCTGCTTCTCAGTTTGAATGATAAAATTACTTCAGAATATTGCCGTTTTTTCGTTCTTTTAACACGCCAGTGGTGGAATGTGACTATGATGAAGTCGAACAAACACTGGAATTCGACTTCGAAGGAATCAGAGATGTTATTACACCTTACCACACCAGTTATTACAATTTGCCGGAGTTTGTTACAATTTTCGGTTCCTGCCGATGTTTTCAACATCAGGGTTGTGATTTTTATAAGGCTGGAATTCGGCCTTCTTTGGTAATTAGAAGGACTCAGGGGGCCGGTGTTTTCCAAGTCCGGGTTGTGGTTTTTTTAAAGTTTAGTCTCACATTTGAACATCATGAATGTTTCCTTCCTAATAGGCAATAAAATGTATTTTATTACAATTTGCCGCAGTTTTTATTACAATTTACCGCGATGGAGTTATTACAATTTACCGTGTATTTTTCTTACAGTTTACCGCGGTATTACAATTTACGTCGTAACATGGGTATATGTATTTCATCTTCCCATTCTTCGTCTTCGCTGGGATAAGTATTATGATTATTGTTACTTGATAATGTCAAATCTAATGGTGAGTGGATATCGCCTAGAATTTCTGAATAATCCATAATTTTGAAATCTGATCTGGTAGCTTCTCATGACACTAATACATAATCTTCAGCACTTTTTGTCCTGCAGGTACATTCACCTTTGTCCTTGTGATGGGCTCTGCCATTAGGTATAGTCACGGAGGTGCTTGCAAACACGTCAGTACGCTTCTCTCCATATTTTCATGAATTTGTCTTTTGATATTCTATGTTTTGATTAATCACAATTTCCTACAGTACTTGCTACACCACGCAACACGATGCATTCAATCCCAGTCACCCAAAGGTCATCCATCCTGGTCATTGAGAATATGAATCACGATAGTTAAGGATAGGATGGAATGTCTAAATATACATTTGGTTATTTCCTGTATACACCCACAGCAAAAATAACTCGGTTTCCGCATTGCGGAAACCTGGTAGAAAGTGGACTGAAACTTAAGTTTCCACCTAGAATCCAGTGAGTTTCCGTTCTTTAACATTGAGTTTCCGCAATAACGGAAACTTACAATTACCCACTTTCTAAGGGTTTCCGCAAGGTTTCCGTTACCCACACTCCAACAGGTTTCCGCAAGGTATCCGTTACCCACACTCCAAGAAGTTTCCGTTGAGTTTCAGTTAACTTTGAATCCTTCAGGTTTCCGCAAGGTTTCAGTTATTAAGACTCCAAGAGGTAGTTTTAGTAGGTAAAAACAACTAAATTGGTTGTTTCTGAGTCTAAAATAAAAAAAGAAATTAATGTCCTTCATAGTAAAAAATTGCCAAAACCCGCCACCCCCTTTATATTTATTTAAACAAACTACTACTCAGACAAAATTTCAAATCTATAGGGCGTGTGATGACTCCATTCTTTCACACACACACACACACACACACAGAGAGAGAGAGAGAGAGAGAGAGAGAGAGAGACACACACACACACACACACACACACACACACACACACACACACGCACACCGTACATTTAGGTTTTGATTACACTTAAACCTGTTCTTAGCATAATGATAAAAAATAAATGTAAATGTACATGCGTGTTAGTGTGCAAGTGGTTTGTGTGTTTTTGAATGTGCAAGTCATTCCTCTCTAAATAAGGAGAAATCAACTGACGGGATTTTGTGATTTGTGACAATGTATAATTGTAACATTGAAACATAGACATACTATGAGAACACTGTGATGTATATGGGTGTTATTGGTTTGTGTTTTTGGTGTGTGTATTCCTATATGTTAGTGCTACTGAGCATATTTTGATGATATTTTAACAAATGTTTATGATGACTAAAGAGAAATCGACTGACTGACTGATTTTGTATTTATTTACTTTTATGTCCATGCGATGTTGAGATAACTGTAGTTGAAATGAGTTTACTATATAGTTGAATGTATTATGTGATACATTTTATTCAATCATCATTTCATGTGGACATATGGTCATCACTGAATACTAATGATTGAAACCAAATGGAGCCATGCATATTCTGATTTACTGAAACTTACGTAACGTGGTTAATGTGATTAATAGAAACGGAAATCAAAGGGAAACGTAATTGAACTAAGTAAATAACTGAATCCATCTGAAAGTAGAGGATAACGGAAACCCAATGGAACGTCATAGGGATCTGGGTAACTGAAACTCACTGGAACCTTACGGGAATCTGGGTAACGGAAACGCACTGGAGCCCTACAGGAATCTGGGTAACGGAAACGCGCTGGAGCCTTATAGGAATGTGGGTAACGGAAACGCACTGGAGCCATACCGGTTTCTGTGTAATTTGTAGAGAAGGAAATGTAGAAAAACGGTCCGGAAACCTAATTGAAAATTAAGTTTCCATTTCATTTCCGTTAGGTTTCCGGTGTCCGGAAACCAAGTTATTATTCCTGTGCTAAAAGATATTCTAGATTATTCACATCTTCTAAATCTTTATCAAATAATCCTAAACAATGGCCAACAGTGAAATTCACAGAATATATATCACTAATATCTCCACTCCTGGCATTAAAGTCCCCACAGAGATACATTAGACAATGTGAGGATATTCAGTATTTATTCAGTGAGGACAGTGAAGTGGTCACCACGTGCAAACTTAGATTGTTGAGGGGTATATAAACTGTTCCAAGAAAGAGATGTTTACTTATTTTCAGAAGATGCTTATCGATTTTAACCCATAGTACACAATCATATGTGTTATGGTAATGACTTACGTCCTTTACTGTTCATGTTCTTCTGTTTGTGTTCCAAGTTGCCAGGTTATGTGGTCTAGTATCCTCGTTATGTTTTCCGTTTTAACAAACTATTCATTGACTATTTATTTTGATGATCACAAAATATGACGAAACAAAATGTGTTCATTTACCTGTCAATATACTACAACATGATCTAGATTAAAATGCACATTAAAGGGGCTTGCACCATGTTCCTTCGTTCTTTATTGTCAAGTTATGTGTTTGCATAGTTGGTATTCCTCAAAAGGTTAAATTTGTGATGAATACAATAATGTTTCTGCTTGTATGTATTTTCTTTGAGTTGTTTTTGCATTGATTATCTCTGTATATGTGCGTGTTCAAATGGTAATATTTAAACAATCATCAGATACCGATCTGATAAAGATCAATATTTCTAATATGCAGAAACAGATTTCAAAGGAAAGTTAAGGGTAAGGTCATAATTAAATACTGTGAATGAACCATTGGACGTAAGTGATGACACCAGACGTTCGGTGAGCATGTCCTGCCCAAAAGTTCACAATAACTTTAGAGTGGTGACAATTCTTAAATTTATACTTTTCGAGTTGGACAGATAGCTTCCAGGTTCTAACAGAGATTTGATTATAAAATAATTATTAAGCTTAGTGGTTTCATCTATGGTGTGTACCGATGTTTGTTTCCACCAATCCTGTAACCCTTCCTTACAAATTCTAAGTTAATGGAAGACTACACTAACACCTTGTTCCAGCCAAACAATACCAAATCCAGGATTGCTTTTGGATGTTTCTCTGGTACCTTATATAGTTTATAGATCTTATCTTGAATTTACAACTTAATATATTGAATTTTCAACTTATTATCTTAAATTTTCAAGATAATAAACAAACTTCCCTGACCCTAAAAGTTGAAAATTCAAGATATGATCTATATGTTTTTGCTGCAATCTAAATTGTATTAGTTAAAATGTATAGTCACATCGGCAATATTTCAGCCATGTCGTGACTAAAACAGTTAATATGTCATTGAAAGGACTTGACTTAAAGACCTAATGATTAATTCTCAAAATCACACCACCATCACACTACTTTTGACATCCAAGAGAAGGGTTTCATAAAAAAACTGAACAAAATCCCTAGAATGTCATTGACCAAAGTTGAATGAGAGTGGAAGGCGACAATGTGGAGGAATATATCATTTTAACGTGTTTAGGTCAAGCATACAACTCGTCAGTCAAACCTCATAATCACAATCCCAACGGTAAACTGAAACACACTTTGAGCATCAAGATTTACTACCATATGAACACAAAATACGTTTTACAAGACTTAAAATTATTAAGGGTTTGAACAAATATATATTGCCGCAAGATGCTGTAGAAATACTTAGGCTTATAGTCTATAAAAATATCAGATTTCCATCAGAATTTTTTTTTAATCTTCATACAAAATCCCAGGCTCCCCTGTCGTCTGTTTCTCATCGCCTGACCGGCTCCAATTTGACCACCGACTCGATTGATTCTTTCTGTGTATTTCAGCCGTCTCGAACTCAAGACCGAGCGAACAATCATTCAATAATTTTTTTCCCATATCAGTGAGGAACATGAAGTTAGAAACGGATTCGTGATTGGGAATTCGAATCCCGAATATTTAAAAGACAAAACAGATTCGGGATTCGAATCCCCAATACCCAATGCGAATCCGTTTCTAAACATAAAATTCAGATTCGGGATTTGAATCCCGAATGTGAACATAAAATTCAGATTCGGGATTCGAATCCCCATTGTGAACTATGCATGGATACATTTTTGGACTTGGTTATGGATAATGAAAAACACTTGCGTATGGTTTAAGAAAAATATATAAACTCTTAAAAAAAAAAGAAACTTGACATGCTGTTTTGGAGTTTTTGAGAAATATCTGGATGACCAAGGTGCATATGCTATTTGTAATTTCCGAATATCAAAGGACACAGAGGATAAATGCTGCATTTAGTTTTCTGGGACATATGGCACTTCAGAGGAAAGCATCCACTTGAAAGATATACTGAAAGCCATTAAAAACGCAATTTGACATTCATACTTTCTTTACTCACACTAATTTCAACATATATAAACCTAACAGGCAGATATGTTTTAAGTGAACATCTGTGAATAATTTCATCTGAAAATGTCCAGTCAACAACAACATCAGTGACGCAACAACGACATCACACAAAGGAGGGGTCACTTGCAGTCAATATCGTGTGTGTCCACCGTGCGCTGCAAGACATGCTCGCAGTCTTTGGGGCATTGAAAGACACACATTTCTCAGGAACAGCTGTTGGATGGTCTGCAGCCTCTGATGGTCTGTGGTCAGATCTTGACCCACCCCCCACCCCCATCCAAAACGATCATGTTCAAGGACACAGTTTCGCGCATGTCTTTCTCCTTTACGTCGATAAATCTGTTGACGTCCATCTGCAAAGGATAAGTTAAACCTGGATTCATTTGAAAAAATGACATCTGGCCATGTCCTGTTGCCAAGATTTGCCCCATTTGCTGCCCATCGCTGTCTGGCAAGTCTGTGGCGGTGCAATAAGGTTGGACCACGGTACGGGTGACGACACCGGATGTTGAAGGCAGCAAGGCGTCCTTGCACCTTTTGGGCGCTGAAATGACGTTGACTTGCCCCAATTGTCCTCCTTGCCTAATCATCAGCTGTTTGGAACCGATTTCGCAAGTGTGAAACTCGGATATTGCGGTTTTGTCGAGCTGTTATCACAGGTGGTGCACCAGGTCGCGGACGATCAGCAACACTTCCGGTAGCCCGAAAACGTTGTCTGAGTCGACTTATAGTGGATGGATGCACATTAAAGTGCCTGGCAATCATCACATCTGAAGCACCTTGGCTGACCATAGCGATAACCTGATTCCTTTCGTCTTGTGTCAAGTGTGGCATTTTCTCAAAGTGATTGAGTTCCACAATTCCTTGTGCTTTTACAGGGCCTTGGTGCAGGTAATGCATGTGCACAACGTGTTTCATGAATGTGGTTGTGTTTACGAGAAATGTCAAAGGTTCAGTTTTAAGTATCAAAGTTCAAGTGAGAGGAATGCTCCGGGACTCGAACTCGAAATGGGCCAGAATAACAGCCTTTTATCCTCTGTATCGCAGGAAAGAATCTTCAATAGAACGTTTGCGAGTTTCAGGACAACAAATACCAATTGCATCTTTAATGGCTTACAGTATAGTATTTCAATACTGACGTGTATGGTTCTATTGATCTTGGTGCATGTTTGCGAACAGATGCCACCTCGTCAGAAATCTCAGCCACTGAGCTAGTGGTGTCTGTGGATGTATTGTAACAATCTATTACAAAGTGCCTTGAAGGAACTGAGTACTTGAACGGAAATATGAAACAGCTGAAGTACTTCCAAAACCCTTGTCTTGTATTTACCCTTCATTTGATGTTTGTAGTGGTGACAGTGGAACAAGACCAGCAGCTCACTTTTCATCCCACTGGCATCAGCTTGTGCCAAGCTGAATGTATGAGGTACAGTTTCTGCAAATCTATTGCGTTTACAGGAAAAAACTTAACATGCCAATTATCAAATCAAGTTCGCAAGTCAGAAAAGAAGAATGGATTCACCATTATTTGTTTGGATTTTCAAGTAAGTTGTGGTTTTTTACTTGAAATCATTGTACTGAGAACAGTACACCACATAACGTACATTATCCATAAAGGTTATGACAGTTTGGTTTTCGAGGAGATAATTGCTATAAACTCTGTAAAGTCTACGAGTGACAAATTGTGTTTGAAACGGATAATTTTAATGTGTTGGTAAGCAAACATACCAAAATATTAAGCCCCTAATATATTAAGTTTTATAGTTATAAAATGTTACTATTTTAAGTATTTTCAGTATTTAACATAAGAAACTAATTATTGATACACTTCAATTTATATTTCGTTTTATCAATAGTATAAAATACGTGTTTTTAGGACACAGAGGGCAGTTCAGTTAATCTACTTTAGTAAGAAATCAATCTGTCATACGTCCGTTAGCGGTTCACAATTAGGTCTTCTGAACTGATGACTATTTCTGTATAAAACTTGCAATACAGGGTCCCGGAAAGCGTTCGTACATGTAGTACTACAATATTCGTAAGCCTATAATAAACTTTACAGTTACAATAGCTCGTATTGCTGGAAACGTTTTGGGGATCGGGCCCCAGATCAATTTCGAGGAAGGTGAGGTATCATTGTTCCAGAATTCTGAAAACGACTATTGTTTTTTATATATTTATGTTTTTGTAACATGCGACTTTAAGTATTGTCTATGGTCAAAACACGATATAACTGTACGACAAAGATCTTTGTATGAGATCTTCATCTTATTTGAATATCACTATATTGGTATGACATTGGCACCAATGATATTTAACTATGTGTGAATAAATAACAACAATGTCAAATATGTACAAGTATATATGTACAAAGTGCAGTGGATGTAACATTTAACAATATTGATAGCTATAGCAGTATTTCTTGTGACACAATGTGTGCCTGCTTTTCTTTAAAACCGATGACCAAATATGCTAGTCGATCTCATTTTCAATAATTCTGTTCAGACCATTTCGAAAGTCAATATGATGGACACTATAACGATAGTCTGCAATGTACAAATACTTATGCATGGAGCCTAATTGACTAAATCTGAGTGGGGTACCATATCTCAAGAACCCTCATACTTCTTAAAAACGGTATTCTCCAGATTGGCTTCAAAAATTCAAAATGTTATAAAGATTATATCATGAAATGACAAAATGTTTGTAATAACTGTATTAAGTTCATAAATCATTCAAATTGGCGGTGTAGTCTTTTTACTGTAAGTGCAAGTCATCTCAATATCCGGGTCAGTCATCTTGCTGAGGACATTTCCAAAATTATCACTTTATCATATTGTTGAATATCCACTGAATATCCTTGATCCCCAGTACGAGAGTACATTTGAGAGCTTTGGTGATGCATTTACCCAGATGGGCTTCGTTTTTTGGTTGTTGTTTTTTATTTTAAAAACCTGCAATACACTTTAAGTATCACCAGCAGGCCTAACCCGGTCCGACTTCTTTGACTCAAATCAGAATGTTCTTTGAAACCTATGAGGATATTTTGGTTTAAATGTATGGCTTCTATTTTTGTTTAAATATAGTCTAATGATGTGCACGTGTCCTTCACATTTGTTGCTCTTGTCGAAGACCATATGAATTATTTACTATATACCTGGATCAAGGAGAATGTTGCCAGTGAGTCAGCGAGCGAATAAATGTGTTTGATTTAACACACTTTTTCAATAGTATTCTCCTCAGACCATAACGTATCAGCTTCATGTCGTGTCGGAACTGACAATCAGATCTATTAGTGATATTCCAATATCGAGATAAAGGTAATAATTTGTTTCGCATTGCCCAACAGACCCTTGTGATGGAAAAAGAATGTTCCTTTGAGAACTATGAGGATAATTTGGTTTAAATGTATGGTTTCTATTTTTGTCTAAATATTGGCTAATGATGTGCACATGTCCTCCACATTTGTTGTTCTTGTCGAAGACCGTGTGAACAGACTAACTTGAATTATTTACGTTTTTTGCTTCTGGGCAAAGGTTCGAAACGGCACCTGTTCTTTGGGGGCACACAGTCCGGACATGAGATGTCTGAAGACACGATCTGGAAAATATACCTGGATCAAGGAGAATGTTGCCAGTGAGTCAATGAGCCAATAAATGAGTTTGATTTAACATCGCTTTTTGAACAGTATTCTCGTCATATCACAGCGTATCAGCTTCATGTTGTGTCGTGTCATGTCATGTCATGTAGTAAAACTACGACGGAGGTGACAATCCGATCTATGAGTGATCCTGTGAAAATACAGACAGTTAAAACCTGACAGTATATTTACGCAGTGATCAATGATCTTATTTGAGCCTATTACTATATTGGGAGTAATATATTCCAATACAGAGATAAGGTACATATTTCTTTTCTCATTGCCCAACAGACCGTTTTTGGCCTCAGACTTGAAAATTAAAAAAGAAGCCGTGTTTTTTTTATTTCCACCGACTCGATCGCTCAAAAAATGAAAAGGTGGGTTTTCTTCCGCCGACTCGAACTCAAGATTTAGCAACTGCTCATTCCATTGCTTTCTTGTGTCAGCGATAGCAGGAAGGATGTAGGTAGAGGCAGGTTAAACTTCAAAAAAAGGTTTAGTTTAGTTTAAAAGTAGTGTAATCTGTGTCATGGATTCAAAATTTGCAATGTTTACAACAGATGATTTTGCTGTAGAAAACTTAGCCCCTGAATACCAAAGGAAACAGAATAAATAATCTTTAAAAACAAGGCTTTTCAGACATATGCAGATTTTCCCAATAGTTATACTACAACAGACTCACAGTTACAAATGTGTTTACCAAGAATTGTACATTCTTATTTATTACTTGTATTAAACTGATTGACCGACCGACCGACCGACCAACCTACCGAACCAAGTTTAGGTCAAGGTGGCTATGAGAAACGCATGACAAAATGCTGCCCTGAAACAGATGCAGGTCTGACTACATGTATTGTAATAGTAATAAACGTAAGGTTGGAAATAGCAGACGTAGTTGCTATTGTTGTTTGACAGTTTTACCAGTCACTGTTGACACTTTCAGTGATTTTGCAATTATTGGCATATAATAGCGAACCTTCAGCAAATATGAGTTAAGTTGGGTTTTGCGTCACATCGGCATTATTCCAGCCATATAGTGACGACAACAAGTTTGCATTAATAAACATTGTAAGTACATACTCGGAATGAGTTTTATTTCAATAACAAATATTCATTACATTGTCATTTAAAAGCAGAAAAAGTCATAGCACCAAATTTAAAGGCAGGCAATTTGTTAGTCACATTTCACAGTTACAATTTATGATAGTCAAATATGACTTTTAACGAGTAACCGTATAACATTCATTACATAGGTATCTATGGTCTCTCCACTAGCGTTCGCTACACGATCGTGTATAAGGGATATTGCACGTAGTGCCTGTAACTAATGGTGATTTTTGATACTATCTGCAGATCTGGCAATATACAATGAACACTTATTAAATCCTTATTGTATAATAACAGGAATGATTAATGCCACATCGATGTCAGTTGATGAATTGCAAAAAAAGCATCTGCAACCGTCTTCGAGCTCTGGTAAGTTGGAAACAACAGTATGTGATTGGTTTTTCAATACATCCCTTTAAAGTTTGTTTTAAACCACTAGAAGTGAACAGTAAATCAAACTGCACAAGTAAACTGAATCAAGAAAAATCAGTGGGAATATACATGAAGAATAGGAGAATCTATAGTAATACTGACGTTACATGGCACAACCTATGATTTAAAACTCCAGAATATCGGGTAAATTAGTAAGGTGAGTCAGTGAGTTTAGTTTTACGCCGCACTCAGCAATATTCCAGCTATATGGCGGCGGTCTGTAAAAACTTGAGTCTGGACCAGACAATTCAGTGACCAACAGCATGAGCTTCGATCTGCGCAATTGGGAACCCATGACATGTGTCGACCAAGTCCGCGAGCCTGACCGCCCGATCCCGGTAGTCGCCTCTTACGACAAGCATAGTCGCCTTTTGTGGCAAGCATGTGTTGCTGAAGACCTATTCTACCCCGGATCTTCACGGGTCAAATTAGTACAGTCAGATTCACAGCAGAATGAACAGTGTGTATTGAGTTCTCCTCTCATTTCCGTAACATGAAAGTCTGTTGTGGTAAAGTTCGGATTGTCTGGTCCACACTCGATTATTTACACACCGCCGCCATACAGCTGAAATATTGCTGAGTGCTAACTAACTAAACTCACTCACTCGTAAAGTTCGTGTTTCAACAAAATGTTATAGTACAAGAATTTCGAGCAAACATTTCAGTAACACAAAACCACAGATTGGATATTTCGTAATCCGCAATTTAGTAGTAAATTATTTTTATTGCCATTTCTTCGCTTTCTTAACTTCAGGGGTGTTTTTAAAGAAATGCAAAACAGGGGTTTGTTTTCTTAAAAATGCATGGAGAAAAATTGGAAACAGTTTCAAATTGTCCCTGCTTCAACAAAAGCCCCATTCACATGGACACTTTTCTTCAGTAAAACTACTTACAGTGGCAAATATACGCCTGGAGTAAATGGACATAAGTAAAAGTATATTTGCTGCACATGAGGAGGTCTAGTAAAAGAATATTTACTTATAAGTATATGCTCCTGGAATATTTTGGTCACGTGAACATGTTTTAAATTTGCTAATATGTAAGCATTTTATATCCACGATACTTGAAAATCACTAAAGTAATTCTTAATGCACAAGATCATGCCTACACAGATTAAAGATAAGCACTGATTGAATAACTGTCCACATGAACAAAACTGCTTCAACATTATTATCCAATGATCATGAGATCTGCATAACTTTTCCATTGCACACAGAATAGCTTCCCTAGCAAACTTTATCTTCTTCATCAGTTGCAGTTTTCTTGGATAATTTTGCATATATTATGCGGAATAACACAAGCAGTGATGATGCTACTGACAAACACGACATCCAGACACTTTGTCAGACATCGACATCGTATTTTCAAGCAACCAAATGTATCATCAATGGTCATCCGTGTGCGAATCTATAGATGAAATGCTTCTGTGCCTCTGAAAGGTTGGCAATGTGTATGTAGGCCATTGAAGCCAGAGTTCAAAGGGTATGCTGCATGAACCAAAAATACGACTGGCATTGATACTTGCTTGTCTTTGAACAATTTGTTTGTCTCCCTCTGGTTCTGAGCTGCCAAAATACCAAAATAGGATCGAGGACTTTACCGGGCCAACCTACATTGGGAATTTCACATATTTCGCTATCAATCTCTCTGTAATTACATTTCAGACATCTTGTATGTATTTGTAAACTCTTAAGAGTCCATCACCGAAGAGGTTGCCAATAGTTCTACACCCCTCAGGAAGCACGCCAATAGATTGTTATGACCAGTTTATGATCAAAGTCAAGAGGGTCCATCATATTATGCATCATGTGCGGAAACATTATTGTAGTTCTTCGCAAAGAAAACATAAATGTTTTTCTTGTCATGCCGAAAATATTCTGTCCGCAATATACATCATCCTTAATCCAAAGGCTAGACAATTACAAAGTGAAAGCCTGCTCAGCCACATTGTCTCAAACAATTAAATATGCTTGAATTTTATTACAGTTTACTTCGGCCTGACATGATAATCATGTGACCACAAAGTAAATATGCTTTTGCTCACGTGAATATATATACTTATATAAATTTACTTATATAAGTATATTTTGTCCATGTGAATGAGACTTAAGCAGCAAACGAAATTGTGAACACAGAAATAAAAAATTAATATATTTTTGAATTACATGTGTACACAAATGCAACACTGTAATATGTGAAAAGGAACTGAACACATATGCATGTGCTACCTTTTGTGATGCCTGTGATTTTGGCATGGTCATTTGTTTTGGTTCTGTCTAGTTTGCAGTAAAGAATACTTGAATGGGATTTTAAATTGACTCCCATAAATGTATGAATTATTTAGAAACACGCATTAGATGTTTTTTTGCCCAGTGGAACCCGTATGTATGATAACAGTTAAGATTAATCAAACCTCCACATGTTCGATGAGTCCGTGCAGTGAAGGTGTCTTATTCTGTGGTTATCACGTATGTGATTAATGACATGTAGTATTTGCTCTGATACTCTTTTAAAGGCGCCACAGAAAGTGGCAGAAAAGGCACAGATAAAGGGAAACGAAAACACAGTGTTCCAGTAACAACGAAAGGCAGTGTTGCCAACTGCGAAACTGGAAAGTTCCCGTGCGGACCAAAATCAAAGCCACATTGTTGCCACTCTTGGAAATGGACCGGTCGTGGAACAGAGTGTATCAAGTCGACTTGGAAAACAACAGTAATATTAATTCCTTACTCTTTGTAAATGTAGACTGACACTTATCGGTCAAGCTCCGATAAGTGTCTTGATAGCACCCTTGAATAATCAAATTCCACAGTTTGAAAGTTGCTTCACTGACAAATATACTTGACATAGGAAAAATTTGAATTTTGGGAAAATATTTGACACAAACCAATCTATGCTGAATCCCAACATGTGGTTGCCGACGACGAAACGTTAGTAAAAACAAAATCACAAAAACACACTCTACATTAAATGCACGTGTATCATGAAATTGTGTATCACCCGGAGGTGAAGCCTATGACTATCGGCTTTAAAAAGCCACATCAATGGTACTCCATACATTGCTTTAAGCCACTATAGACGACAAAATAATGAAAAGAAGCTCAAGGCACACAACGCCATCGCCCGTTTACAATGACGGGCATCGTAGCATGCGGTGTCAAGGCACTTCAGCTTGTACAGATAGACCATCTTAAACCTATGGACCCGATACAACAATACTGGGAGTGTTAATGACAGACCCAGGTCAGGTCGACCTAGAGTTACCATCGCCGTCCAGGATCGCTACATCCGGTTGAGACATCTTCGTTCAAACACCACGGCCCCATCATCCACAACAATCCAAATCCCTGGACTGCGCCGAATCTCCGACCAGACAATGCGCAATTGGCTATGGGAAGCCAGACTTTTTGCCAGATGACCAGTTCAACGTCACGTCATTCCCTTCATCAACGTCAACGGTTGATCATTTGAGCATGACAATGCTCGACCTCACTTTGCACGTGTTTGACATGACTTCCTCCAGCAAAACAATGTTCAGGTGTTACCTTGGCATTCTCGATCACACCATTGAACAGCTATGGGATACTCTTTATCGACGCCACCTCAGACACTACAAGAACTGCACACAGCACTTCAGCAAGAGAAACATTCCTCAAGATATCTCCTTTCTACTATGGGTCACCGCTGCCACGCTGTTATCGATGCCCATAGTGGTCACACAAGATGCTGACATTTTACTCTGACCAAGTGGCTTTTAATAGTCCTCTGTAGTTTTACCGAACACTTTCTGGATAATCATGTTTTGGAAATTTGTAAAGTGATTATCTTACTGTAATTGAGCAATGATGTCATGTTTGAATCAGTTATATGCACTCAGTAAGTAAACTCCAAAACAGCATGTCAAGTTTCTATTTTGAAGAGTATATATATATTTATCGAACCATAAGCCTGCATTTTTCATTAGCCATAAGCAAGTCCAAATATGTCTCCATTCAAAGTTTTGTCATAAGGTTTTGCCTTCTTAAGAAAATTAGTTTGACGTTCAAGTATCTGACAAAACATTAAATTTTCCTGAAATGAATCGATGTCAGATATTGTAATGGTCTTGATGATCTAATAAGGGTAACATCATGTATGCTCACCTTATCTGGTTCAGTTGGTGTTATATAATCCATTTTGACGGCAGAACATAAGGCAGTGTGCATCACATAGCTATTGTTACTTTCATGTATCACACACATGTGTACAACACATATATCGTATTCAAAGATCAGTAAGATCATTCGTTCCACTGAAGACAATTGTGTAATCTACACATATGCTAGCGTTCTATTATTTAATGTTTCCACGAAAAGTATTTTTGTTGGAGAAATATGTACATTTCATGCCATTAATAATAATAACAATCTCTTGCATCCCAAGTACACTGTTGTCGCTACTGTTAATGGTGCCCTTTGGTTTGCGGTACCTCCTAATCTATTGGCGCAGATAGAGAGTGTGCCCTGGTTCTCCATCGGGAACACAACTCTTTTTGCCACTAAGGCTGAGGTTCGTCCCGGAAAGTTCTTGAAAATGACTAGGACTGCACGGTATTACCGGTATATCGCAATACGCTTTTCAAACAATACGTATTGCAATATTGTTTCTGAGAACCGGTATATTGGGTAAAAACATACATCAAGATTTTGATTATGTTTGTGGTTTAAATTAAAATCTACACAGTCATACTTTCATTCACAACAAATGTTTTTCCTTCGTTATTCAATCAGAACGGCACACTGTAATGTTATGAAGTGTATACATAAAAAATAGAATCCATGACTGTGCAACCTAATTTTGAGATTTCTGTTATCAGACCCATAACATACATGTTTAGGGACTTATAAAGTTCCCAATATATCGCAATACGTATCGCGATACGGATACCTGAATCGCAATATATTGCAATACAATTATTTGCCAATACACAGCTCTAAAAATGACAACTATAAAATTCTTTGAAATAGGCTTTTGTAGAACCTCAAAAGATATCCAAGTAAAAAAACTGACCATGTCCTGTTTAATTACAAGCCAACGAAATTATTTATATCATATTCTCCGGATAGTTCTTGGTGTGTTCGACTACGTTGTCCTTCCTGGGAGAAATCCACTTCGCTGTCTGGGCTGCGAGTAGAGGGTACCTGAGCTGATAATGAGCCTTACCAGCCTGTCAGGACCTCCCAACTCTTGTTTGCTGTAGTCGAGCTTAATATCTAAAACATAGCAATAATGACAATCTTATATATTTATCAATTCTAATGGGAGGGTGTGGTTTGATAAGCTTTGAGGCTAATAGTGACAGATTTGTATTATGTATTTGTGCACTTATGTTGCCGGATTATCCTCTTGTGAAGCATGTCAAAACTTCACCCTTAAAACTCCTTTTGACGAAAGCAAGCCTTTCCATTAGATCAGAAAGGAGCCAAGGCTGTCGAACACGATCTCAACGTCTATGCAGAATTTGTTGGTGGCTCTGTACGGAAATGAGAGTCAACCCAGCAAACTGTCATATCAAATCAGCACAGGGAAGGCTCTCTGGACGACCACTCACTACATCGAGTTTACGTGCAGTGTGTTGAGAAGAGCAACCCTGATGAGCCGTTCGTCTTGATGAAATCGGTTTTCCTGAAAAGTGAAACAGGATTTCCATTTGCTGTTCTGGACCGGCCACGTCCCATTTTTACCCACTAATATGTGACTTTACGTCAAAATATGAACATAAAATGTACATTTTGTAATATATTCAATGAGAGAGTCTAACGCCTTGTCATTGTTTTGACACTTTGGGTAATACGGAACGCTGCAGTGTTGGAGAGTCTTCATTTTCTACGGAAGGTTCTTGGAAAGTTCGCGAGGACGCCCTTCACAAGACTCACAGACTCGTTGACACATCATCGTATCCGTATAATGAAGATCGATGCTCATGCTGTTGATCACTGGAATGACTCGTTTATTTACAAACCGCCGCCATATAGCTGGAATATTGCTGAATGCAGCGTAAAACTAAACTCACTCACTCATAAGAGAAGTCCCAGGGCACGGGTACCTAATCAGCCTGAACGTGCCAGTACAACCCAGCCTCTCTCTGCTGCATTTCATTTTAATCTGTAAAACATGTTTACTAATTCATGTATTTCATTCTGTTGATAGGAGGAGAAATCTGATCAAACACCAGATCGTAACTTTAAAAACGAATTCCGACTGTCTATAAAGGCTACGTTTGTGAAAGGTCGAGGCAGGTAAATGTTATGACATCTTGGTTTTATCTTCACTACTCTCCACGGTCTTGTGTTCGTTCATTACGTTTCTCCTTGACCTTTAGAATACGTGGGAACGCTGTGCAGTGCAGAATACGTTAGAGTTAACAGATTTAGGCCTCATTCTAATCCAGCCCTACGGATACTAGCAATTGCAAGTGTTGAACATAATACATTGTACAAATGTCAGAATGAAAAATGGATCTAATTCTTGCGGCAAGCAAGTTCCTTTATTGTCAGTAAGTTATGCATGGCCTTATTTCATTAGGGGAAATGAAAGGGGTCGAATGTTTAATTGCTGATAGAGAAACAATCATACACATATTTGTCGGTTTAGAGGGATGTCGATTTTGAGGGAGTTTTTAGAAATTCAGTCCAAAATTAGTCCTGTAACAATTTCTGTTTGATCTCCAGAGTTAACTCGGTTTTTGCTCTCCTAGGAGGCGGGGTAGCCATTTTGAGTTTTGTTGTGCAGTAACTGACCATGGCTTCTTATTATAATACAATAAGTGTTGGTGGCACTGACTGGCAATACTCATGCTAAATTTAAATTGATCTCAATATCAATGTCAGTGAATCATAACAAGCACTTAACATGCGATTCCTCCAATCTATGAATCCACTGAACAAGTAATTGGCAAGTACTTAACATTTAATCCTATTACGCCAGGTCACCACTCGCCCAAGCGTGTTAAAGGCTAAATACACATCATGTATGGGCTTATCTCTTGTGAAATTACAATGTCGGCTTAGAGAGCCAATTTGCACAAAAAACATGTTTTGGGACCAGATTTGAGTGCGAAATTCGGAATAGAGGGATGTCGGATTAGAGGGAGGTTCTTATATGATATTATATAGGCACAATTTCGGGACCAAATACATATGTCGGTTTACAGGCAATGTCGAGTTAGAGGGATGTCGGTTTACTGTATGTCAACTCCACGTGTTTAAGTTTAAAGAGCACACTTGTCTTTGCAGACAAAAGGTAATTCTCGAATTCAAAGACCATGATGATCTGATCTTTCGTGTCGACATAGCTCGGCGACAGTCGCTGGTAGGAGTGCTGCACAAGTCCAGCGTGAAGAAAAAACCAAAACGGCCATGGAACCCATCTAGCCATAACAGAGAGTATACAACTGACATCATTAGGGAGAATGGTTCATACCAGGTCTGTATTTGTGTATGTGTGTGATTGGTTTGGGTTGAAACGTTAACGTTTATCATGGCCCTCCATTGTTAGAAACAGCTCAGCACAGCACACCGCACCGCACCGCGCACTCGCACCGCACCGCACCGCACCGCACCGCACCACTGACTTCTGACACCGGGAAATGCAGAGTCGGAGAGTCCTCACATTCCCGGAAACATTCTTTGTTGGTTTGACGAGGCAGGTCTGCGCAGGTCTAGACGGTTGATGATAAGCGATGAGTGTCGAAGTATTGGATTTAGTGCTTCTATATTCTAGAGTGAGTGAGTGGGTTTAGTTTAACGCCGCACTCAGCAATATTCCAGCTATATGGCGGCGGTCTGTAAATAATCGAATCTGGACTAGACAATCCAGTGATCAAGGGCATGAGTATCGATCTGCGCAATTGGGAACCGATGACATGTGTCAACCAAGTCAGCGAGCCTGACCACCCGATCCCGTCTATATCCTAGATTCCATTGTATTTTATCAGAAGAAAAATACACGCCCATGCACAATCGTGAAATGCATGCCTGCACACCCTCATGTATTCTCCAGACTAATCACAAACTGTCCTATGTTGTTTCAGGTTTATATTGATGGCGAGCCTTACTTACAGACCCGATACAAATTTCCAAGGATAGGTCCATACAGGCTCCGTGTTAAAAGTATGCACAAGACAGTGGTGCCTCAAGAAATAAAGATGACAAAATGTGCTGTAGGTCCATGTTGTTGACGAGGTGCATTCTCACAAGCAAACAATGGCCATATGGTGTCCGTGTGTTAGGGGAGATCGCTTGTAAGCTTGTAAAGTATTAGTAATATTTCAGTTGTTATATACCTAAAAATGTACCTGAATGTCACATTTCCACGCTTGCAGTTCTGTGTTCAGTTATTTCTTTTTGATTAATACGAATATTGATGTTGATGCATCTGGTGTAAGATTAGACTTGATCTTTTGATCCGTATCGGAAGTTTTGTCTCTGTATTCCGTTTTCAAAATTGTTGAAAAGGATAAAAATGGTCATACATTCTAAATTATTCTTTGTTAATACGATACCTTGTGCAGATGTCAGATTAAAGGTTCAGGCAACCGTTGTTGACGATGCAGTGATGATGTATGTGCACTGGCTCATTGCGTGTCATCATATAGTGACAGCCATGATCGTTGTTTAGCCTGGAATGAATTATATATATTTGGTCATAAATTCAAAATGATTATCATCATTTTCGGATATCTGCCTAAGTAGATTTTAGAGGGAAAGGAGCAATGGAAATTATATGAATTGTTCGCTACAAATCAGTGGTGACACCGTGGGTAAGCACCCTTCACTCGAACAATTTCAATTTAAACAGTGTCAGTGTGGAAAGTCGCAGCATAGCATAGGATAGAATCGCGTATCATGTGGACAGCGAAGTGCCATATTTCACGAATTCATCTAGTTGTTTAATATAACATTTCTGGAATGGCTTGGCTGAGCATTTCAAAGGGAAACCTTGATAGAAAAACCTTACATACTGTCTTCCCTTAAAATGGAATAGGACGTGTAATCTGGATTAGAACTGATGCTCAGCACATTGTGCATGTCGTGACAGGTTTACAGTGCGAACTATTGTTTAGCTTTGAAACAATATAATAAGAAATGTAAGATCTAAAATGTCAGGAAATAATAAATGACAAGAACTTAATTTCTTAAGGCAACATGGTCGGGTTTCATCATGGACATTGATCAGTTTCAACTGATGAATTATTAAATATAATGTGTTTGTTTCTATTAAACATAATTGGATAACAATACATTACGAATTTTCAGTGTTTTTGTTCATTTTCAAATGCCACTTCTTATTGCGAGTAACGTTTAAAATTATTCGATTCTCAATTAAGATGCATGACTGAATGTTTAATGTACACTGGATAAACGGTTCATGTCCTTGAAACAGTAATCAATATTCTGTTTTGGAACCTTGCGATTATTTCATCGATGCAGGGTATTTAAGGGTGAAAGAAATTCTGTTGAATCTGTTTTAATTTAATAAATAAACTTAAATGATCAAATGCATGGTAATTCAAAAATGTTTTATACCATTCAAAATTGTCGTTGATACTTGGAACAAAGCTTAAAACTTCGAAACTTTGAAGCTATATTTGTTTCTTGTAATAGTTGCATGATAATGATGAACAGATGGGGAACACATTGCAACCGGTATTGAGTGTGTGAGTAAAGATTTATAGTCACATCGGCAATATTTCAAACTTGTAAACTTTTAAAATTATACAAATAGCACATACAATACTATATAAAAACGGACTGGAGATGACCAGCAACTAAAAGTGGATCACCATGCTGGGACCATGGGGACTTACAATACTTTTGCTACATGCATGGACCCTGGCCGGATTTACATCATCCCTTCAGCCGTTGGTGATTGTTGGTAAATTTAGCCATAACTTAAAATCACAAAAATGCTACGTTTTAAAATAATCGGTAAGCTTAATTTGCCTTGAATGTTTGGGGACTTACGTACCCCCACAGGATGACGATCATTTATCCAAATTTATGTAACAATTCTATTTCTTTTTAAAAATAATTAAATGATAATTAACTTTAATAGATCCTTAACTGTCTTAACATTGAAATATTGATCCCATTTTTATGAAAAATCAACACAGTCAAGCAGGACATGCTTGACCGTGATTCTTTCATCACAAAGAATACAAGCGAGTGAGTGAGTTAAGATTTAGAGTCACATCGGCAAAATTGCAGCCATATCATGAACTCATTTATCACAGATTTCAATTTAAAGTGAGTGAGTGAGTTGTAATTTTACATCGCATCGGCAATATTACAGACATATAGCGATGAAAACAAGGTAATCAATTTAAAATATCTGTCGACAAAGGACAGTGAAAACAACTAGACTATCACAGATATATATTTGAAACTAGTAATTAACTCAAGGTAGGTAGATCACCATGCTAGGGATCATTGGGACCTACAGTACGTTTGCTTCCTGCATGGACCCTAGCTGGATGTACACCATCCCTTCAGCTGTTAGCAATTTAGACACATCTATCCATACAGTCAAAATGACACACAGTCTACGATTACGAGTGGTGTTATTAAAAATTGCCTTTGAAAGTTTTGGGACATAAGTATCCTTTCAGGAGGACAATTATTTTACAGTACTTTAACCACCTTCGAGGATACAGCCACTAACAATCTCAGTTACTGATTTAAACTTCCAATTATATAAAATACATCTGTCTACAAAAGATATGTATCCAGATTAATCAATCAATCAATTTCTTTAAAAAATTCGATAATAACATGATAATTAACATTATTAAAATGATTCTTCAATGTTTTGACATTGAAATATTTATCCTTTGTGATGGAAAATCAACAGTCAAGCAGGACATGTTTGACCGTTTTGAGGGTTTCATTGCATGTATTCGATACCCACTTGGGTGTCCCACTTCTTTTGCATTGCTCTAAATCACAGCTTTATAATCAGTGTGTGGAATTGTTGAGTGCTGCCTTAGCAAAATCGGCCACCGTGTTACCAGAAATTCCAACGTGGCTGGGTAACCAACAGAAGACGGTGTCGTACTGGCCAGTAGCAAGATCATTACATAATTCAGTTATTTCTATTAAAAGTGTATGTTTACAAGAAACCTTTTAATAGCCTGAAGACAAGAAAGAGTCTGAAAAGATGCTGCATTGTTTATATTCATGATATTTATGAATATATTTAAGAGCTGTTGATATGACATTTACTTCAGCTGTAGAGATTGAGCTGATATCGGGTAATTGAGAAGATATTGTTCTTGGTCCAACGACAGTGGCACAAGCAACTGTGCCATCATCCTTGAATCCATCTGTAAATAAAGTTTGTAAATTTTATATTTATTTCTTAATTGATTATATTCTTGTCTGTATTGGAATTCATTTGTTTCGGATTTCTTTAATGTGGTAAGTGTTTAGTCTACTTTGCCTTGGAGGAGAATAAAACAGGCGGGAAGGATACATACTCTTTAGGTCAATGCTAGAAGCAGAAAGAAACGTTTTTTATTCTTATACCAAGAGGTGGAATAAGAGAAGACTTTCTATCGTACAGATCCTCATGAAGAGGATTAAACACACAGTTACAAGCAAGGTCGGACTGATTAGAATAAAGTTCAGTGGCATACTGCAAAGATCACAAAGGATACAAAACGGAGGATCGTCACCGTTCAGCAAATATTCGTGGGTGTATCGTGAGAGGCCAATGCGACGTCGTCACATAATGACCTCTTCAAATCTGGACTTGTGTGGACCCGGGGTTGAATAGGTCCACAGCACCAGATTGCTGGTCTTAAGAGGCAACCGAATTGGGCAACCTGCTTGCCGTGGGTTCCACCCCTGTGTCGGTGAAGGACGGTTGTCTGGCTGTTGAGGGCTCTGGTTTCAGGAATAGCGTTTCTTTGCCCAATACGCCACTCCACCCTTACTTCACCTAGACGGGTGGTAGAATGGGCCCGGTTCTATCGATCGGCTGTTCATGCCAGACCCTGTCCATTGAGTTTATGTAATTGCACAAAACTTTGATTTGGAATTGTTTCAATTTTGGAGTTGGCATCCTTTGTTCATGTAACATCATTTGATTTTTGTACTATGCTTATCATGAAGAGTGTTATGCCAAGAAGGCGGTACGGGCCAATCTGGTAGATGAATTAATTTTTAATTTTTCTTCCTGAAGTATATCATCCAGGAATCCCTGGTGCGGCAAGTCGGAGATCCACTTGTTATTAACACTGTGTTTATGATACTCCGTGGTGGGTGGGGAGCTCGGATGATGAACCATGAAACACAAACCATGGCTTGTGAAAATCCCCTAAAAAACCCAAAACCGCCTCTTGACACTGATCCTGTTGATGATGACCATAGACGGCCCAAATCAATTGAATACTGGCCACGTGTCTTAGTGGTGGAGGCTCAAGATAACACAAGATTGAAGTTGAATCCTTTTGCAGTACAAAAAGGCATACACGGCATTGCCGGTGATGTAAAGAAAACATCAAACGTTTACGTTCAGGGGCACTGCTCATTGAGTGCAGCAAAAGACAACAGGCAACTAACCTGATGACTACTGAAACATTCCGGTATCAGTCTCTCCTCATAGATCACCAGCAAAGGAATCGCTAGAGACCGACATTGATTGTTCACCGACATGTCTGAACTTGATATTGTTTCAGAAATGAAAGATTAGGGGGTCACTTACTTTAAGCGGTTTACAACACGTAAAAACCAGGAAATCATTCAGACAAACACTTACCGGTTTTCATGTTCTTCTCCCAATGCTCCCAGGTCACTAAATGCAGGATACTGCAACATTAATGTCGACACCTACATACCAAATCCTCTGAAGTGTTTTATGTGTCAAAAGTTTGGTCATGGTGTTAGTTGCACATTGCCTGTTGCCAGAACCATCTTATGATCTTGACACATCTTCTCATTCATCTCAAAGGACTCAATCTAACACAAACGTTCAACAGATCGTCAAAAGCAAAAGCAAAGTGGGAGAGCCCCAAAAGGGTCAGACGATAAAATTAAATTATTAAACAAATACGGATCACTTGTGGACATGGACGTGTCCGAAAACGTCCATTCAAGGGCACACAGCTTATCGCCCTCCAAACAGGTGGGGGGTAGATCCCCTATCAATCCACCTAAAAGATAGGTCTTTCTAAAAATATCGTGCAGTGGAACTGTAGAGGACTACGGACGAATTTTAATGATATACAGCTATTAATCCAGGATATAACACCATCAGCGTTCTGTCTGCAAGAAACGTACCTGCAACAGACAGATAACGTTAAAGCCTATCATTATTTTCCCCCTCTGGGTGATAGGGCCACTGGAGGATCTACTATCCTTATACGGCAGGATGTTATTCACAACCCTATTACACTTAACACTAATCTCCAAGCTGTTGCAGTGCGTCTTACTCTGGGTGTAGCATATACATTATGCTCTCTATATATTCCGCCTTCATTGGCACTTCAGCCGACTGTTTCTCGTCACTCTATGATCAACTCTCGAAGCCCTGTGTTATTATGGGTGATCTAAATTGTCACAACCCGCTTTGAGGTAGTACAAAATATAACAAAGTAGGTGCCGGTTGCAGGATGAATATAAGTGCTGGAATCGTCATTGTATATACACACGTCATTATTGGAGATAAAATCGTCCAGTATTTTACAATTAGAGTTACAGTCCGTTTGAGTCAGAAACGGACCGATGAATTGCAAATTTTATCATTGTACAAAATTGCCACATAAATGTAAATAGTACACATGTTTATCATTTACTAATACCCAACAGCTTTCTTATATTTGAAAATTTTCCGGACTCCACCAAAAATGTTCTTTAAGCAACTATCATTAAAATTTTGACACAGTTCACTATTTCTTACGAGGGAGGAGTGCAGAGAAAGGGACAGCCAGGTGTGCGAGAAAGGATGGAGACGGCGCAGCACAGGCAAATGAATCAATAACTTGGTGGGCACTTGTGCACGTGCTTCTCTAACACCTGGCTGTCCTTTTCTCTGCACTCCTCCCTCGTAAGAAATAGTGAACTGTGTCAAAATTTTAATGATAGTTGCTTAAAGAACATTTTTGGTGGAGTCCGGAAAATTTTCAAATATAAGAAAGCTGTTGGGTATTAGTAAATGATAAACATGTGTACTATTTACATTTATGTGGCAATTTTGTACAATGCTAAAATTTGCAATTCATCGGTCCGTTTCTGACTCAAACGGACTGTAGTGTTTGCACCACCCCAGAGTGGGTTATAGCCATTGCGATCTCCCATTATTATACAAGGTTTCGGAAGTTGGTTATAGGGAGCTTGAAGATCAGACTGATGGAGAATTAAGGAAGGCGGAATAAACAGAGAGCATAATGTAAAGGTGACGTGTAAAGAGGAAGTCTCACTGCAACGGCTTGGAGATAAGTGAGTGAGTGAGTTAAGATTTTAAGTCACATCGGCAGTATTTCAGCCATATCGTGACTATATCAAGTTATATATTAATAATAATTATAGGTAAAGTATGAAAACCTGCCAACGAAGGACAGTAAAACAACTAGAATAGCACAGATATAAATGTAAAATAATCTAAAAGGTTTTAACTATACACGACAATGCAATATAAAAACAGACCATCGATTGCCAACAACCGAAGGTAGATCACCATACTGGAGACCATGGCTTGGAGATTAGTTGTGAGTGTTACAGGACTATGGATAGCAGTTGAGTTGAGTTGGGCTTTACGTCACATCGGCATTTTTCCAGCCATATTGTGACGAGAACAAGTTTGCATTAGTAAACATTGTAAGTACATACTCGGAATGAGTTTTATTTCAAAGACATATATTGATTACATTGTCATTTAAAAGGAGAGAATGTCATAGCATCAAATTTAAAGGCAGGCAATTTGTTAGTCACATTTCATAGTTACAATTTATTATACAGATCAACTTCCCTCAGGTAGTTCACTATCAGGTGACCGCTCAAGCGGGAGAACAGATCTTTTAGGTTTGTTGCATCATAATGTGAGTCCCTTGCAGACGATAAGTCCACGCATTCAAGCAGAATATGCTTGATGGTGAAAACCTCATCGCAAGAGAGACACATGGGGGGTCCATCCCCATCCGTTTTCAGCAGATAGTCATGTGTAAATCGACTGTGGCCAATACGACATCGTCGTAAATTTACCTCATCACGTCTTGACTGACAACCCAAGTAGGTATAACCGATTGTTGGCTTCAATTCATGGAGTTTGTTTCTTCCTACTTGAGTGTCCCACCTTTTTTGCATCAGGTCCCGAGTATAGCTTTTGATAGTGGGTTTGAAATCACTGTACGGGATTAGCAGTGGAGATAGGGGCTTGTCAAGAGCTGCTTTTGCTGCAGCATCGGCCTTGGTGTTACCTGCTATGCCGACGTGACCCGGCAACCAGCAGAGGACGATGTCACATTGGCCAGTAGAAAGGTCGTTGTAAAGTTCTAATATGTCCAGGATGATTGGGTGACTTGAAGTCACATTTTGAAGTGCTTGAAGGCAGGATAATGAATCTGTAAAAACGATGAAGTTTTGGGAATGTTTTTGCTGTTGAATGTAGGTCAAAGCTGAGAAGATAGCTTTGGCTTCAGCGGTGAAAATGGAACTGTTGTCGGGGATCCTAGAGGAGACAGTCTTGGATCCAATGACTGTAGCGCTGGCAACTTGGCCATCGTCCTTGGATCCGTCTGTGAAAATGGATCTATGGGTGTTATACTTCGAACGTAACTGGTTGTATTCCTGTTGGAACACCAAAGGATTTGTTTCAGACTTTTGAGTTTGGTGAGGGTAAGATCGACCTGTGGTTTCACCATTTGCCATGGTGGTGAGGACAGAAGTCGGTAAGGTGCAATGATGTTGAGATCAATTTTAGCTGCAGATATGTGTGGTTTGATCCTGATTCCAAGTGGTGGAACCAGGCTTGGCAGTTTAGGAAACAAGTTTTCATAGAGCGGGTTGAAAACACAATTGTATGCTGGATTGGACTCATTTGAACGTAATTTAGTGATATACTGCAGTGAGAGTTTAATGCGGCGTTGTTCAAGGGAAGGTTCATTGGCCTCCGCATATAGACTGTCTACCGGAGAGGTCCTAAAAGCTCCCAGGCAGAGCCTCAGCCCTTGGTGGTGGATAGAGTCTAATTTTTCTAAATTGCTTTTGCAGGCTCCACCGTAGACAATGGAGCCATAATCTAGTTTACTGCGAACTAATGATCTGTACAAGTGAACGAGGGTGGTCTGATCCCCTCCCCACTCTGTATTTGAGACTACTTTTAGCAAGTCTAGAGCCTTCAAGCACTTTGTTTTCAAATATTTTATGTGTGGTAAGAATGTCAGGTGGCGGTCGAATATGAGTCCAAGGAATTTGGCCTCTTCTACTACCTTGATGGGAGCACCATCTAAAGTTAGGTCTGGATCCTTGTGTGGTTTGTATTTACGGCAAAAGTGAATACAATTTGTTTTGGATTTTGAAAACTTAAAACCATTTTCATTGGCCCATTTTTGGATTTTGTTAAAGCAGAGTTGTAGCTGCCTTTCTATTGTGTGCATGTTCTTACCACGACATGAAATATTGAAGTCATCCACGAAAAGGGACCCATCATAGCAACTGTTCAGAACGTTAGTGAGGCTGTTAATTTTTATGCTAAAGAGTGTGACAGACAGGATGCTGCCTTGGGGGACGCCCTGATCTTGGTGGAAATAGTCAGACAGTGTGGAACCCACCCGAACTTGAAATTGTCTGTTGTTTAAAACTGAGATATGAATTGAGGTAGTCTACCCCTCAATCCAAACTCGTGTAAATCTTTTAGGATACCATGTTTCCACGTTGTATCATATGCTTTTTCTAAGTCGAAAAAGATAGATACTGTATGTTGTTTGTTGACAATGGAGTTTTTGATGAATGATTCCAGACGCACCAGATGGTCAATGGTACTTCGGTTTTTTCGGAAACCACATTGGAGGTCACTGAGGAGATTATTGGTCTCCAAGTACCAGATTAATCGATTGTTGACCATGCGCTCCATGGTTTTGCAAACGCAGCTAGTTAGTGATATAGGACGGTAGTTTGAGGGATTAGTATGATCGCGGCCGGGTTTTGGTATAGGGATGATAATGGCATTTAGCCACAAAGGGGGAAAGTGTCCGATGTCCAGATGTCCAGCAATGTCATCAAATATGTTCACAAAACAACGATATCCCGACTTTGGAGCCGCTACAACAACTTCAATTTGACCAACGATCGCCCGAGAAGTGGAAGGCCAAGAATCACGACCCCCTTCAAGATCGGTACATCCGGGTCCATCACCTGCGTAATCGGCATGCCCTACCAACCGTGACTGCCACACAAATACCAGGTTTGAGGAGAGTGTCAGCTCAAACGATTAGGAACCGTCTGAGAAGAAGCGGGTTTACGTGCCTGTAGACCAGTTGTTGGACCTGTACTACGCTCCTACATCTCCGCCGACGACTCAGGTGGTGCAACCACCCTAAGGATATGGACTTTACAAAACTGGAGGCGCATCTGGTTTTCTGATGAATCCGTTTTCTTTTGCAACATCACGACGGAAGAAAACGTGTGTATAGAGACGTCATGAACGTTTTGCGCCCATCTGCGTCCGACAGGGGACAGATTTGGCGGAGAAAGCGTTATGGTTTGGGGATCCATCTCATACAACCAGAATCCGGCTCATCCTTAACAATTCATTCTACGGTGGAAAATAAACTTTAGTTTCTAAGAATACTTAAAATAGAAATTATGACCTTGTACTTTCTTAGTCATTGATGTAGCTATATCATGTGCATTCATCACACACTGATGATTGTACTACTATACAATATATAATTGTCACAAATGTTGAAATCTTGACAGCATCGTTGTACTCTGTAGGTTCTCACAACTGTGCCCATACGAGATGGTGGTCAGTGTATGGGACTTGGATGTCTCCACTGGAATGAACAGGCACATTAGTGTAAATGTGATCAAGTGTTCCACCATGTGTGTGAGTTGGCCCACTGATATGCTGAGTGAAACCAGCTTCTTCCATGACTGTGTTAAGATCTTCTGGGCGCTGATTGAAGTCTCCAAGTATAACTGTATGGTTTGTCCTGGTTGGCAGTTGATCTATGAGAGACGTTATATTCTCAGTAAGAGTGGACTTGGAGCATGTTGGTGGGCTGTAGATGATTACGACCCGAAATCTTCTGTCATTAGTGCCAGTGAAGCACACAGAGGACTCTAAAGAAGGGGGTATATGCAGTTCACTCAGGCGGCTGTAATGAAACCTGTCTTTCACTAAAATGGCTAAACCATGCTCAGAGGGTCTCTTGATAGGTCTGTAAAGTGCCTGCGGAGTGACCGTATATTCAAATGGCTCAGTTGGTTGTGATCTTTGCTTCTGGAAAGAGGGAATGCCCATGAAAAGGAAGCACTGCCCCTCGTTCTGTCCATTTCATTGAGCGCTGTTGCGTTGACAATTACTTCATCATGAGAAAAGTTGATGATCCTCAAACCGTCTGTAGATGTTACACCACTTATCATGGTGTATGCCAACCCTGGAGCCACTGGTGTCCTTCCTGGCTTTGTGAGGTACCCAACAGTATGTTGATATGTACCACCTTGCGACTTGTGAACCGTGACTCCATATGCAAGCATACCTGGATACTGTTTGCGTTCAACAGTGACAGCTAAATTATGTGCCAGTGGAAACCTTGTTGTCACTGATTTCACTGGAACCCAGTCCTTACAATGTGGAGGACTCTACGTGTTTCAATAACAACAGCATCATCATAAAATTTTACAAAGATAGTCCCCTCAAGAGGACACTGTTGATTTATTCTCCATGCTTTCATTGTTCCTGTGGATCCATTGATCAACTTCTGTGCAACATCTACGTTCTTTGCATGCATCCACTTGCTTCTTTTGGGAATCATCAGTTCTGATACAAGACACATGTCTCGTGAATATTGGCTGATGTAACAGTGACTTTAGAAAAGCCTGTGTGAAAGTCTTTCTTGCTGTCTTTCGCTGCGAGGGTGATAATTGGACTTTCCAATTCATTTAACTGTGCAGTGTTGTGTCGCTGAACTTGAGCGTTTGTAAGGAAGAGATGTATGGTGTCTGTAGGAAAGGATGAGGTGTCTGTGGCTTCGAGCTCTGAAAAAGCTGCAATATCTTCAGTAGTTCATGCTCCAACTCTCATACGAGACAGGATTTCAGCAAACATAGGATCTCCACGTTGTCTCACGATTTCAGTTTGTTCATGCAACTGGAAGTGTCTTCCCCACAAGGAGGTTGTGCTGAAAACTTCATAGTCTTTACAAAAAGACTTGAATACTGGTTGATCCCCTACTGGAATCAGTTGTAACAGATTTCCAACTGCTAGTATGGATATCCCAGCAAAATCCTGATCGTATATCTCAAATATGTGCTGCAGAGTGAGGGAAGGGTCATAGAGAGTAGTGCCCCAAGCATTGGTATCTCATCAATGACTATCATTTTCAGGTTGATATAATGAAACCGAAGTGTACTCAGTTTATCTGCAGTTTGTTTCTTGTACTTGGAGCCTGCTTTATCTGTAACAGGAAGTGAAAATGCTGAATGGGCTGTAGATCCCGAAATATTGGCTACAGTTTTTCCAGTTGAAGCTGTGAGTAAAACAGTGGACTTGTCTAGGTCTTCATTTTCAGTTCTAAGAGCTCTTGTTGCTCCCTGAAATATTGTGTTAACCACATGTGTTTTGCCAACACCAGCTACACCGCTGAGGAATATATAAAATGGATCAAGAGACTCCTGGTGACATCCTCATCCTTGTAGACCAATGGAAAACATAGTCAAATATTGTCCTCTGTTTGCTGTTGAGGCTAGCAACAAGATCCAGATATGCATCCCCAGATACAAGACCCGTTGTTGTACCAGAGAAAATGCAGCTGATGTCTTTTCTCTGGTTATGTTTCTACTTGCATCATCTGCAGCAGACACAAACTGTGGATCTATGAAGGAGTACTCTTCATCAGCAGCTGTATTCAGTTCATGATGTTGGTCTTGCTCCACTTGACTAGCCATTTCATTCATTATCTCTGACAGGGTATCTGCGGGATCAAAGGTTTCAAGTGTTTCCTCAAACACTTCTGAATATGGTTGAAATATTTTGATATTGTCTGCAATACTGGACTTCACATCATGAAACTTATATTCAAAGAAGCCATTCTTTTGCAGATCCTATTCGATTTGCCAAGTACAGAACCAACAGTCTGTGATAAGACATTTCAGGGTGTTTGAGGAGGGATGTGCTGTGGTACATGGCCTTTTCATGGCCTTGATGGTGGATAGAGGTTTGAGCATCCTTGTCCTTTTGTCTTCTGTTTCCGTTTGGATAAAAACAACTGCCAATTTTGACTTTCTGAGAGGAATGGCTAGCACTCATGATATTACCTCATGTTCCGACACTTCTCTTGCACTGAGGAACACATGACCCATGTAGAAAAGCTTGTCTCTTACTGCCCTTTCTGAAGCTTCCTTGCTGGCCTTCTTCATCAGTTCGCTCATGGTTCGCTCAGGTTTGCACATGTAAGAGGTGAAATATGTGATGCAAGCCCAGATGTTGACAACATACTGCATGTCCATAATTGATCTCAGAGCCAGTAGAAGGATATTGTTGTAGTTGTTGACATTTTGTTCATGAGGACTTCTCTTAAGATGAACAGTTATTTTCCTCTGCAATATTGCCAGGGCTTCCTGGTACGGATCTTCAGTTACCTGACATTTATCAGAAAAGGCAGTTCAAGGATAAAGGCTCCATACAATTCATTTCTTTCAAAGCCTTGTGGTCCTTTTTCTGTGGATTATAGTCTGGTGAAACTGGGCGGGATATTACTGTCTGGTGAGATTGTGGACCAGCATAGGACAAGCCCTGAGAAGATTCCCTCTTTTGGCAAGTACTGAAAGAAGATACTACAGTCAAATGTAGTGAATATGAATTACGCGGAGGGTAAAGATACGCACCTAATAAATTTCACCCAAGTAAATACAGCAAGTACATAATGATGATATACACTGTTTCCTGTGCTTATTTAGGGCATTTTGTAGGACACTAATGGCTCTAGAATGATTATTTGGAGCACAACATAGGAACAAATTGCTCAAAATGAGCTAAATCCCTTATCATTAATATGCCATAAAAAATCATGTGACCTCCTCACGTCAATTCGGCAATTGACAAAAGTAACTGAACAACAAACTACTAGTCCTTCACACAGCTTGATGTTGGTGTGATAAGACCATATTTTATCAAAGTATTTATGACAAGGCATTGATAGGTCCATACAGTGTAAGATACTCATGATAACCTTTGGAGACATTATACAATAACACATGCAAGCATGTCATGTTGCATCTTTTGCCAGAACATTGGTGTCCCTCTCAATGATTTGAAAGATGCAAAGAGTAAGTCATTGTTGAACATTTGAGACAATGATTCTGAATTCCTCACTTTATTGTACAGTGACCGAATTGTTTTTTATCTTCCTTTCTGCTATTATAATAGTGCTTTGCAGTTGAGCACTTTCAACCCAGTGGAATGCTTGGAAAATATACTCTGTGCATTCTCCAAATCTTCCATCTACATGTAACAGGCGACTATTTACATACTTCTTGGGAGTTATTGTCTTTGTTCTTGTACTTGCAAAGATATTTCTGCTGTTGGGAACAACTTAGGGAAAGCCACTCCTTCCCTGTGAGGCTGTTTATAAGTCGAGGCAGGAATCCTCCCTTCACCTGGAGCTAAGTTGATGATATCCGATGTTTTGAGGATTGGACCATCTTGAGGCTGTATGCAAGTAATGTTACACATGATCTTTTCTGTGATAACTCTTCCTGAGTAGGTTCAGGGATGCATTTTTCAAGTTCGTCCTCACTGTCAGTTATAGAGTTGTCTGAATTATTTGTGTCGTTCACAGTCTCACCCTCTGTTGGTTCTGTTGCTGCTGTCCACCATGATTTATCCAAAGAAAGACTATCATCTGTCTATGTGTCATTGATCTGCACAGTTCTGTACAGTGGATACTCTCTTCAGATATTCAAGAGCTCTATTGACAAACTGTGGTTCTAATATACTGCTTTGTAACACAGTGGGTATCGGCTAATCTCCGTTTCAGAGCTAACATTATGATTTGCGAATCAGTTGGAATGCTTGGTAGGACTGATGGTACCTTAGTGAGATCAGAGGGAACCAGCCCAACAGGTCCTTTAACACCATGCTGGGCTTCCCCAGGCTTTGCAACAACCTTCATAAAGGGAATTATCTGTGAAATGAGATGTTGTTCTAAAGTAGATAGATGAAGCAAATCTTCTGGTATGACAGTAAGTGCAAGTCCATTACCTTGAGATTGTACAGGAAGTTTATTCTTTTTGAGAGATTTTTCACACGTCTTGCAAACCCTTCAGAATATATAATGCTTTGTGGTGAATTCAAACACCTCAATATCAGTTCAGGTTTCAGGTTTGAATATCGTCCAGTATCGTAACGAATGACTGTTTACTCTATAGAGACATCTAAGGCAACATGTGCAAACACAGTTTGGTCCTTCCTGAATCAATCTCCTGAAGTTGTCTAGTGACTGCCTCTGAAATTACTGCCATGCGTTCATTCTCTGTAAAGAGTTGTCTACGAACAGAGTCATTTCATCTCTTCTCTTGTTTGCTCTTCCTATCCTGATCTTTCTGTTCCTTCCTTTCAGCATCTGTCTGTTCTCATTATCTTCGTACTTTCACTTTCCATAAGGTTATCTTTCAACACTTCTGCCTCTGACCCCTCTGTTCTCATTATCTGCTTTCTTTCACTATCCTTAAGCTTATCATTCACCACTTCTGTCTGTGATCGTCCTGTTCTCACTCTCTTCATTCTCTCTGAGTTTCCTGCCTTTTCCTTCACCACTTCTGCCTCTGACCTATCTGTTCTCATTATCTTCTTTCTTTCACTATCCTGGAAATTGTTTGTATGGATGCACTTCTAAGAGTGTAAAGAAGATATTGTGATACTCTATACTTTTGTATGAAGTATTTGAAAATGTTGACTTTATTGACAATATATATGCCTTCTATTTGATGGAAATGTGACAAGTGTGCCCCCACCTTTAATCAAGACTCAACACCCAAGCCAAGCCTATATGGTCATGAGAACAATGCCTGGTGATAAACACAACATCTGTTACTCAAGATTTGAACTTTTGCAACTGAAACCAAGCTTCATTCGGAATGACTCTATTGTTACAGAATTACTGAGAAAAAAGTGCCACTCAGATCATTGAGGAGAAAGAAGCGCTGTTGTAGAACTGGTCGAAACAAACACAGACAGACAAGTATTGTTCCTACAACAAGGTATCAATGCTCTGAAAACAACCCAGTAATAAGGGGAGTGAACTCTAGCAACTTAATCAGTGTCAACCCAAAACAGAAACAGCCTTTGAAAATAGCATTATGGAATGCACAATCCTCCCGCAATAAGTCACTGGATATAGCTGACATTATTATTGATGATGACTTGGATGTGTTATTTGTCAGTGAATCATGGCTTAGACTACATGGGGATGATTCGATCATTGCTGAAATGACTCCTGATGGATACAGTCTGGTGCATAAAGCTCGGACACACACCCGTGGGGGAGGAATTGCATTATACACCGGTCTTCATTGAAGATAAGTGTTACACTTAGGTATAACACTTCAAAGCGATTGTTCTTGGAAAGTTCATATAGGTGACATGATAAAGAAAATTAGTCCAATGATCAATTGTCTGAGAAGTTTGAAATATCGTTTATCTCGGAAAACGCAAAATACTTTATACAACTCCTTTATCTTACCACTTTTTGATTACTGCTGTCATATATGGGATAATTGTACGACTGAACAGGCGATTTTACTGGAAAATTTACATTTAGACGCCTTAAGAACTATAAGCGGTGCGGTTCGTGGCACCAGGCACGATAAAATATACAGGGAAACTAATTATAGCACATTGAAAGAAAGACATCAGTCTAAACTCTAACTTTCTATAAAATGTATCATCGTCTGACTCCTGATTATTTTCTCTGATGAAAGTCGGTACTGCATTTCAGTGGCTGATGGGAGAGCTAGGGTATGGCGTCACGGTGTGGGGTGCCATTGGACTTAATCAGAAACTTGGACCTGTTATCTTCGACAACATCGGTCCCGGCAGAGATCATGGTGTCATAGCTGTGCGGTACATTGATCAGGTCTTAAGACCCCATAAGACCCCTTAAGACCCCACGTCACCGCCAGCATGTCTTTCAGTATGACAACGCAGGGGCCTTTTCATCAGCATAACGTGAACACCATACCTTCGCCAGCCCATAGCCCAGATTTTAACCCAATCGAACATCTTTGGGACGAAATCTAAAGACACCTCCATGACATCCGTCAAAAACCAGCAAATGCCATTCAACTTCGTAGCCTTCCTCAGGGTATGGGCCCAGATTCCCATGGCCTTTTTGAATCGCCTTATTCACTCGATGACAAGGAAGTGTCTCGCAGTTGTCAATGCAAATGGTGGTCACACCCGGGACTGACCTGATTCCCATTCAACGTCGTCAAGTGTTATCTGGAAGTTGTTTAAGTGTACCCTGACAATGAACTGAATTCGTTTTCATAAACCACTTTATAACACTATTTCCAGCGACGTGTTTTTTTCTTTCAGTATATATTCAAATGAGTCGAACCCAGGATACAATTGTGTTTTTAATCCTTTTTATGAGGGACTGTACAACAAGAAGCCTTCTGTTATTCCGTTTTTAGGAATACGAATCAAACCTTTCATTTCTGCTGCTCACATTGAGCTCGAAACTATCTCTCCTTTCTGCCAGCTTTCTTCTCCACTTTGACAACTGGTAAAACCACAGGTTTATCGTACCCTAGACATAGGAAACAAACGCATTACAGTATCAACAAGAATATTATCAGATAAGAAGCAAATATGATATTTACACATTTATCTTTACAGACGGGTCTGAGGATGGTGGCGCTGTAGCCAGCCAGCGCCACTGCCATTGGATCCATCAGATTACCACAGAACGCTTCCATTTTCACCACCGAATCAAAAGCCATCTTAAATATGTAAGTAACCAGTCTAAACATACGAATTTTAAAAACAAAATTCAGACTCATTGTCCTGCCTTCAGGATATTCAAACCAACTCGTGTCAGCATCCAGTTTTTCTTGACATCATTGAATTACATAATACGCTTGCTCCTGGCCAACATGACATCGTCTTTTGTTGGTTACCCAGCCATGTTGGAATCACTGGTAATACAATGGCTGATACTGCAGCGAAATCAGCACTCAACAAATCCGTGACACCAATTCTGATACCATACACTCATTATAAACCCGTGATTACATCCTACATTCGTGACCTTATGCAAATGAAGTGGGACACTCAGGTGGGTATAAATAAATTACATGAAATTAAACCAAATATCAGTTATACCCACTTGGAATGTCAGTCCAGATTGGAGGAGGTGATTTTACGTATTTGTCATTCACCTTATACTCATGAATATTTATTGAAAGGTGAAGATCCTCCATTTTGTGTCCAGTTAGGGTAGTCAAACAACAAAGGGGGTTACATAAGTGTAGCTTGTTTGTTTGTTTTTACTTTCCCCAGCTAGAGTAAAACACAGAGTGCTCTGTAGCCATATCAGGAGTGTATGGAAAGGACAACCCACGTCGGCAAGTTTAAGCTAAATATGAGTCAATTGTGCTACTTCATATGCTGGATTTATTTGTGCAGTCATTCTGAGGATCAAGTTGGAACATGAAGGATTTACCACAAAGTAAGACTTAACCATTCATACTGATACTTGCTTTTCACGTTGTACATATACATAGACAGCTCTTGAGAATTCTATCTATCCATTTCAAATTCCTAACAGTGATTTTAAATCCTCCATCCAGACGGTGCATTAGGAGCTGGTGCAAACAAAGTGGGACAACCAAGTGGATACTTACAAACATCATGAAATTAAACTTAGGTGATACCTACTTCGGTTTTACGTCAAAACACGATGAAGTCGTATCATGACTACACACATTATGCTCATGAATATTTATTAAAAGGTGAAGATCCTCCATTTTGTGTCCCTTGTGATTAGAGAACGGTTAAGCTCATTTTGCTTGACTGTATAGATTTCTCTCTCATAAAGGACACTGTTTATCAATCATCTTCTTTACAGGATCGTTCATGAATATCAATCCTCATTTAATTCTTGGGTTGTTGTTTCAAGGAAATAAAATTATTTGATAAAGTGTGAGGGTTTAAGTTATTTTACAATTAGTGGGATGTTATACCGAACTAAGATTATTGGTGGCAGTAAAACTCAGGGTTTGACAGGGGTAAAAATATTTTCCCCACCCTGATAGTGGCACTAGAGTCTAACTTAAGTAAGTTACCGGCCTTGCTGTTGGCAAGACGTGCGTGCGCTCGAACATAGGAATTGCGCCAAATACCTAAAGTCGACAAGTACTATAGTCGAACATATAGGTAGCTAAGTCACAACGCGGACGTTATTAGCGTTAGGGGGGTTTCTGTATTACAATGGTGGATGAGAATTGGACTTTTTCGTCAACCACGAGGCACAAGGTAAGTCGGCCATGTTGCCAGGTACCCCATTCTCGATATGGTCTCATGATATGGATGTAGGCTATCGGCCCATGGCAACATCGTTGGTACTAGGCAGCATATCAGTTTTTACACGTAATATAATGTGCATTAACTCTGTTATTCTATCCGGAGATGTTGAAACCAGCCCCGTCCCTCTTTCGAAAAATAATGACAATGGCGAGCTAGCGAGCATTAAAGAGGATATTCTACGTGAGCTTCGCTTGCTGAAGAGTGACCTGTCCCGCGACATAAGAGATGTAAAGGCCGACTGTTAATGAAATACAGGAGAACATTGAGGACATAAAATTTCAGCAAAATATTCTGCGATTGTATTTGGACGCGGTCTCCGAAAGATTGTCTTGTATGGAAAGGAGCAGTGACCAGTGAACAATCGATAAACTCGGAGAGGACATGGACGAGATTCAGGACAGCCTGGAAAGGATGGAGCAGTTCAACAGGAAAAACAATATTCTCATTCATGGGGTGAGTGAATTGAGATGAAGGTAATCTTGACTGTAGAAATATTGTTTGTGATATTCTCATTCGCCATGCAGCTAGCGATACGCCGTTTCATATCCATGACATTATCGATGCTCATCGGCTAGGTGCTCCATCTAACACACATAATCGCACTTGACCTATATTAGCCAAGTTTTCAACTACCCAGTGTAAAGTGTGTGCCTTACAGTGTCGTGACAAGTTAAAGGCTAGTAGTCATGGAAACTCCAGTGACCTCACAAGCAAACAGAGGAAAGTTGGCTGCTTTGAAACAACAAAACATATATGATTTCTTCAAAAATGGTAAATTAGTGGCGATGGACAGGCGACCTGTTCGTGACTCTCAACCCCGAGAAATATGTGACTCTGCTACTACAGATGAGACAGATAACACCAACATAAGTCGTGACAACAGCGGATAAGGGTGGCCGACCCCAGACACAATGCCTAGATCCTAGGAGTCTCGGTTTACTTAACTTTTTGTTCTGGAATATTGCAGGTTTCTATACTGGAAAAAACAGGTAGGGATATTGGTACTTTTATAATTGAGATTTTATCAGTGTGTCAATGAAAAAATAGATCATTATTAATAATTTCAAAAATTACATATATCCCTAACTATATTTTTACAGTATATAGCAAAGCTGATGATGGGAACTTTATAACATTTCTCAAATCTTATGATGTCTTGGGACATACAGAAACATGGACATCCGGTTATGATTTTTGGCGATATTTTCTGACTACAAGACTTTAGTGTTATTGTGTTGATGCAGTGATAACATCATGTACAGAAAGACTCTCTGGTGGTATAGTGCTTTTTGGTAGGAAATGTCTTGCGGACCGTTATGTGAAATCTATGAAAATAATTGATAATGATATTGATAATGTCATTATTGTTGTGCTCGGCAAGATTGTATTGAATATTGACCGGGAGGTTATTCTCGCTGTTGTATGCATTAATCCTGGTGGTTCTCCGTGGTATAAGACTAAACAGTTTACATGGGGTTTATCATTTTTCTTTGAATCGCTGTTAAATATTATGTGTTACCTGTGTGATCACATGTTCATTATCGGTGGGGACTTGAACGCTGGATTCTTTGACCACACCATTGCAGACATCTTAGGAGATGACGACATTGACACATTCTTTCACGCAATGAATAAAAGAAGACACTCATGCGACAAAATGATTTACCATGCCGCGAGAAATTACTTAATTGGTGTGCTTCTCTAAATGTTTCTATCCTTAATGGTCGTTGTGGCCAGGACGCTGACATTGGAGACTTTTCGTTTTTAAGTCACTCGGGTAAAAGTGTGATTGTCTTTTCTATTTGTAAACAATTCGACATTGTATCTAGGTCAGATTGTGACCATCTACCGTTATCATGTCAGTTTCAGTCACGTCACTGCCACGTTAAGCCCGTGCAGAATCCCGATGTTCATCTGAGGGCCGAGTGCCGTTTTTTTTGGATGAAACCAAAGCTGAAATATTTAGAGAAACGTTATCGTCCAATGATAGCGTAAACATGTTCGATAATTTTCTTGATGCTGTGTCTGAAAACATTACTGAAGCTGTTAATTTATTGCAAATTTAATATGTAAAGTTGCTAATTGTATGAAACGAAGTAATTCTGTAGTCAATACCAAAGATCAACCGTTGTTTGATAGGGAATGTAGCTATTATCGAGCTGAGAGGCTATTAAATGTATTCAGAAAGAGTAGATTTAATGAGGATTTAAAGAGATATTTGGAGGCTAGAAATAAATGTTCTTCTGTCGTGAGAGAAAACAAACGTCTGTATCAGGATAAGATGGTGACATTGTTAACAGACAATGTGTTTAACAGTAAAGCATTTTGGAATATATTCAAAAGGTTTTCGGGGTCATCTGTAGTTCATCCCAATCTATATTTTCAAGAGTGGTTGGATTATTTCTGTAATATGTACAATGACACTACTGGTTCGGAAGATCCTAATACAACTTACAATAGCGAATATCTGCCCACGGATAGTAATGTTACGACAATTCTGGACTCGTCTATAACAGTAGAGGGGGTTACCAAAGCAATAAATACCCTAAAGTGTTCTAAATCTGCTGGTGATGATAAGTTAATTGCTGACACTTTAAAGTATTCTTCTGATATTCTTGTTCCGTATTTAACAGTTTTATTCCACATAATCTTTCAGAATGGTCTGTTTCCTGCTCAGTGGTCGGTTGGTGTTATTGTCCCTATTCTTAAAATTGGAGACAAAGATTCAGTTTCAAATTATAGAGGAATTACTATCCTCAGTGCATTTAGTAAACTTTCTATTGCAATTATTCACGACATACTTAAATTTTGGAGTGAAGCTTATGTTAAAATATCCGGGGCGCAGGCAGGGTTCAGAACAGGCTACTCAACTGTCGACAACATTTTTGTTCTTTATTCTATTACATAGAGAATTCTACCGAAAAGGGTAAATTGTATGATTTCTTCGTCGACTTCTCAAAAGCATTTGATTTGGTAAATGATTTGATTTTGCAACAGAAAGGATTAACACACAATATGTTAGGTTGCATCAACTCCATCTATGGTTGTGTTAAATCTTGCGTTAAAGTCAGTAATTCTTTTTATCCCCCGCAACGCGTTTTGCGGGGGTATTAAAATGGACTCCGTCCGTGCGTCCGTCCGTCCGTCCATGCCCATTAAAACCGTTCACTATTTCTTCACCAAACTTGGCACATAGATAGATCTGGTGGTGTACTGGTGCCTTTTGGTAGTGTTGGAATTCTGAATAAAATAATTTTGGCGTTTCCATGGCAACAAGTTTGACTAAGCCTGAAATTGGTGGTAGTGCTCTTTTCCGGAGCAGAACTCTAAAACGGTTAAAAATTTCTTCAACAAACTTGGCACATAGATTGGTCTGGTGGTGTACTGGTGCCTTTTGGTAGTGTTGGAATTCTGAATAAAATAATTTTGGCGTTTCCATGGCAACAAGTTTGACTAAGCCTGAAATTGGTGGTAGTGCTCTTTTCCGGAGCAGAACCCTAAAACCGTTCACTATTTGTTCACCAAACTTGGCCCATAGATAATTCTGGTGGTGTACTGGTGCCTTTTGGTAGTTTTGGAATTCTGAATAAAATGTTTTTGGCGTTTCCATGGCAACAAGTTTGACTTAGCCTGAAATTGGTGGTAGTGCTCTTTTCCGGAGCTGAACCCTAAAACCGTTCAATATTTCTTCAACAAACTTGGCAGATAGATAGATCTGGTGGTGTACTGGTGCCTTTTGGTAGTTTTGGAATTCTGAATAAAATATATTTGGCGTTCCCATTGCAACAAGTTTGACTTAGACTGAAATTGGTGGTTGTGCTCTTTTCCAGAGCTGAACTCTAAAACGGTTCAAAATTTCCTCAACAAACTTGGCACATAGATTGGTCTGGTGGTGCACTGGTGCCTTTTGGTAGTGTTGGAATTCTGAATAAAATATTTTTGGCGTTTCCATGGCAACAAGTTTGACTAAGCCTGAAATTGGTGGTAGTGCTCTTTTCCGGAGCAGAACCCTAAAACCGTTCACTATTTGTTCACCAAACTTGGCCCATAGATAATTCTGGTGGTGTACTGGTGCCTTTTGGTAGTTTTGGAATTCTGAATAAAATGTTTTTGGCGTTTCCATGGCAACAAGTTTGACTTAGCCTGAAATTGGTGGTAGTGCTCTTTTCCGGAGCTGAACCCTAAAACCGTTCAATATTTCTTCAACAAACTTGGCAGATAGATAGATCTGGTGGTGTACTGGTGCTGGTGCTTTTCTTTGGTAGTTTTGGAATTCTGAATAAAATATATTTGGCGTTCCCATTGCAACAAGTTTGACTTAGACTGAAATTGGTGGTTGTGCTCTTTTCCAGAGCTGAACTCTAAAACGGTTCAAAATTTCTTCAACAAACTTGGCACATAGATTGGTCTGGTGGTGCACTGGTGCCTTTTGGTAGTGTTGGAATTCTGAATAAAATATTTTTGGCGTTTCCATGGCAACAAGTTTGACTAAGCCTGAAATTGGTGGTAGTGCTCTTTTCCGGAGCAGAACCCTAAAACCGTTCACTATTTGTTCACCAAACTTGGCCCATAGATAATTCTGGTGGTGTACTGGTGCCTTTTGGTAGTTTTGGAATTCTGAATAAAATGTTTTTGGCATTTACATGGCAACAAGTTTGACATAGACTGATATTGGTGATAGTGCTCCTTTCTGGAGCAGAACTTTAAAAACCTTTCAATACTCTCCTTCCACTTTTCTATATACACACCTAAATATTTGACATAATCATCACTCGTAGATATAATCATGAAGAGTATTTTGCCATTGCGGGGGATATTGATGACTTTGTCTTCTTGTTTACAGTTGTTTGATTGTAATATTGGAATTCGTCAAGGCTGTGTCTTGAGTCCCTTCGTGTTTTCCTAAAACGTATTAATGTCTTTGAACAGCATTGCAAGGAATATACGCTATATATGTATGGGGTCTAGACTGTGATTGTAATTCATCTATTAAAACAGTTTATACCTTAGCCTGTAAATATATATACTGTGTTAAACTATGTAACCCCAACCACGTAGTACGTGGTGAATGCGGGATATACCCTATGTATATCTTTGCATACAAACGCTGTATTATGTATTGGTACTAACTGTGAAATATGCCTTTTTTCACGTTTTCCTAAGAAATGTTATAATTTATTACCGTTAGATGCTTCAAATGGGTAAAATTAACTGGGTATCAAAACTGAAAAAATTACATATACAATGGGTTTTGGATACTTATGGGAAAATCAATTTATTCCTAACATAAACCTTTTATTTCTGAATTCGTATCTAGAGCCCAAAACATATATTTACAAGAATGACATTCCTCGCTGTCTAATGGCTGAAAAACTTATATATATTCTCAATTTATAGTTATTTTTGGTGTTGAACCATATCTCCATTGCATAACTATCAAGACATTTTGTATTGACTTAGCGAAGTTCAGGTGAAGTTCACACCAATTGAATATAGTGAGTGAGTTAAGCTTTAAAGTCACATCGGCAATATTTCAGCCATATCGTGACTAAAACTAGTTCTAAATTTGTAATACATACATATAATATATAAAACCCTGTCAACGAAGGACAGTAAAACCACTAAATTATCACAGATTGAGTTAAAACTAGCTAACATATATCTTTAAAAGTGGAAAATTATTTCTAGACAATACAATGTAAAATTGGGCTATAGATCGCCAAAAATGAAGGTAGATCACCATACTAGGGACCATGGGGACTTACAGTACCTTTGCTACCTGCATGGACCCTAGCTGGATTTACACCATCCCTTCAGCCATTGGCGTTTATACCGAGAATTAGCCATACATTAAAATGACAAAAATACTACGATTAAAACACCTGGTATACTTAAATTTACTTGAAATGTTTTAGGACTCACGTACCCTCTCAGGAGGACAATAATTTTACAATACTTCAACCCCCTTTGAGGGTACAGCCACTAACAATCTCAGTTACTAATCTTAACTACCAATAATTAAAATACAGATATGTACAGAACATATTATTCAAAATTCATTCATTAAGTCAATTTCTTTTAAAAAGCCAATAATTAAATGAAAATTAACAGTGTTAAAAAGATCCTTAACTGTTTTCACATTGAAGTATTTATCCCTTATGATGGAGAATTCAACACAGTCAAGCAGGACATGCTTGACCGTGATTCTCTCATCACAAGGGATACAAAACGGAGGATCCTCACCTTTCAATAGGTACTCATGAGTGTATCTAGTGTGGCCAATACGACATCGTAGCATGATGACCTCTTCAAATCTGGACTGACAACCCAAGTAGGTGTAACCAATATAGGGTTTTATTGCATGTTATTTATTAATACCTACCTGGGTGTCCTACTTCTTCTGCATCAGATCGCGGATGTAAGTTCTAATGCTAGCTTTGTAATCAGAGTATGGAATAAGAAGTGGTGTCACAGATTTGTTGAGTGCTGCCTTAGCAGCAAGACCAGCCATTGTGTTCCCAGAAATGCCAACGTGGCTGGGTAACCAACAAAAGACGATGTCGCATTGGCCAGTAGCAAGCTCATTATGCAATTCAATAATTACTAATAAAAGTGGATGTGTACAAGAAATATTTTTAATAGCCTGAAGGCAAGAAAGTGAGTCAGAAAAGATGATATATTGTTGATATTTAGGGTGGTTTTTATATATATTTTAAGGCTGTTAATATGGCGTTTGCTTCTGCTGTAAAAATAGAGCTGTTATCTGGTAATCGAGAAGAGATTGTTCTGGATCCAATGACAGTGGCACAAGCCACCGCGCCACCATCCTTGGACCCATCTGTAAATAAGGATTTATATGTATTATATTTACTTTTAAATTGATTATATTCTTGTTTATATTGTAATTCATTAGTTTCTGCTTTTTTAAATGCTGTTAATGTTAGGTCAACTTGTGGCCTAACCAACTGCCAAGGAGGAGAAGAAAGAAGACGGGAAGGAGCTATATTTTCCAGCTCAATGCCAGCAGCAGAAATGAATGGTTTTATTCTTAAACCAAGAGGTGGAACAAGAGAAGGCTTTTGTTGTACAAATCCTCATAAAGAGGATTAAAGACACAGTTGAATGCAGGGTTAGACTCGTTAGAATAAAGTTTTGTTATATACTGCAAGGATAATTTTATACGGCGTTGTGTAAGAGATGGTTCATCTGCCTCAACGCAGAGACTGTCTACAGGATCCAAGACAAAGTCTTAAGACCTTGGTGATGGACAGAATCTAATAGTTTTAAGTTGCTTTTGCAGGCTCCACCATATACGATGGAGCCATAATCAAGTTTCGAGCGGACCAATGATCGATATAGGTGTAGGTGAGTGGCTTGATCCCCTCCCCACTTAGAATTGGAAACGACTTTCAACAAGTCAAGTGCCTTCAGTCATTTAGTTTTAAGGGATTTAATATGCGTCAGAAACGTTAAACGAGAATCAAACATTAAACCCAGGAACTTGGCCTCCTTTACAACTTTGATGGGAGTGCCATTGAGAAACAGTTCCGGGTCTTTATGTGGTTTATATTTCTACAAAAATGTATACAATTAGTTTTTGATTTAGAAAATTTAAAGCCGTTTTCAAGACACCATTTATTTATTTTATTTAAACACAGCTGCATTTGCCGTTCAATAGTACTTACTGCGACAAGAAATATTAAAATCATCCACAAAAAGTGATCCATCGATTGAATCATTTAAAACCTTTGATAAACTGTTAATCTTGATACTAAATAAAGTGACAGACAAGATACTGCCTTGTGGGACACCCTGATCCTGATTGTAATGATCAGACAGGGTAGAACCCACGCGGACTTGAAATTGTCTGTTACTTAAAAAGTTAGCTATAAATTGAGGCCATGTAAATCTTTTAAAATGCCATATTTCCATGTAGTGTCATATGCTTTTTCAAGATCAAAAAAGATAGACACGGCGTGTTGTTTATTAATTAGAGCGTTTTTAACAAATAGGCCCGATTCTACCAATCGGCTGGTCACGCCTTGCCCTGTGCATGGAATGTCTATACAAAATTTGGTATTACATAACACTTTTGGCCATGTTCAAAATGTTAACTAATATTCTACCAAAACAAATTAGCCTCGCAGACCCATGCACAGAAGGCGGTGGCTCATGGGCCAATCTGGTGATGCTGACCTCCGATTTCTGTACGTCTCCAATTGATTGTCATGGACAGAACCATCCTGACCTTTAATCTGGTAGGCAGCTACAGCATTTCATGTCAAATTCGCTGGAGTATAACACCCCCTTATCCCTGGTCTTTGCAGCTTGGAGATCCGCTGCAATATCAGATCGTCCCTGTTGACACTCCACGGCGGGTGGGGAGAGGGGATGCCGAACCACATTACTCACCCCGGTTCAAAACGAAGACACATGGATACAGACAACTCCTCGTCTGACGAGAGTACGCCCCTCCGACCTGACTACTGGCCACGCTTCCTGATCATTGAGGCTTGTGACAAGCAACCTTTGCAATTGAATCCTTTTGCAATCTCCAAAGGTATCGCTGGTATCTGCGGAGAGGTTGCCAATGTTACAAAGCTCCGATCTGGCTCTCTCCTGATAGAATGTACCCGGAAACAACAATCCTTGAATCTCCTCAAAATACAAGAATTTGTCAATATCATCGTCGCTGTTTCAGCACACAAAACACTTAACTCGTGTAGAGGCATTGTACGGGACATAGCTCGATGCCTGTCTGACATGACTGAAGAACAAATTGTCAAGGAAGTCTCTCAGCAATCCGTCACAGCCGTAAAACGATTCACCTTCAAAAAGGACGGTGTTGTTCAACCAACGAACACCTATCTCTTCACATTCGCGCGAGCAAACATTCCTGACTCGATTAAAGCTGGGTTTTGTAGCATTTGTGTGGAGGTGTATGTCCCCAATCCACTCCGGTGCTACAACTGCCAAAAGTTTGGACCAAGTCCTGTCGTTCCTCTGTTGTTTGTTATCGCTGTGGTGACAAGGACGAGGGCAACGACTGTACTAAGGAAGTGAAGTGCACAAACTGCGGTGGTAACCATGTGGCCAACTCAACTCAACACAAATGAGCCCATCTCAGCCACTCCATCTCCAACGCCAAAAGTCAAAACCTCTGAATCACAAACACCAGAACAAATGCCAAAACAAGAAACAGAAACTGCGCGCAGAAAACGGGACAAAAGAGGCTAGAGAGACTAAAGCAACTTGAACAACCGTCAAACACAAAACCAAAGGCCACCTCTCCCTCAGAGGTCCCCATCGAGGTCCATAACTCCTTTGGCCCTCTGGATATGGAGGTAACTCCATCTCCACCAGACACCAATAGGAGTTCATCAAACGCTTTCTCACGTTCACGTGACACGTCACAAGTGGAAGCACCATGAATCCACAAAACATGATCCAATGGAATTGCAGAGGAGTTAAGAATTATTATAATGAATTACAGTTATTGATTCAAGACTTCAAACCATCCGCGTTTTGTCTCCAAGAAACCTACCTAAAAAGGACTGATAAATTTGACATCCGTCGGTACAGTTCCTACCACTCCTTTTCTCCTCCCGGTGTAAAAGCTACAGGAGGCACTTCTATCCTGGTGAGGCAGGGCATCCTCCATAGCCCTGTTCCACTTAACACCAACCTACAAACTGTTGCTGTCCGCATGACTCTGAACATAGAGTTTACACTATGTTCCCTCTATCTCCCTCCCACCTCAACTGTTCGCCTATCAGATATTCGGAACTTATACGATCAACTCCCAAAGCCCTGCATAATCATGGGCGACTTCAACGGCCATAACCCCCTATTGGGGAGTACTGATACAAATGGTAAGGGAAAGGTCCTTGAAGAGTTTCTCTCCAATAATGACGTATGCATCTTCAACGATGGATCAAACACCTACCTCCATCCTGCCACTGGATCATACTCTGCTCTCGATCTATCACTTACAGATTCTAATCTTTTAAATGAGTTTGAATGGACGGTCTATGACGACCTTTTTGGAAGCGACCACTTCCCAACAATTCCTACTCCTATCAACCCCACGGATGAACCACCATCAACAAGATGGAATTTTACTAAGGCCAACTGGCCTTTATTCCAAACCCTATGTTCAGAAAAACTTAAGCCAGGCAACTTCAGGAATGTTCCTGACCCCATGGACCTATTTTCAGACGTCCTAAATGCCATTGGAGACAAAACTATTCCTAAGTCCTCTGCAAACCCGCACATACGCAAATCATGGTTTGATACAAACTGCAAACAAGCTAGGAAAAATAGGAAGAAGGCGGAAAAATATTTCCGACAACACCCTACAGTGCATAACCTGAATGCTGTTAAAATGACAAATGCCAGGGCAAAACGTACCTCCAAACAAACTAAACGCCGGTCATGGAGGAAATATGTGTCCAAAATCAACTCCCGCACACCCATGTCCAAGGTGTGGAACATGATTCAAAAGATTAACGGTAAAGGGTCAAAATCAGGAGTTCACCACCTGAAAGATGGTGACTCTCTCCTAACAAATAAATCTGAAATTGCAAACAAACTTGGCGAAACTCTGGCAAACCACTCCGCCTCATCAAATTATAACCCTCAGTTCCAGAAATACCAAACCCAACAAGAAAAGAAATCAGTCAATTTTAACTCTGATAATGGGGATTACAACGAAACGTTTTCCCTCCATGAATTACGTACTGCCCTAGGACAGGCTCACGACACTGCGGCAGGAGCTGATGAAATCCATTATCAGCTTCTGAAACACCTCCTTGACTCAGGCTTGGAAACACTACTTAACATATTTGATAACATCTGGACATCCGGACACTTTCCCCCTTCGTGGCACAATGCCATTATCATCCCTATACCAAAACCCGGCCGCGATCATACTAATCCCTCAAATACCGTCCTATATCACTAACTAGCTGCGTTTGCAAAACCATGGAGCGCATGGTCAACAATCGATTAATCTGGTACTTGGAGACCAATAATCTCCTCAGTAACCTCCAATGTGGTTTCCGAAAAAAACGAAGTACTATTGACCATCTGGTGCGTCTGGAATCACTCATCAAAACCTCCATTGTCAACAAACAACATACAGTATCTATCTTTTTCGACTTAGAAAAGGCATATGATACAACGTGGAAACATGGTATCCTAAGGATTGAGGGGTAGTCAGTCGGATTCCCCTGGTCCGTTTTAACTAGACAGTCGGATTCCCCTGGTTTTAATTAGACAGTCGGATTCCCCTGGTCCGTTTTAATTAGACAGTCGGATTCCCCTGGTCCATGCCAGTTCTGAGTTGGCCGTTGCTTACCAAACGACGCGGAAGAAGGCCCCGCGAAGGGCCAACCCGCAGGCTCGATTGATCCACGGAGCGGTAGACTACCTCAATTCTTATCTCAGTTTTTAAACAACAGACAATTTCAAGTTCGGGTGGGTTCCACACTGTCTGACTATTTCCACCAAGATCAGGGCGTCCCCCAAGGCAGCATCCTGTCTGTCACACTCTTTAGCATAAAAATTAACAGCCTCACTAACGTTCTGAACAGTTGCTATGATGGGTCCCTTTTCGTGGATGACTTCAATATTTCATGTCGTGGTAAGAACATGCACACAATAGAAAGGCAGCTACAACTCTGCCTTAACAAAATCCAAAAATGGGCCAATGAAAATGGTTTTAAGTTTTCAAAATCCAAAACAAATTGTATTCACTTTTGTCGTAAATACAAACCACACAAGGATCCGGACCTAACTTTAGATGGTACTCCCATCAAGGTAGTAGAAGAGGCCAAATTCCTTGGACTCATATTCGACCGCCACCTGACATTCTTACCACACATAAAATATTTGAAAACAAAGAGCTTGAAGGCTCTAGACTTGCTAAAAGTAGTCTCAAATACAGAGTGGGGAGGGGATCAGACCACCCTCGTTCACTTGTACAGATCATTAGTTCGCAGTAAACTAGATTATGGCTCTATTGTCTACGGTGGAGCCTGCAAAAGCAATTTAGAAAAATTAGACTCTATCCACCACCAAGGGCTGAGGCTCTGCCTGGGGGATTTTAGGACCTCTCCGGTAGACAGTCTATATGCGGAGGCCAATGAACCTTCCCTCGACCAACGCCGCATTAAACTCTCACTGCAGTATATAACTAAATTACGTTCAAATGAGTCCAATCCAGCATACAATTGTGTTTTCAACCCGCTCTATGAAAACTTGTTTCCTAAACTGCCAAGCCTGGTTCCACCACTTGGAATCAGGATCAAACCACACATATCTGCAGCTAAAATTGATCTCAACATCATTGCACCTTACCGACTTCTGTCCTCACCACCATGGCAAATGGTGAAACCACAGGTCGATCTTACCCTCACCAAACTCAAAAAGTCTGAAAAAAATCCTTTGGTGTTCCAACAGGAATACAACCAGTTACGTTCGAAGAATAACACCCATTTTCACAGACGGATCCAAGGACGATGGCCAAGTTGCCAGCGCTACAGTCATTGGATCCAAGACTGTCTCCTCCAGGATCCCCGACAACAGTTCCATTTTCACCGCTGAAGCCAAAGCTATCTTCTCAGCTTTGACCTACATTCAACAGCAAAAACATTCCCAAAACTTCATCGTTCTTACAGATTCATTATCCTGCCTTCAAGCACTTCAAAATGTGACTTCAATTCACCCAATCATCCTGGACATATTAGAACTTTACAACGACCTTTCTACTGGCCAATGTGACATCGTCCTCTGCTGGTTGCCGGGTCACGCCGGCATAGCAGGTAACACCAAGGCCGATGCTGCAGCAAAAGCAGCTCTTGACAAGCCCCTATCTCCACTGCTAAGCCCGTACAGTGATTTCAAACCCACTATCAAAAGCTATACTCGGGACCTGATGCAAAAAAGGTGGGACACTCAAGTAGGAAGAAACAAACTCCATGAATTGAAGCCAACAATCGGTTATACCTACTTGGGTTGTCAGTCAAGACGTGATGAGGTAAATTTACGACGATGTCGTATTGGCCACAGTCGATTTACACATGACTATCTGCTGAAAACGGATGGGGATGGACCCCCCATGTGCGTCTCTTGCGATGAGGTTTTCACCATCAAGCGTATTCTGCTTGAATGCGTGGACTTATCGTCTGCAAGGGACTCACATTATGATGCAACAAACCTAAAAGATCTGTTCTCCCGTGTGAGCGCTCATCTCATAGTGAACTACCTGAGGGAAGTTGATCTGTATCATAAATTGTAAGTGCGTAATGTAACAACCATAAATTGTAACTATGAAATGTGACTAACAAATTGCCCTGCCTTTAAATTTGATGCTATGACTTTCTCTACTTTTAAATGACAATGTAATCAATATATGTCTTTGAAATAAAACTCATTCCGAGTATGTACTTACAATGTTTACTAATGCAAACTTGTTCTCGTCACTATATGGCTGGAATAATGCCGATGTGACGTAAAGCCCAACTCAACTCAACCCAACTCAACCAAACAAGTCGATTATTTATCATTCGTTCCATGGTTTTGCAAACACAGCTAGTTTTGAAATCGGTCGATAGTTGGACGGATCCGTATGATCACGTCCAGGTTTAGGTATTGGTAATACTATAGCGTCACGCCACGAGGAAGGAAATGTCCCTGACGTTCAAACATCATCAAAAATGTGTAAGAGCGTCTCTAAACATGAATCTGGTAAGTGCTTCAGGAGTTGATAATGTATGTTATCAGCCCCTGTAGCAGTATCGTGAGCTCGCTCAAGAGCAGTATGGAGTTCATAAATAGAAAATGTTTCATTATAATCTTCCCCATTATCTGAATTGAAGTTAATAGTTTTCTTTTCTTGTTGTTTTTGATATTGTTGGAATTTAGGCACATAATTAGAAGAGGAAGAGTGTTTAGCGAGAGTTTCACCAAGTTTATTCGCAATATCTGATTTATTGGTAAGTAATTGATCCATTTTTAAGATGATGGACACTAGATTTAGTACCTTTACCTTTAATTTTCTGGACCATGTTCCATACTTTGGACATGGGAGTTCGAGAATTTATTTTTGATACATAATTTTGCCAAGATTGGCGTTCATTCTGTTGAAAGACACGCCGCGCTTTAGCATTAAATAATTTTAAATTTATTCAAATTATGCACCATAGGGTGGCGACGGAAATAATGTTCTGCTTTTTTCCGTTCCTTCCGAGCTTGTTTGCACTCATCATTGAACCATGGTTTTCGAATGTGTGGAATTGCAGAAGACTTTGGAATACACTCCTCAGCTATGGTAGTCAGTTCATCAGAAAAACATGTGATAGCATCAGGAACATCAATAAAACATTCAGGTTTAAGTTTGTCAGCACACAACGTTTCATATAAAGGCCAGTTAGCTTTTTTAAAATTCCATCTTGAGGATGGAGGAGCATCAGATGGGGTTACACGTTTGAGTATAGTAGGAAAATGGTCACTTCCACAAAGGTCATCGTGGACTGACCATTCAAATTCATTTAGTAAGTTGGAGTCAGTTATTGTCAAATCAAGGGCAAATCATATGTTCCTATACCAGGATGTAAATATGTATCTGTACCATCATTATATATACATAAATTACTATGTGAAATAAATTCCTCCAGAATTTTACCTTTAGTGTTTGCGGTCGCACTCCCCCAGAGTGGGTTGTGCCCATTCAAATCACCCATGAGTACACATGGTTTGGGAAGATCATCATAAAGTGTTTGAAGATCAGCCTGCATAAGAGTTGATGATGGCGGAATGTACACTGAACACAGAGTAAGTGTAATGTTCAAGGTAATTCGCACTGCAACTGCTTGGAGATTTGTTTTGAGTGTCACGGGGCTGTGGATAACACCATGTCTTACAAGAATGGATGATCCTCCAGTGGCCCTATCACCTGTAGGAGAATAATAATGATATGTGTTGAACTGACGAAAGTTTAAAGAATCTGTCTGCTTCAAATACGTTTCTTGTACGGTTTAAACTCCTGGTCCAATAGATGTAGTTCATGTAGATTAGTTTTATGGCCTCTACAATTCCACTGAATAATGTTCGAAGAAACCATTTCTTCGTGGGGTTTATTTGGGATCTACCTCAGTATATTTATATTGTATTGGTCTTTGACCTAATAAAATCTTGTCTTGTCTTGTCCAATATCTGGCTTTTTCTACAAGATAATAATACTTTAATTCCTTCTTGAAGTGTGACCACATAGAAATTATATATTTCTCAGCTTATGTTTATAAACATAGTACTTGGCCAGTGGGCCTTAGTATGGTGATCTACCTTCAGTTGTTGGCGACCTATAGCCCATTTGTACATTGTATTGTCTTCTTTAATTGGAATATTTTATCTTTGTTCGCTAGTTTTATGTTCATATCTGTGATTATCTAGTATTTTTACTGTCCTTCGTCGGCAGGTTTTTATAATATCTCTATATATTCTATTTCAATGTCAAATGTTCTCGTCACGATATGGCTGAAATATTGCCGATGTAACGTTAAATATCAACTCACTAACTCACTCACTTGGCCAGTAGTAGTATCAAGTCAAAAGTATCGTCGGTATGAAATGTGGGTGAAAACCCAGAAAGGATCAAATCACAATTAAGATATAAAGTACCTGTGTGTACACAGTTTAGCTTCAGCCAATATGAGAATTTTTGCGAAAAGTTCTTGCTTGCTCTACAATTCCAGAACAGATGAACTATTGATTCAGGTTCTGCCCCACAGAAAGTACTTAGATTACTTTCAACAATTTGCATTTTGACCAAATGGGTGTTTACAGGTAAAATTCTGTGAAGCAGCCTGAATTGCATCCATCTTATGTGGGGGCTAATGTGGTTTTGAACGGTTTAATACATATATTAAGCCAGTTTATGTTGATCTTTAATTGCGCCGATTGATGTTCATGGTGTTGTCTGATCAAGACTAAAATAATTACAAAGCCCCGCCATATAGCTGGAATATTGCTGGGTGCATCGTAAAAACCCAACTTCATGTTTCATCCTTCCCCTTTAAATAATGTATATTCTGTTGTCTCTTGCTCAAGTCTATATGCTATTGCAACTCTGCCGCTGTGACACTGAATGTTAAATTATAACTCGCTTCGTGTGCAGCTGGTGTAATTCTTATAGTAACTGAATGTTTGAAACAGTACTGGAAATTGTTTGACGTTGTTGGCAGTGCAAAATGCACTGTTTTTTGTCCTATTTACCAGACAGTGAAAACGCTTGAAGATGATGGTTTTGCAATTTGCCGATGTGCCAAACGTCTCAAACTTTCATCACTTCGGGCTTCCCTCCCACTTTGAGCTGAGCTGACAAGATATGACACACACGGAACACTGTACAAAAGCTTCGTTAATAGTCATTATTAGACATTTCTTCGACCCAGACATGCTTTCCAGATCGAGTCTTCAGACATCTCATATCCAAATCGTTCGGCTTTGAAGGACAGGTGCCATTTTGGTCCTTTGTGAGAAGTAAAAAACGTAATTAATACAAGTTGGTCTGTTAACATGCTAGTCGACAAAATCAACACGTTTGCAGTTCAACATTTTCAACAATCCCAAATCGTAGGGCTGATTAAAACAGCAAGTTTTATCAATAAATGTGAAAATATGGAAATTAGTTCCACCCTCTAAATCAGTATCAGTCCAACTTTTTATGAAAACGAAACAGGTAAATAAATAAATAAAAGCAAATGAAAACCTGAGGCATCGAAAGGCACCGCTTCATCACGACACTTATCTCTGTAGCAAGTTTCAACAGGAAATTGCCAACGGTTTAGGTGTTCTGCTCCGAAAACGGACGAACGTACGGGCAGGCGGATGCATATGCAGATGGGATTTTTTTTTCTCCCGGCCGGGAATTTTGTCAACCTCTCGTCTGTTTGTCCGTCCGTTCGTTCGTTTGTTTGGGTTCCGGAGCATAACTCAAGAACCGTTCAATATATTTCTACAAAAATTGGTAGATATATCAAACAGTACCTAAAGTGGTGTCTTTAGCTATTTGTAGATCTTTAGCATTTTTATTTTTCTCGATTTCCATGGAAACAATCTTGACTTTGGTCTAAAACAGTTATGAACCAAACTTGGTAGATATATCAAACAAATCTTGAAGTCTTGTCCTTTACTACTTGCGGATTTTTGGCATTTTTGTGTTTCTTGATTTCCCTGGAAACTCTTTGGACTTGGTTTCAATAGGAGTGGGTGTATTTCGTTAACGGGGTACAACTCAAAATCAATGAAAGAGTTTTCATCCAAACCTGGAACATGTATTAACAAAAGTTAACAGGTGCCTTCTGATAATTCATAAATCTTCAACATTTGATTTTCCCCTATTTCCAGGAAACAAGTTAGATTTAGATGACATGGATGTAGGTGTCGTTTCCAGAAAACCATTCAGTGTCATTCAACAGAACTTAGCAGATGTATGAAACAGATCCCGAAGTGGTGTCTCTGGCTATTTGTGGGTTTGGGACATTTATAGTTTTCTCGATTTCCACGGAAACGATTTGGACTTCTAAAAAGGTAGATTGGTAGAAGGACATTTTTCACCCAAACCTGGTCCATACATTAACCACGGGCTAAAATGGTACCTTTTGCTATTTAGGAATTCTCTCATTAAGTTGAAAGTAACTTTCAGATGATTTGTTCTTTCACATTTGTGGGGACCACTCTGGAATTGTCATCTTCTGAGACCATGTTTTTCCTTAAGGGATAACAAACTTATTAGGGCTCCTTGCCAAAAGGCAGGAGACCTATTGTAATCGTTCGTGTTTTTATTATTATTATTTCTTATTCCGCCGGATTTTGTTCCACTCGTACAAAGAGCACCAGTGGACTGAATCGCTTGAAAAAATTCACCCAGATGCCCACAGTGCTGAAGTTGTTTGTGCAAAAATCTCAAGGTTCTATGCCCAATAGCAAAGGGCTGATAATTGAAAATTAATTCAAAAATTTCAAACGCAAATACAAATATCTCCAATACCAATGCTCCAATGTTTGCCAAAGTTCTTGAGCAGATGCGCAATCAAAATGTCTACAATTTCGCCTTGACCGGTCGAGTCGCTAAAATGCACCGTTTGGACGCTATGTTGGATTAAAGTTTTTTAATGTTTTTAAGCAAAATGCTGACTACTTTCCTCCCAAAATGTGCTGCACTGAAACTACAAGAGCTACGGCTTTCAAACGTTGCATACTTTGTGTCTATGCATGTTCCTACTCAGTAGCATCGTCAAATGTGCCTATGTTTATATCATGACCGCCATATTGTACGCTACTTTTCGGCAAAAGTTGTCTTCAAAAACTTTCACGGGCTTCTTTGCCACTTTGTGCCAAACTAAACTTACCACATACAACACTTTAAATGCTTGTTCTGAAGTGGCCTTTGGTTGTTGAACATTTTCTGTTCTTGGTCCTATGTCAAAAGTCACTGCAAGCGCTACGGCTTTCAAACTTTGAAGAGCGCCATAAATGTTACTGATCAAAACATCTGTTCAACATCAGGTCAAAAACTATTTGAGACGTGCCCCAAATGAAAGAAAAAGAGTGCCAAACAAACTGACCCTAAACTCCAGGCAGAACACGCGAAACATCACGCAAAATGTCTTCCAACAACGCACCAGTCATCATAGATAATCCTTACATTCAAAAACCCAAAGTTTGGACAGATTTGACAAAATAGGGACTTCTTTATATCACCGACGGCCCAGGGATACATTGCCGAATGTATCATAAGTTTCATCGACATTTACAGCACGGCAGATTACCCGTGCAAAGCATGCGACGGTCTGAAGGAAGGCGCAAGGACGATATCTCCTATAGAGAGACTACCACTGCAAAGCGTGGTCCACGTGCAGATATGGGAGACGATGTAAATTTCAATTGACAATGACGAGAGCTAGCGCTACACAAAATTAAAATACAGTGCAGTATAGGTTTTATATCTTCATTGTAATTCAATCTTTTGTAAGGGGTATGTCTTTAGGCAGCTTTCAAAGATTGTCAATGAATGAGCGTGCCGGGTCATAGTAAATGTTGTAGCTGTGGTCTAAGGGGGGGTAACTCTGGTCTAGCAGAAGGAAGCGCTAGTAAAATTATGTCCACACCCATCACTCGCCGGCTTTGCAATTCCCGAAGGGTAATGCGCGTTTGCCAATCAATTCTGTCTTGTGCAGTTTGCATGGATTTGAAAACTTCATATGTGACCTTCATCGAGTGGTTAGGGGGTATTTCCAGTATATATACCTGCTCTCGATTCACTATTCATTTGCAACAGCCCGAGTGTAACAGTGTAATGGATACTAATACAAACTACTGAAGTACCTTAATTGCTGTGAAATCACAAGTTCACTTGCGTCAGCGTTAGAGTGAGTGAATGAGTGAGTTTAGTTATACGCCGCACTCAGCAATATTCAAGCTATATGGCAGTACTTTATATCACCGACGGCCCAGGGATACATTGCCGAATGTTTCAAAAGTTTCTCACACATTTACGACACACGGCAGATTACCCGTGCAAAACATGCAACAGTCTGTAGGAAAGCGCGAAGACGATTATGGCTGCTCCTTCACAGGTTCTCGCGCTGTTTGTTATCGATTCCCCACAGACGCAGGCAAGTTGTACACGTTTATTTACCGTGACAGCACGGATAGTAATGGAAAACTAATACGTAAGTATTCAGTCACATGTTCATGACATCTACATCTATATCTACATCTCAACATGTGCATGGGATTCCTTGGCGCCACTTTGCCTACTTAATTTTCCCCTTATGATATCTCCTATAAGTTGAGTTGAGTTGGGCTTTCCCTCACATCGGCATTATTCCAGCCATATAGTGACGAAAACAAGTCTGCATTAATAGACATTGTAAGTACACAGTCAAAATGTGTTTTATTTCAAAACCTATATATTCATTACAGTGTCATTTAAAACAGAAAAGTCATAGCAATAAATTTAAAAGCAGGCAATTTGTTAGTCACATTACACATTTACAATTTATGATACAGACTTCCTTCAGGTAGTTCACTATCAGATGAGCGCTCACGCGGGAGAACAAATATCTCCTATAAAGAGACTACCACTGCAAAGCGTGGACTAAGTGCAGATATGGGAGACGATGTTAATTTCAATTGACAATGACGAGGGCTAGCGCTACACAAAATTAAAATACAGTGCAGTATAGGTTTTATATCTTCATTGTAATTCAATCCTTTGTAAGGGGTATGTTTTAGGCAGCTTTTAAAGACTGTCAATGAATGAGCGTGCCGGGTCATAGTAAAAGTTGTAGCTGTGGTCTAAGGGGGGTAACCCTGGTCTAGCTGAAGGAAGCGCTAGTAAAATCGTTCAAGACCACCAACTCGCCGGCTTTGCAATGCCCAAAGAGTAATGCGCTTTCGGTAACATTTGGGGTTTCTGCAGTTTGCATGGATTTTAAAACTTCATAGTGACCTGTATCGAGGTGTTACGTGTATTTCCAGTATATAGACCTGCTCTCGATTCACAAATTCAGTTCGAACAGCCCGAGTGTAACAGTGTAATGGATACTGATACAAACTACTGAAGTACCTTAATTGCTGTGAAATCACAAGTTCACTTGCGTCAGCTTGTTAGTGAGTGAGTGAGTGAGTTTAGTTTTACGCCACACTCAGCAATATTCAAGCTGTATGGTGGCGGTCTGTAAATAATCGAGTCTGGACCAGACAATCCAGTGGTTATCAGCATGAATATTGATTTGCGCAATTGTGAACCGATGACATGTGTCCACCAAGCTCAACGTGAGAGAAACAGCGTTGTGGATATTGGTACGGGCGCTTCGTGTCACATTTCAACTTGGCTGTTGTTGATACGTATTTAAATGGAAATGTTATCTACACTCACCCGAAAATAAACACCAAAAACAACCACATTTTCAGTAAAAAGAAATAAATTATTAGCAATTGAACGTGCATTATTCTTTTTTCTTCGATTTTCTAATCAAGCCAACAGCTGTTTCCAAAGCCATAAGTGTAATTACCCATACCATACAACACAATCCTTTGTATCTAACCCTCAAACATAAGAATTCAAAGTTTACTGCTGAAGTATTTATCATTACTGACAATGATATAATCCATATCAGCTACAGCCTTTACTGCTTTCGACATCTGCATGACAGGTACCAAATGGCTAGAAAATATCCAAGCCAAGGAGCCCTCAATGTTGCTTGCAACTTTAATTTATTTCTGTCTTTATACGTTTTTTCAATAGTAGATTAACAGAACTTCTGTATGATGTAGAGGTAGGAATTACAAGACTGAAAGCTGGTGTGATATTATTTTAAACTCAAACGTTTTTGACGTGCAACATCTGTCAGTCGAGAGGGTTTTCTGGACGAATGAGTATCCTTCATTTGGGATGTGTAAAATACGTTGTATACACAGGGGCAACTAAATATTATGTAAAACACAGACTGGTTTAATTAAAAATCAATTTCGTTAACCCTTTTCAATGCTTTGCGCATTTTCCAATGAAGTGTCAAGCCGCAAGAAAGTGATGTGGCCGCGTTAAAGATGGAACAAGGAGATGGTGAGACAACTTAACATCCATTGAAAAAGCAATTGCAGATCACATTAAAGGTGTTTTGTTGAGATCAATAACTAGACTGCTGTCAATTACAAGTACAATGTATACTATATCATGAAATATGTTCCATACAATTTTCTCACGAAACGTCTATGCTCAACTTACTTTAAAATCCATACGAATGACGGCCAATCCATTCTTCTCTTCTGACTTGTGATCTGCATCCATTAAGGAACAGGTTAGTTTAACTGGGTTATACAAAATAGATAAGCAGTCATCATAACGCATACATGTAGTTTGGCACAATCTGATGCCTACTGTATTCAATGTGGAGTCTACGTCTTCATACAGCGTTTCCCAATCCAAAGCGTAATATTCCGCCGTGGTCAAAACAAACATCAAATGAAGGGTAAATACAAGACACAGGTTTCGGAAGTACTTCAGCTGCTTCATGCCCTCGTTCAATTACTCAGTTTCTATAACACAATATCTAATAGAACGAAACCCACTTCGTCTAGTCACCAGTTCCTCAGTAGCAGACGTCCGTTTAAATACGTGAACCAAAATCAATAAAAAACATGCGCGGTAACACCGTTGTTTCCACCGTTTTATCTAAATTGTAGAATAGTTAAACTGTTCCTTTAATAGTATTTGTGAGGCGTGTTATCGTGTGACAGATTATTGTGGAATTTCCAAAATCAGTCCCTTTATTAAGTTTTGTGAATTCTGCTTCTGTAGATATCAATAAAAGATTCGATCAATTCTCTGTTATGTCAGTTGAAACTATTCATCTGTCGCCATTTCTACTCACTAGGGAGAAGTCCACACTCCTGTGTATTAATTGTCGAGACTTTCTCAAAGGATACCTTTTAATATCTGGATTAGCTTCCAGCCATAGATCATTTAAAGACTTAGGTCTTCTGATACTTCACGAAAAGATTCTTTTGATTTTGGATTATGTATATGTTTAGAATTGTAAAGTATCCCTTCCTTGATCAATCGGCTGGTCACGCCAAGCCGTGTGCATGGTGAATATTGTCTGCACATTTTACTCATTGTTGAGTATTGGCCTTTTCAGTTGATCAATTTACACATTATTAATATAATAAATTGCCTTGAGTCCTATGCCAGAAGGCGGTGGCTCATGGGCCAATCTGGCGGTGTTGACCTCTGAATTCTGTATGTCTCTAAAACATTGTTATGGGCAGAACCAGCCTGATAGTTTATTTAGAAGACAAATATAGCTGTTCCAGTCATATTTGCTTGAGTATAGTTGAGTTGGGCTTTGCGTCACATCGGCATTATTCCAGCCATATAGTGACGAGAACAAGTCTGCATTAATAAACATTGTAAGTTACAGAGTCAAAATGAGTTTTATTTCAAAAACATATATTCGTTACATTGTCATTTAAAGACAGAAAAAGGCATAGCACTAAATTTAAAGGTAGGCAATTTGTTAGTGACATCACACAGTTACAATTTAAGATACAGACCAACTTCCCTCAGGTAGTTCAGATGAGCGCTCACGCGGGGGAACAGATTGCATTAGAGTGTGAGTCCCTTGCAGACGATAAGTCCACACAGTCAACAAGAAAATACTTGATGGTGAAAACCTCATCGCAAGAGACACACATGGGGGGGGGGGGGGGGTGTTGTTTGTTGGTGTGTCTATCCCCATGCCAATACGACATCGTCGTAAAATTACCTCATCACGTCTTGACTGACAACCCAAGTAGGTATAACCAATTGTTGGCTTCAGTTCATACAGTTTATTTCTTCCTACTTGAGTGTCCCATCTTTTTTGCATGAGGTCCCGAGTATAGCTTTTGATAGCATCCCTCTACCCCTGGTGTTTGCATGCTGGAGACCCGATGCAATTAGACACCGCCCTTGTTGACATTCCGTGGTGGGTGGGGACCAAGGTTGTTCAATCACTTTTATATCAACATGGCTCACAATCATTCTGGTTCTAATCGCAGTGAAAAGAAGAGACGTCTGGAAGCTGAGATATTGTCGTCTGGTGATAATATTTCTCTTCCACAAAATTCTACTTCTTGGGCACGATTTATTGTCGTTGACTCAAAAAGGACTCCCTTTGAAAATCAACACTATAAGCTATAAGCAAAGCAATTGAAGGCATTTGTGGTGAAGTAGTAAATATTTAACGTCTCCGAGGCGGCTCTCTTTTAGTAGAATGTGCTCGTAAACAACAAGCTATCAATCCTTTGCAAACACTGAAGTCACTGTCTCCGTTCACAGAACTTTAACTTTCAGTCGAGGGATCTTCCGTGACAGACACAAAAAAACAATTGGTGATTTCCATAAAAAATTCTTAAATTGTAAAGATGATATTTACAAGGCATGGACATTTTAGGAAAATATGGAAGGATTTTATCACTACATCTTTCAATTTCTCCTTTTCATAAGGATCCCCATAAGTGTATAGACTTAGCTATTTTGCGCATCTTTAGTTCTGTTAAGAGTTCATATTGCTGATATACATAATGCATCTTGCATGTTACATATGTATTAATGAGAACTGCAGGAATAAGCCGTATTTTGATTTTGCTTTACATTAATGTAACTGAATCTGACACGTGAAGAGGTACATTTTTGAAAGATGGGATCATGTTTAAAGTAAGTGTTTTCTATTCGTCTATTCTATTCCTATGTGATCAACTAGGAACCAATTCTATATATTAGTATAACTTCACTCATCTGCATCCTTATTGTTCTAAGTGTCAAAATTGATATTGACTGTTATATTTGCCCCTAGTAAGGCTAACATTTTCCAAAATACCGGTTTAAGTGTATGTTTCACTTGTCATCCACAGAAGCGCAAATAATTTCCCCCTTGTCACTGTTTGTATAAACACAAATTACATAGACCTACGTTACATAGATTAAATAAAAGTTTACAGGACCCACTGACTGACTGGACAGGGTTTATTACATGTCATAAAAGTGGCCAGGGAATAAGCCAGGCTTATTGTAGTAGAATACATTCTCTAATTGGTACCCTCTAATTAACACCTGCCACAAGGGACCGGCCGCTTGGGTTTGTGCTCAGAGACGGTGTTATGCAATTGGTGTATTCACGAAATATCATGAACTTGTTGATAGATAATTGATTAGGTTGTCCATACACGGACGGACTGAGGCAAAAACAACACCAAAATGAATTCCTTCTTAGATAAATCATAGTGTAACTAATTAATTTGGTCATTTACAGTAAAAAGTGACTAAATGTTTAAAACATTATTCATTTTAGATCTCGTTAAACAATGTCTAGAGAAATCAATACACAAGTTCATATCACAGATGATTCCAGAGAAAAATAGTTTATGAGATTCTAGTTTATGAAAAGCATTAAATTCCAAAACAACGAGACAAAGTCATCAATATCCCCCAAAATTGCAAAATACTCTTCATGATTATGTCTACGAGTGATGATTATGTCACATATTTAGGTGTGTATATAGAAAAGTGGAAGGAGAGTATTGAAAGGTTTTCAAAGTTCTGCTCCAGAAAGGAGCACTACCACCAATTTCAGGCTAAGTCGAACTTGTTGCCACGGAAACGCCAAAAATATTTTATTCAGAATTCCAAACCTACCAAAAGGCACTAGTACACCACCAGATCTATCTATGTGCCAAGTTTGGGGAAGAAATATTGATCAGTTTTAGAGATCTGCTCCGGAAAAGACAAATGTGCACGGACGGATTCCATTTTAATATCCCCTGCAAAACGCATTGCGGGGGATTATAAGCAAGCCAATCTGATTTCTAATGCTCAAGAATTATTACCACTTATATGACAATAGTTTGACAAGGTGTCTGGATGCCGACCTTTGGATTTTTATTTTTTTTATAAGGATCATGATGTCGACAAGTGGTATTCTTTGAAGTTTGGGTGTTAGTTTAGAACATGGCTAATCTCATGTGACGTGTCATTACAAGGCTGGTGGTTGATGGAAGCAGGGAGAATAGTAAAGCATCTTAGGGTATGCCTCGACTCGTCACGTGACCAGTTTAGCAAATATGGCGGAGCTTAATGTTTACGATGGAGCCTGGTTTATTTTCAAGAGCTGATTACATGCGCTGAGTGTTGTGGTAACTGAAAACCTACATGTAGAAGGAAAGTGACATATTCTGTCACTGCATTTTAAGTCAAATAATTGTTATTAGTGTCAGTATTAGTACAGTAGATTTGTAGTAAAGTTTCAAGTGGGCATCTTGTTTCTCACTGGCTTCCATTCTTGGACTAAAGACTAAATTCTGTCGATAAAACTTCTTTCCCATGTTCGTTTAATGTTTAGAAGGGTAATATACCTTTATTTGAAAGGTGTTTGCAAGTAATAGTGATAGTTTCATTATTTTTAAAACATTGTTAGGCTGTGTTTGAGGTGTGTGAAAATATGACATATCGATCTGATCTGATCCGCCATTGATGCCTGTGATGTTTGAGTGTTATACTTCTAAAACTTCTTTCTTTGTTGCTGATCTTAGTATTTGACAAAACTTGAAAGACCTTTACAACGCTTTGTGATAATTTTGAACTTTCTGTTTTTGAGGGGTGTGTGACAGTGTCAATGTCCATGTCATTCCACACAAGCAAGAAAATATCTGAAGGCTGAATGAATATTGTAGAATATTGATCTTCAGTAACCCATGATTATCGTAACAGTCGACTAACGGGATCGGGTGGACAGTCTCATTGACTTGGTTGACACATGTCATCGGTTCCCAATTGCGCAGATCGATGCTCATGCTGTTGATCGCTGGATTGCCTCGTCCAGACTCGATTATTTACAGACCGCCGCCATATGGCTGTAATATTGCTGAGTAAAACTGAACTTACTCACTCTTCTCCTCCTTGGCAATTGGTGAGGCCACAACTTCACCTTACACTGATACCATTTAATATAAAACTAATAGCCGAATTGGGGATTATTTTGTTTTAACGGGCTGTGACCCGTGACCTGGGGGCCTGTGGTGTGACCTGGGGCGCGGAGGAATACACACACGAGACGGCCCGTGAGAACCCCAGTCAGCGCATAGCACGAGCCGTGAGCAGCATGGCGAGTACGCGAGAGACCGAAGTACTCGACATATGGCTGAGAGATAAGGGGTTTACCGAAAGTACCATCAATAAACTGATTACAGAAGAGTTTTCTGACCCTGAAGAATTGGATGAATTGAATGAAAGTGACATAGAAAGCCTTAACCTCAAGCTCGCTTAACGTAAGCTGCCCGAAAAGATGATAGGGACACTGAGGAGACCAAAGTCAACACCCGACCCCCTGAGCGAGCCGACAGTCACCACCCGTGAGCTGGCTAGCAACACAGAGCTCAACCTTTCCTCGACGCTATCGGTTCGTCTACTATGACTGACATCCTGCAAACCAACGCAGAACACAAAGGCCCGGCTCGGCAACAACGAACAGGTGACAATGTTAAACAACTGAAAATCAACAACTTTATCACAAAAATAAAATGTGTAGTGGAGGATAATGAAGATTTTCTAGATTTACCAGACTCTGGAAGGAAACTATCAATTCGTTGTGCTGGGTCTAGGCTAGAATCAAAAGAAGTCTCAGTAGCGCAGTGGGTATCTGCAAACTCTAGAATACTAAATTCAGCTGACTAAAAGAGAAGGGCATGAGCCAGTCTGATATTCTCAACTACCTGACCTACGTGTCCTACATCGGCGACTTCCTCCAGCAACACACAACCCCGTCAGTTATGCTATTTGATCACATCCACAGAAGAAGTCAGGCAGAGTCTTAGAAAAGCTGGTCGGATATAGACTATCACACAATGTTTTACTATCAGAAAAGAAAGACATGAATAGGAGATCGCGTGAACCTCACAGAAAACCAGTTTCGGCCGAAGGTAGAGAATTTGTCTCAATTATCAGAATCAATCCGGGTGTCCATTCATCAAATGTAAATTCGCTCATGTGTGTATACCGTGTCAGGGTCCCCACCCGGAGTTCACCCACCACCCCCTGGGATGGTGGTTGAGGGCACTGGTTCCAGGAACAGTGTTCCTTTGCCCAACAGACCACTTCGACCCTTTCTTCATCTAGACGGGTGGTAGAACTGGCCCGGGTTCTATCAATTGGCTGGTCACCATGCCCTGAGCATGGATAATTATAATTCCTGTTTATACTGATATTGCATGTGGTTAATATCGAAACCACCAACTTAAGAATATATTCCAACTTTGCCTAGAGTCCTATGCCAGAAGGCGGTGGCTCATGGGCCAATTTGGCATTAATGAACTCCGGCTTCTATTTGTCATCAGGTAATTGTCTAGGGCCGGACCAGCCTGACCTTTAACTCTGTTTAACTATTATAGCTACCTGTGTCTTTCTTGCTGGAGTATAGCATCCTTGTAGCCCTGGTGTTGTAGTTGGCTTCCACTGGTTCCAGATCAAAAACGAAAAGAAGGCACATTGATACTGATGCTGCAACATCTTCTGATGAGGAATCCTTAAACAATATTGATTCTTGGCCTCGATTTCTTGTTGTCGATGGAATTGATGGCATATCCCTCAAAATCCATTGAAGGCATTTGTGGAACTGTTAAAAATGTTACACGTCTCCGGTCTGGTTCTCTTCTTGTGGAATGCGCAAGGAGACAACAGTCTCAAAATCTCCTCAAGGCTCATCATTTTGCCAATACTGAGATTGTCGTATCAATCCACAAGACGCTAAACTCATGTAGAGGCATCGTACGTGACCGTGCAAAGTGCCTCTCAGATATGTCTGAAGAGGAGATTGTGGCAGAAATGAAATCTCAAGGAGTACTGTCTGTAAAACGGTTCACTAGGAGAGAAGGTGACAACATCATTAAAACAAACACCTACCTTTTCACGTTTGCTCTCTCAAAGATTCCATCTTCTGTCAAAGCAGGGTACTTCAACATCGGAGTGGATGTGTACATACCAAATCCACTCCGTTGTTTTAAATGCCAACAATTTGGTCACGGTGCGAGGTCTTGCACAAACCCCCAAGTTTGCTCCCGGTGTAGTAACAATTATGATGGCACTGACTGCACTGATGCTATCAAGTGCGCAAATTGTAAGGGTGACCATATGACCTCCTCCAAAACATGTTCTTCTTTTGTCACACAGACAAAAATCCTGAAACTGAAGTACACTAATGACACTTCCTTTGCAGATGCAAGGAAATTGGTTGATAATGAGTAATCTGCTTCATTCTCTACTCCTACCTATTCAGCTGCAGTCTCCTCTTCCCCCCTCAAAGTTGATACTGGTTGTCAAACCGCTATCAGCTGGACCTCAGATGAGCAAATTGTATTATATCCTGTAAATGCTGAGCATATTTATATGTCATCAGCAGCATCACAAACTGCTCTTTTGACAGATCCTCTACCGCTATCAAATATATTGCCTGAACAAACAAATCATCATGAAACTGAAAGGAAAACAACTCGGTCAAATAAAGAAAAAAAAACAAAGAAGAAAGGAAGCCAAGGCCCTTAACATGGTTGAGGTGCCTTCACCATTAAAAGTGCCTGTAGAGGTTCATAACACCTATGAACCTCTAGATATAGAGACAAGCCCCTTACAGCCATCTCCTATTGTACCCCCATTAGTTGCTCACATAATATTATACAATGGAATTGCAGAGGCCTTAGAAACAATTTTAATGATTTACAATTATTATCCCAAGATTTTAAGCCATCAGGTTTTAGTTTACAAGAGACATACCCGAAAAGTACAGATAACTTTGATTTTCGTCAGTACAATTCATATCATTCGTTTTCACCCCCAGGTGATAAAGCCACTGGTGGCGCTTCTATTTTGGTTAGGCAGGGCGTTATTCATAGCCCTGTCCCTCTTAAAAGCAATCTTCAGGTTGTTGCTGTCCATCTTTCTTTACAAATAACCTTCACGCTCTGTTCTTTGTACATTTCTCCGTCTTCGGCTCTTCAGCAGTCTGATCTTCAGGATCTATTCAACCAGCTTCCCAAACCCTGTATTATAATGGGTGATCTTAATGGACACAACCCTTTGTGGGGAAGTACCGATACTAACACCAAAGGGAAAATCATCGAAGACTTCATTTCTAATGCATCTTAAATGATGGATCAGCCACTTATTTACATCCTGGATTTGGAACTTATTCTGCACTTGATCTGTCTCTCACAGATCCAAACATATATAACGAATTTGAATGGTCAGTCCATGAAGACCTGTGTCGAAGTGACCATTTCCCCACAATATTTCATCTATAAACCCGCATGATGATCCACCTGCAACAAGGTGGAATTTTAATAAGGCCAACTGGCCATTATTTCAGAAACTGTGTACTGACAACTTGAAATCTGACTTTTTTAACAATGCTCTAGATCCGATTCAATTATTCTCCGGTAAATTGAAGAATATTACTGATGAAACTATCCCTAACTCCTCTTCAATTCCACATATCTGAAACTATAGTTTAATGAAGACTGAAGAAGAGTAAGAAGAAGACTACTGTCCATAATTTCGATAAAGTTAAAATTTAAATGCCAAGGGTCGACGCACCTTTAAACAGAATAAGTGTCAGTCTTGGCGAAACTATGTTTCGAAACTAAATTCACGCACACCTATTTCAAACGTGTGGAACATGTTTTAACGAATAAAAGGCAAAGGTTCCAAATCTACTGTCCACCATCTGAAGGACGGTAACAATGTATTGACGGATAAGGCTGACATTGCCAATAAGCTTAGTGAAACTCTCGCCAATCGTCTTCATCAAATTATGTCCCGGAGTTTCAGAAACAACAGGAGAAGAACAGAATTAATTTTAACTCGGACAATGGTGAAGATTATAATGAACTATTTTCACTGCATGAGTTATATACCGCCCTTGAGCAAGCTCATGATACAGCAACAGGGGCTGATAATATACACTATCAGCTCTTGAAGCATTTACCTGAATCATGTTTGGAAACACTTTTGAATATTTTTGATACAATATGGACTACAGGGAATTTCCCAACTTCGTGGCGTAATGCCATTGTAGTCCCGATACCAACGCCTGGCCGGGATCATAATGATCCGTCTAATTACAGACCAATCTCTTTAACGAGTTGTGTCTGTAAAACCATGGAACGAATGGTTAATAATAGATTAACTTGGTATCTTGAAACCAATCAACTTATAACAAATATTCAATGTGGTTTCAGGAAAAATCGTAGTACCATGGATCATTTGGTACGTTTAGAATCCTTTATCAAAAATGCTATAGTAAATAAACAACATGCAGTATCGATATTCTTTGATTTCGAGAAAGCATACGATACCACCTGGAAGCATGGCATTTTAAAGGATTTACATGATTTTGGCTTAAGGGGTCGTTTATCTCTTTTTATATCACAGTTTTTAACAGACAGGCAATTTCAAGTCCGAGTGGGTTCAACCCTGTCTGACCATTATAATCAGGATCAGGGTGTCCCACAAGGCAGTATTTTGTCTGTAACATTGTTTAGTATTAAGATTAACAGTTTATCCAAGGTTTTAAACGATTCAATTGATGGATCACTTTTTGTGGATGATTTTAACATTTCTTGTCGCGGTAAGAATATGCATACTATTGAACGGCAACTACAGTTGTGTTTTAACAAAATAAATAAATGGTGTCTTGAAAACGGCTTTAAATTTTCTAAATCAAAAACTAATTGCATACATTTCTGCCGTAAATATAAACCGCATAAACACCCAGAACTGTTTTTAAATGGCTCTCCCATCAAGATTGCAAAAGAGGCCAAGTTCTTGGGTCTGATTTTCGACTCCCATTTAACCTTTCTTCCGCATATTAAATCCCTAAAAACTAAATGCATGAAGGCACTCGATTTATTGAAAGTCGTTTCTAATTCAAAGTGGGGAGGGGACCAAACTACCCTCCTACACCTATATAGATCACTGGTCCGCTCGAAGCTTGATTATGGCTCCATCGTATATGGTGGAGCCTGTAAAAGCAACCTAAAACTCTTAGATTCTGTCCACCACCAAGGTCTGAGACTTTGTCTTGGGTCATTCAGAACATCTCCTGTTGACAGTCTCTACGTCAAGGCAGATGAACCATCTCCTACCCAACGCCGTGTAAAACTATCATTACAATATGTTACCAAACTATATTCTAACGACTCTAATCCTGCATTTCACTGCATCTTTAATCCTCTTTATGAGGATTTGTACAACAAGAACTCTTCTCTTGTTCCACCTCTTGGGCTCAGGATTAAGCCATTCATTACTGCTGCCGGCATTGAGCTGGAAAATATATCTCCTTCCCGTCTTCTTTCTTCTCCTCCTTGGCAATTGGTTAGGCCACAAGTCGACCTAACACTCACTAAATTTTAAAAATCGGAAACTAATGACTTACTATATAACAAGAATATAATCAATTAAAAACTAAATATAATACATACAAATCCTTATTTACAGATGGGTCCAAGGACGGTGGCGCGGTGGCATGTGCCACTGTCATTGGATCCAGAACAATCTCTTCTAGATTACCTGGTAACAGCTCTATTTTTACAGCAGAAGCAAACGCCATATTAACAGCTCTTAAATATATTAATAAACACCCTAAATATAAACAATACATCATCTTTTCAGATTCTCTTTCGTGTCTTCAGGCTATTAAAAATCTTTCTTGTAAACATCCATTTTTATTAGAAATGATTGAATTGTATAATGAGCTTGCTACTGGCCAATGCGACATCGTCTTTTGTTGGTTACGAAGCCACGTTGGCATTTCTGGGAATACAATGGCTGATCTTGCTGCCAAGGCAGCACTCAACAAATCTGTGACACCACTTCTTATTCCATACTCTGATTACAAAGCTAGCATTAGAACTTATATCCGCGATCTGATGCAGAAGAAGTGGGACACCCAGGTAGGTATTAATAAATTACATGAAATAAAACCCTATATTGGTTACACCTGCTTGGGTGGTCAGTCCAGATTCGAAGAGGTCATCATGCGACGATGTCGCATTGGCCATACAAGGTACACTCACAAATACTTGTTAAAAGGTGAAGATCTTCCGTTTTGTACCTTTGTGATGAGAGAGTCACAGTCAAGCATCTCCTGCTTGACTGTGTTGAATTCTCCATCATAAGGGATAAATATTTCAATGTTAAAACTGTTAAGGATCTTTTTAATACTGTTCATCTTCATTTAATTCTTGCTTTTTTAAAGGAAATTGATTTAATTAATGAATTTTGATAAATATGTTCTGTAGATAGATGTGTTTTTTAATGATTGGTAGTTTGATTAGTAACTTAGATTGTTAGTGGCTGTACCCACAAGGGGAGTTGAAGTATCGTAAAATTATTGTGCCCCTGAGAGGGTACGTAAGTCCCAAAACTTTGAAAGTGAATTTAAACTTACCAGGATTTTTAAACGTAGTATTCTTTATATTTTAATTTTGGCTAACATTTCTTATAATCGCCAACGGCTGAAGGGATGGTGTAAATCCAACTAGGGTCCATGCAGGTAGCAAAGGTACTGTAAGTCCCAATGGTCCCTAGTGTGGTGATCTACCTTCTGTGGTTGGCGACCTATAGCCTGTTTTTATATTGTATTGTCCCTATAGTGCTATTAGTTTTAAACTTTCCACGCTAGTTTTAGTTCTAATTGTGATATTCTAGTCGTTTTACTGTCCTTCGTCGACAGGTTTATATATTATAAATATATTCCACTTCAAAATCAAATATGTTCTCGTCACGATATGGCTGAAATATTGCCGAAGTGACGTTAAATAATAACTCACTCACTCACACTCTAACTAGCTGTGTCTGTAAAACCATGGAACGTATGGTGAATAATAGATTAACTTGGTATCTTGAAACCAATAACCTTATAACAAATATTCAATGTGGTTTCAGGAAAAATCGTAGTACCATTGATCATTTGGTACGTTTAGAATCCTTTGTTAAACATGCTATAGTAAATAAACAACATGCTGTGTCAATTTTCTTTGATCTTGAGAAAGCTTATGATACCACCTGGAAGCATGGGATTTTGAAGGATTTACATGATTTTGGTTTGAGAGGCCGTTTGCCTCTTTTTATATCACAGTTTTTAACAGACAGGCAATTTCAAGTCCGAGTGGGTTCAACCCTGTCTGATCATTACAATCAGGATCAGGGTGTCCCACAAGGCATTTTTTTGTCTGTCACTTTATTTAGTATCAAGATAAACAGTTTATCCAAGGTTTTAAACGATTCAATTGATTGATTACTTTTTGTGGATGATTTTAATATTTCTTGTTGTGGTAAGAATATGCATACTATTGAACGGCAAATGCAGCTGTGTTTAAATCAAATAAATTAAAGGTGTCTTGAAAACGGCTTTAAATTTTCTAAATCCAAAACTAATTGTTTACATTTTTGTAGAAAACATAAACCTCATAAAGACCCGGAACTGTTTCTAAATGGCACTCCCATCAAAGTTGTAAAGGAGGCCAAGTTCTTGGGTTTAATGTTTGATTCTCATTTAACGTTTCTGCAGCATATTAAATCCCTTAAAACTAAATGCATGAAGGCACTTGACTTGTTGAAAGTTGTTTCAAATTCTAAGTGGGGAGGGGATCAATCCACTCTCCTACATCTATATTGATCATTGGTCCGCTCGAAACTTGATTATGGCTCCATCGTATATGGTGGAGCCTGCAAAAGCAACTTAAAACTATTAGATTCTGTCCATCACCAAGGCCTAAGACTTTGTCTTGGATCCTTTAGAAGTTCTCCTATTGACAGTCTCTACGTCGAGGCAGATGAACCATCTCTTACACAACGCCGTATAAAATTATCCTTGCAGTATATAACAAAACTTTATTCTAACGAGTCTAACCCTGCATTTAACTGTATCTTTAATCCTCTCTATGAGGATTTGTACAACAAAAAGCCTCCTCTTGTTCCACCTCTTGGTTTAAGAATTAAACCATTCATTTCTGCTGCTGGCATTGAGCTGGAAAATATAGCTCCTTCCCGTCTTCTTTCTTCTCCTCCTTGGCAGTTGGTTAGGCCACAAGTTGACCTAACATTAACAGCATTTAAAAAAGCAGAAACAAATGAATTACAATATAAACAAGAATATAATCAATTAAAAAATAAATATAATACATATAAATCCTTATTTACAGATGGGTCCAAGGATGGTGGCGCGGTGGCTTGTGCCACTGTTATTGGATCCTGAACAATCTCTTCTCGTTCACCAGATAACACCTCTATTTTTACAGCAGAAGCAAACGCCATATTAACAGCCTTAAAATGTATTAAAAAACACCCTAAATATCAATAATATATCATCTTTTCTGACTCACTTTCTTGCCTTCAGGCTATTAAAAATATTTCTTGTAAACATCCACTTTTATTAGAAATTATTGAATTGTATAATGAGCTTTATACTGATGCAGAAGAAGTGGGACAGCCAAGTAGGTATTAATAAATTACATTCAATAAAACCCTACACTGGTTACACCTACTTTGGTTGTCAGTCCAGATTTGAGGAGGTCATCATACGACGATGTCGTATTGGCCACACAAGATATACTCATGAGTACCTATTGAAAGGTGAGGATCCTCCATTTTTGTATCCCTTGTGATGAAAGAATCACGGTCAAGCATGTCCTGCTTGACTGTGTTGAATATTCCATCACAAGGGATATCTATTTCAAATCCCAAACGATGAAGGATCTTTTTAGTACTATAAGTTCTCATTTAATTATTGCATTTAAAAAAGAAATAGACTTGTTAACTGATTTGTAAATAGATACATATTTTATTATTGGTAGTTTACATTAGTAACTGAGATTGTTAGTGGCTGTACCATCAAAGGGGGTTGAAGTAGCGTAAAATTATTGTCCTCCTGAGAGGGTACGTAAGTCCCAAAACTTTCAAAGTTAACTTTTTGCTTACCCGATTTTTAAACGTAGTATATTTGTTCATTTAAATTTTGGCTAAACTTGTCCTACAATCGCCAGCTGCTGAAGGGATGGTGTAAATCCAACTAGGGTCCATGCAGGTAGCAAAAGTACTGTAAGTCCCCATGGTTCCTAGTATGGTGATCTACCTTCAGTTGTTGGCGATCTATAGCCCGTTTTTATATTGTATTGTCTTCGTAGATAAAATGGTTTTACATGTTCATGCTAGTTTTAGACTCCATCTGTGATACTCTAGTTGTTTTACAGTCCTTCGATGACTGATTATTTAACAATTTTAATTTATTGTTTATGTAAAGCATTTCTCGTCGCTATATGGCTGAAATATTGCCGAGGTGACGTTAAATTCTAACTCACTCACTCACCAAGGGAGTGGGAGGGGGTAGATACAAGGGGGCGTTCAGGTCAGTACCTGTTGACACCAACCCCTGCAGCCGTCACTGCTCGACACCGCCTTGGAAGTGATTGCACAAGTCGTCGGATTTTTGCTCGGGGAATTCTTTGCATTTCCCCGGCAACGCATTTGCAAGTTCTGCAAGGGTCTGAGGACGATGGTGACGTTCACGGAAGCGTCGATCAAGATCGTCCCATAGATGCTCGATCGGGTTCAGATCAGGCGATTTGGAGGGCCAGGGAAGGACATGGACGTTTGCATTGGCGAGATAAGCACTGTTACATGACCTGTGTGGGGTCCATCGTTGTCGTGTTGAAACAGCACCCTCTGGTGGTTAAAAGTGGGAGGAAGTGAGGTCGCGGGATTTGGTCGATGTAGCGATTTGCTGTAAGATTGCCATGAACTACCACTAGCTCTGATCTACCCATATAGGACATGGCTACCTACGTATGACACTTTCTCCACCAAATCTGTCCACCTCTCGAATGCACTTCGGCGCAAAACGTTCGTGTTGACGTCCTATCGCTGAACCAAATGCATCACCAGTTACCCAGGTTCCATGCCTGTACCCTGTTGCACCATTGGACATGCCATTGTCGGTGTCATCGTGTCAGGTCAGGTCCAACTTTTCGTCGCTATGCTCGAACTCCAACTTATCTCACTTGATTTCAGATGGTTTGGTCGTAAATTCTTCGAAGACGAGGCACCTGTCCTGGAGTGTCCATTGCTGTAGCAAATCGGTGACGTGGGTGAAACATCCGGATGAATCAGTCCTGAGCAGGAGTTGTCATTCTTGGGCTTTCACTTCAGGGATGATCTTTAGTCGAATTGAAGCAGGTATATTGATGCCGTAATCGAGATATGCTACTATGGTGAACGTTGAAGTGTTTTGCAACGGCAGACTGGAACTCTCCTGCTTCCAAACATCCAATGGTGATATTTTGGTCAGCAGCATTCAGTCTTGGCATTTTATATTTTTGTTTACGTCGTAACTTTCGTAATGAAATGATGGCATTTTATAGTTGATGTCTCTACTCATGTTTCCGACACATTGCACGTGGATTACATGGAAATCTTTTTGGGTAAGCACTTTTGAAAAGTATGTTTTCATTTTTTATGAGAAACGTTTCAAACAGGTTTTTGCATGTGGTTGGGCACAATACACAACAACCCCTTCATGACGACTGTTGTCAGCATATATCGAACTGAACTGCTGAAAACCCCTATGTGTTTATTATTTTTAAGAGTGTATTTATTGAAAGGTCACGATCCTCAGTTGTTGGCATCCCTTTTCCTATTAAAGAAGCACAATCAAGCTTGTATTCCTTGACTATAATGATTTTTCCAAACTGTTGTAAACTAAAACCCTGTCAGTAGTAAGACGATGGTGATACGAGACCACTTCCAATCAGGGTGTTACTTCTGGCCAATTCGGCTCCCATCAGATACTAAAAAGTAACACCCCGAGCGTGGGACTTTTTTTTTTACTATTTAATTTTTAATAACCGTAATAATTAGCGATCTTGAGATGGATGGGGTCTGACATAAACTGATTGAAGTTGGCTAAGGAGTAGGTTCTGTACAGGGCAGGGTGTTCGCTTGTCTGGAGGTTAAAATTGACTAAAGCATCCATGAGAAGTTCTAACCGTTCAGGGCCCTCCTCACATAAACTTTTGTACAGGGTCAAGAATTGACTTTGACTCAGCACTCTGCGTAGGGTTGAATAAATATCGAGTCCTTCAACGTCCACACCAACGTAGTTGAACAACCATTTCTCGATCAGTGTCCACATGATAATATACCTCTGTAAAGGGTTCAAATCACTAATAGTAAAGGGTAAAACCGTTTCGTGGGTGTACAATGAATAATTCCTCTCACACAAATCCCCTGCCTGGTGCGTCCTATTGATAATACAAATAGGTTTCATCTTCTTTGATATCCACCGGATCGATGTGGTAAGTTTTGATGGACCACACGGGGATGGTGGTACGTCGCTGATTTCCTAATTCAAGTTCTCCGAGGTGGTATTAATACACCAATAGTATCTTCTCTTGTTTACCGCTGCGACTTGGTTGTGCTGACGATTCAGAAGTGACTGATTTCAATTTAATAGTGTCGGCGAGGTTTTTGTTGAAGAGTCGCACCACTTTGGGTAAATGTGTCACCCATTCCGTCAATCGTTTCTCTAGCGTCACCATCTCCTTCGCTTACTGATACCCGAACAAACGCTCGGCTATGGTGCGGTTAAATCTCTCGAGAATTGCTTGGCTTTGATGGGCCCCCGCTGTACCAAGCCTGACCTCGACCTTGTGCTTTGACAGCAGCTGCGACACAGACCCGATGAACTCGCATCCAGGGTCGATCCTAATTCGGTAGGGCACTTCAAAGGGGTCCGTTTATAGATCCGCTCCAGCGCACGAGCCACTTGAGTCGAATCTTTCGTTGTTAATGGCTTGGCCTCTTTGTACCAACTGGCGATATCCACAATGGTCAGGGCATACGTGTACGTTTTGCGTCTCACCCTGTCATGTGGGAGTAACAAGAAGCCGGCGTGATGGACTCGATAGGGATTGTTTCTTCAACCAAGCCTTAGTGGTATCTTTGGAGACTTTTGCGGCTTCAGCAAGCTTGTGGATAGTGCCGGTGCCTTTCCAATATCCGAGTAGGCAGTAGTTAGTTTTATCCATTATTTATTCATGAAGTTTTCCCTTTAACTCATTAAGCCCGAGAGTAACTTCACTACTGAACACCTGGAACCCCGCGCTGATTGCCCGACTCGCTGTGCCGAGACTAATTAGTGCTAATCACACCTGATTTCCCTGGCAGGTTTTGGGGATGACAGGAAACTGTCTAGTCGTACAAACAAGTCCTGATTGTTTAATTGTGTCGTAAAGATATATGTTGTAAGAAAGCAGGTGTAAATACATATCATGTATTGCAAGGTTTTATGTAATTTTATTGCAAGTTTCTCTTGTAGACCTTTGGCGGCTTGTACATTTATATTTTATCAACATATGCATGTATTCTTTGCATGTAAGAGATGAGACATACATAAACAAATTCTCTCTCTCATATCATTGTGTGAGGTTTAATTTTACAAAACATCTATGACAATGACATACTGTAAAGAAGAAGTTACTGACATACTTTATAATCTTCGACGAATTAGCGTTTTTGCCGATACATTTCTAGTGTATACGTATTATTTTAAGGAAAGTACTATTACGCTAGTCTGTGACTAACATAGAGCACATTCATAGCTTGGCACTTTGTTTCATACAGATTTAATGCAGAAAACATACGTGACCATAGAAACATACATATAAAATGTATACTACATATTCCTTGCATAGACATAAAACAAAGAGTCACGTGATAAGGCGTCATCAAATTTCCCGAATAGAACGTTCGGTATCTCAACTGTTCAATATAGTGGCTGGTCATTTGTTATCTGTGACCAATCGTATCATGAGATACCTGTCAGAGAGGATAGGACAGGTGATGGGGCGTGGGCGAAATTCTGAAGAACACGTTTGGTCATTCAACAGCTTGTATAGAGATTGATTATTGTTTATATCGTTGACCAGACGATATGCTGGGTTTCGGCTTCATCAACTCAAGCTATCATGTAAAAGTCTGTGTATTGTACACATACACACAGGTAACGATGTATGAAATATACACATAAGACAAATAGGGGTAGATAGACACTTTGGCGAGTTTATTTGTCCTCAGAGATCGAAAACACATACATTTTAGTGTTTTTCGATAAGTATAACAGAGCGATTGAAATCCAACCATTAAGTAGAGATAGTAATTTGTTTCATATACATTTCACACACACAGCTAGTACATAATCTTCACCTTGATACAAATGAATATCCAAACTAAAGTACACGTATTACAGAATTCACGAAGTGACACTATACTGAATTATCATAGTGTGTAAACTTGCAGTTGAACCCCCCAAATATTTATGATGATTGGTGTGCCTATATTTATACTGAATGCAAACGAGATTCATAAGATTACAGATGTGCATGCATGCATAAACATTACAGAGAGGGGCGTGACTCCATAAAGCAATTTGTCCAATGATATAACAGCGCATCTGTTTATTTTACACTTGTCACGGGACAAACCTTTCAACGAGGACGTAACTACATATGCATTCTACCGGAGACTGTTATTTCAAAGTCGAAAAAGGTGTTCAATTATCTCATTATTTATTGACGATGGATCAAAAGAGACTGAGTTCATTGATACACGAGATAGTTACACCGGATTTGATAATTACAGAGATCAAATACAAATGTTTTACACAATGCTCATGTAAATTGCATAGAAAACTGACAATTCAAATCAACATGAAACTTTCAACAGCTTGAACAAAAATGCTTGAAATACCTTTGTATACTTTACATGTAATAACTTATGATATTACTTCTGTCTATGTGTAAGAACTTTTTTATTACCAACTTACTGTGTTTTGTAACAAACGTAGTAAAAGATTTCATTGTTGTAATAACACTGACGTGTATATATTCGATGCAAAGGCGCGACTTATCACTCTATATTCGATTAGGTAGCATTATCAACTTTAGATTATGGAAAATGACTAGTTACAATTCAGTAAGCTTTAAATTAGTAAGTTAATTTATGTCTAATCTATTCGAGCTTGGATGTATAATTATTTGTGTTTATACATTATGTTTCATTATATGAAACATGACAATGTAATAATACCTAAAAGTAAATTCAAACTATTCTATTGTGTTTGAATTCATTGTATGTCCTTGAAATTTCGTATATCGTTTCCTATTTATTAGGAAGTTGAAGAAAATATAATCTTTAGTAACCTCTAAACCATTACATCTCATTCAATCAATGTATTTTAATATCCATTAACAATGAAGAGTACCAGACACTTACCTCAGTAAAAACATCATAATCCCCTTTCTCGTGGACACGTGTTCATTTGCCAAACGCTGAATAAGCCTATGATAATGATTAGCAAGTACTATCAAAACACTTTAAATACTTCTTCTGATTGACACTAAAGGTAGCACCTCTCGTAAGGAGGTTAATATTTGCTCAATTCTACTACATTGGTTGAAATAATAAGTACAGTGCGATTTTTAAAGGTACGACACACATGTGCGTCTCTCGCTGAATAAGATGTGCTTTCTATTGACGAATATATGTGCCTCTCGCTGTGAGAAACTGCCAAGTACCTGCCCCATAAACGCGTCACTCGCTGTGAGGAGCTGATTAATTTGCCCCATATATGTGTCTCTCGGCCTTTATGGTCCTCCTGAGAGGGTACGTAAGTCCCAAAACTTTCAAAGTTCAATTTTTGCTTACCCGATTTATAAACGTAGTATATTTGTTCCTTTAAATTTCGGCTAAACCTGTCCTACAATCGCCAGCGGCTGAAGGGATGGTGTAAATCCAACTAGGGTCCCTGCAGCTAGCAAAGGCACTGTAAGTCCCCGTGGTCCCTAGTATGGTGATCTACCTTCAGTTGTTTGCAATCTATAGCCGGTTTTTATATTGTATTGTCATTTAAAAGTAACAAATTTTAGATTTAATTACTAGTCTTAAATTTATCCCTGTGATAATCTAGTTGTTTTACTGTCCTTCGTCGACAGGTGTTTTATAATGTAATTGTGTTATTGTTAATTTATAACTTTTTAAGTCACAATATGGCTGAAATATTGCCGATGTGACTATAAATTTGAACTCACTCACTCACTGTTGGCGATCTATGGCCCGTGCTTTATATTGTATTGTCTACTTTAATTGGAATGTTTTAGCTTTGTTCACTAGTTTTATATTATTTCTGTGATTATCTAGTATTATTACTGTCCATCGTCGACAGGTTTTAATCTTCAAAATATTTCACTTTTTATTGTATAAATTGTTTTCGTCACGATATGGCTGAGATATTGCCGATGTGACGTTAAATATTAACTCACTCACTCACTCACTCTCGGCCTTTATGAGTTACCTAGACGGGTGGTTGAATGGTCCCGATTAAATCGGCTGGTCACGCCAAGCCCTGCGTATCGACTATATTTATATGTCATTACACAAATGTGATTTGGAACTGTTTTAATTGTGGTCTTGGCATAATTGTTCATATAAAATGTTTATGATTTTGAAATATGATGTTATGAACTTTGCCTAGAGTCTTATGCCCAGAAGGCGGTGGCGCATGGGCCAATCTGGTGGATTCGTTATTTATAACTCTTCTGCTGGAGTATATCATCCGAGTATCCTTGGTGTTGCAAGTCGGAGACCCACTTGCTTTTAGCATTGTCTTTATGACTCCGTGGTGGGTGGGGAGCTCGAATGATGAATAATTATCCATTTAACATTGCTTATGAAACTCCTTCCCAAAATCGAAACCTTCTCTTGAGAACGACGATGAACAGTGACCCTCACAAACTATTGATTACTGGCCCCGTTTCATTGTGATTGAAACTCTTGATAAACTCCGCTGAAATTAAATCCCTTTGCAGTATATAAGGGCATTCCAGGCATCGCAGGAGTATTTATAGAATGGGGGGTTCTGGACAACCTCCTCTTATAGGCTTATCTCTACGTAATTCCGCTCCCAGCATCAAGTATAAATTGATGATTTTCGAGCAGAGACATCATTCGATGTACCGCCGAGCTCGCCATCCCTGGACCATTTTCGCTAGGGTAACCCATTTTTTTCAGCAACCACTGACTGGACCTCGACATACCGAGTGGAGTATCCTTTATAGGGTGTCTTAGAAACTCCCAGCACGTCGAGGTCTAATCAGTGGTTTATGCACGTGTGTCCGTACGGGTAAGTCGTGACGCCGTCGACGTCGATCCACCATTTGGTATCCATGGTCACCAGCGACGTCTTGTTGCGGGTGATGCCATAAATGGTGTGTTTATCGCTTCTCAACGCATTCATTCGGTGTTTGAACGTTTTACTCTTGAACAGAGCTTGTTTGAAGAGGGCGTGTTTGTTTCACCACGTATTTCTTGACCCCTTTTACCTTTCGGATCTCGCCATTGTCGGCTTTCAGGATGGAATACATCTTGGGTCTCAATCCGACGTTTTCGGTGATGGGTGTGCCCGTGCATTCGTCCTTCATCTTACCGAGGACCTTCTTATTGGTCGTGCAGTTTAGGTCGTGGTCTGTGACAGGTACAGCTGCAGGTTGCGATAGTGCACGAATCCGCCCGTAGGTAGAGACTGACTCCTAGCCCAGCCGTACAGGTTGTTGGCGTCGAGATAGAGGAGATGATTGCTGGGCTTGTTCGAGTCATAGTTTTTTCATGTATGGGTTGTTGGCTTTCGCGTACCGTTTGGAGACCATGAAAATCCCACCCCGAATGCCTTTCTCGACAAACATGTGCATGTCATAATCGGTTAGGAGTTCTAGTTTGACTCCGGTTCGGTGTAGTACCACGCGGGGTCGAGTTGATACTGTTTCAAACACGTATTTCTGAACTTTCGAACACGTCGGCCAGCAGCAGCACGTCCGTTTTTAAGTACAGTTCGTCGTAGTCACCCAGATTCTTGCAGGCCAGTTTTTCCCACACGTTCTGGGCGTGGTTGTAATCGTACTGGGAGATATTGGATTTGGTTAAGTTGCTGTAAAATCGGCCGATGGGGGGTAGTTGGGTCTTCGAGATGGCCTGCATGATCAGGTGGGCATCGTACCCTCTCAAATTGTGGAAGACCACGGGGATGTTGATTTTTTTAGGTTCGATTTTAAGTTTAAAGTTTGAGCGGCGCCTCGGTGTTGACCAGTGACGTGACAATGATCTCTCACTGAATCACCGTTCAGGGGGTCCCAGGCAATTCTTAGCAATGTAGCAATTCTTATAAGTGAGGTCATCCTTCGACGTCATGCGCATGAGAGCAGGATCCGACAACTCTTCCCTGATTTTTCTCTCTTCGCGTTGTAACAACGTAAGAAACGTTTCGACCATGCCAGGACCTCGATAGATGACGGGAGCGTTCGTTCGTCCGTCGCATCGGACAACCACATACCCGAACCCGCAGGCTTGGTGTTCCTGGGTTTTGTATGTAAAACTTTGCTCAGTCGTGTTGTATACCCTATGAATGTTGTTTCTCTAATTGGTTGTATACTATATGAATGTCAAATGTCTAATAGGGTGTCTAATGCCTCCAAAAAGACAACTATACAAAATCTGGAAAACAGCTACAAATCCGACCGAAGAACCATCGACCCTCTTTCTCGCCGGCGGGATAGCTCCGATCTCCAACACAACCGTATTGCCTGCTGCAGAACCGTTGGCGTTGCCCACCATCCAGGATCTCTACGATCACTTGGGGAGGCTAGAGGCTCGTGCGGAGCAAAATGCAATGATGGTGTCGGCTCGTGTGGAGCAAAACGCAAATTTGTTGCTTGACATCTTGTCTAGGCTGGACAAGGACGACGAGGAGGAGGAAGAACTCCGTGAGGAGTGAGTGAGTTAAAATTTAACGTCACATCGGCAATATTTCAGCCATATCGTGACGAGAAAAATTAATTTTATACATAGTAAGTAATGGAAAACTGTAAAAACCTGTCAACGAAGGACAGTAAAATAACTAGATTATCACAGATTCGAATTTAAAACTAGTAATTAAATCTAAAACATAGGGGACAGCACAATATAAAAATAGGCTATAGATCGCCAACAACTGAAGGTAGATCACCATACTAAGGACCATGGGGACTTACAGTACCTTTGCTACCTGCAGGGACCCTAGTTTGATTTACACCCTCCCTTCAGCCATTGGTGATGGAAGAGAAATCTAGCAATAAATTGAAAGCACACATATTCTACGATTAAAAAGGTGGCAAGTTTAAATTTACTTTAAATGTGTTGGGACTTATGCACACTCTCAGGAGTACAATAATTTTATGCTACTTCAACCCCCTTCGAGGGTACAGCCACTAACAATCTCAGTTACTAATCTAAACTACCAACAATAAAATATTTAGCTATTTACAGATCAGTCAACAAATCTAATTCTTTTAAAAAATCAACTATTAAATGATAATTACCATTATAAAAAAGATCTTCTATGTTTTGACATTGAAATACTTATATCTAGTGATGGAATATTCAACACAGTCAAGCAGGACATGCTTGACTGTGATTCTTTCATCACAAGGGATGCAAAACGGAGTATCTTCGCCTTTCAGTAAATATTCGTGAGTATATCTAGTGTGGCCAATGCGACATAGTCGCATAATGACCTTTTCAAATCTGGATTGACGACCCAAGTAGGTGTAACCAATATAAGGTTTTATTTCATGTAATTTATTTATACCTACCTGGGTGTTCCACTTCTTCTGCATCAGATCACGGATGTAGGTTCTAATGCCAGCTTTGTAATCAGAGTATGGGATAAGAAGTGGTGTCACAGATTTGTTGAGTGCTGACTTGGCAGCAAGATCGGCCATTGTGTTCCCAGAAATGCCAACATGGCTGGGTAACCAACAGAAGACGATGTCGCATTGGCCAGTAGCAAGACTATTATATAATTCGATTATTTCAATTAAAAGTGGATGTTTGCAGATAGATATTTAATAGCCTGAAAGCAAGAAAGAGAGTTAGAAAATATTTTATATTGTTTATGTTTAGGATGTCTTTGAATATATTTAAGCGCTTTTGCTTCTGCTGTAAATATAGAGCTGTTATCCGGTATTCTAGAAGATATTGTTCTGGATCCAATGACACATGCCTCTGCGCCACCGTCCTTGGACCCATCTGTGAAGAAGGATGTATATGTATTATATTTACTTTTTAATTGATTATACTCTTGTTCATATTGTAATTCATTAGTTGCTGATTTTTTAAATGCTGTTAATGTTAGGTCAACTTGTGGCTTCACCAACTGCCAAGGAGGAGAAGAAAGAAGACGGTAAGGAGCTATATTTTCCAGCTCAATGCCAGCAGCAGAAAAGAATGGTTTAATTCTTAAACCAAGATGTGGAACAAGAGAAGGCTTTTGTTGTACAAATCCTCATATACAGGATTGTAAACACAGTTAAATGCAGATTAGACTCGTTAGAATAGAGTTTTGTTATTTACTGTAAAGATAATTTGATACGACGTTGCTTAAGGGATGGCTCATCAGCCTCAACATAGAGACTATCAATAGGAGAGGTTCTAAAAGACCCAAGACAAAGTCTTAGGCCTTGGTGGTGGACAGAATCAAGTAGTTTTAGGTTGCTTTTGCAGGCTCCACCATATACGATGGAGCCATAATCAAGTTTCGAGCGGACCAATGATCGATGTAGGTTGAGGAGTGTAGCTTGATCCCCTCCCCACTTGGAAACAACTTTGAAACAAATCAAGGGCCTTCAGGCATTTAGCTTTAAGGGATTTAATATGCGGCAAAAAAGTTAAATGAGAGTCGAAAATTTGGCCCAAGAACTTGGCCTCCTTGACAACATTGATTGGAGTGCCATTTAAAGATAGTTCCGGGTCTTTATGCGGCTTATATTTTCTACAAAAGTGTAGACAATTAGTTTTAGACTTAGCGAATTTAAAACCGTTTTCAAGACACCATTTATTTATTTTATTTAAACACAACTGCAATTGCCGTTCAATAGTATGCATATTTTTACCACAACAAGAAATATTAAAATCATCCACAAAATGTGATACATCGATTGAATCGTTTAAAACCTTGGATAAACTGTTGATCTTGATACTAAATAAAGTGACAGAGAAAATACTGCCTTGAGGGACACCCTGATCCTGATTATAATGATCAGACAGGGTTGAACCCACTCGGACTTGAAATTGCCTGTCTTTTAAAAACTGTGATATAAAAAGAGGCAAACGGCCTCTCAAACCAAAGTCATGTAAATCCTTCAAAATGCCATGCTTCCAGGTCGTATCATAAGCTTTCTCAAGACCAAAGAAAATTGATACAGCATGTTGTTTATTTATTATAGCATCTTTAACAAAGGATTCTAGTCGTACCAAATGATCAATGGTACTACGATTTTTCCTGAAACCACATTTAATATTTGTTATAAGGTTATTGCTTTCAAGATACCAAGTTAATCTATTATTCACCATACGTTCCATGGTTTTACAGACACAGCTAGTTAGAGATATCGGTCTGTAATTAGAAGGATCTGTATGATCCCTGCCAGGTGTTGGTATTGGGACTACAATGGCATTACGCCACGAAGGAGGAAATGCTCCAGACGTCCATATTTGGTCAAATACATCTAAAAATGTAATCAGACATTGTTCAGGTAAGTGTTTCAGTAGCTGGTAATGTATATTATCATCACCCGCTGCAGTGTCATGAGCTTGCTCAAGAGCAGTATGTAGCTCATGTAATGAAAACACTTCCTTATAATCTTCACCGTTATTTGATTCGAAATTAAGTTTTGTCTTTTCCTGTTGTTTCTGATATCTTTGAAACTCAGGGACATAATTTACCGATGAATCTTTTGCAAGAGTTTCGCCAATTTTATTTGCAATTTTAGACTTGTCAGTACTTAAATTATCACCATCTTTAAGATGGTGAACAGCAGATTTTGAACCTTTGTCTTTAATTCTTTGAACCATGTTCCATACCTTAGACATGGGTGTTCGTGAATTAATTTTTGAGACATAATTTCTCCAAGATTGTCATTTGTTTTGTTTAAAGGTACGACGCACCTTTGCATTGAGTATTTTAAATTTATTTAAGTTATGGACAGTTGGATGATGGCGGAAATAACGCTCGGCCTTTTTCCTCGCTTTTCTGGCTTGTCTACAATCTGTATTAAACAATTGTTTTCGTACATGTGGAGTCGTAGAGGACATTGGTATACACTAATCAGCTATTTGTTTTAAAACGTCAGCAAAATTTGAATGGGATCAGTTATATCACTGAAACATTCAGGTCGCAGTTTCCATTTACATATAGTTTGATGTAAAGACCAGTTAGCCTTCAAAAAGTTCCATCTTGTATACGATGGAGAATCAGATGGAGTTATTTCTGAAAGGATAGTTGGGAAGTGGTCACTTCCACAAAGGTCATTATGAACAGACCAATCAAATTCATTCAGGAGGTTAGAATCTGCAAGAGACAAATCCAGAGAAGAATAAGTGCCAGTTGCAGGATGCAGATAGGTGCTTGAATCATCATTAAATATGCACAGGTCATTATTGGAAATGAAATCTTCCAGTATTTTGCCTTTAGTATTAGTGTTAGTACTGCCCCAGAGTGGGTTGTTACCGTTTAGGTCACCCATAAGAACACATGGCTTTGGGAGTTCATCATAGAGTGATTGAAGCTCAGTCAGCTGAAGGTTCGATGAAGGCGGAATATACAGAGAGCATAACGTAAATGCTACACCCAGAGTAAGTCGCACTGCAACAGCTTGGAGACTAGTGTAAAGTGTAACAGGGCTGTGAATAACATCCTGTCGTAAAAGGATAGTAGAACCTCCTGTGGCTCTATCAGCTGGAGGGGAAAAATAATGATATGTTTTAAACTGACGTAAGTTAAAATTATCGTGTCTGTTTCAGTTACGTCTCTTGCAGACAGAACGATGGTGGTGTTAAATCCTGGATTAATAGCTGTATTTCATTAAAATTTGTCCGGAGTCCTCTACAGTTTCACTGCACGATATTGGTAGATAGACCTATCTTTTAGGCGGATTAATTGGGGATCTACCCCGAACCGTTTTCGAGGGCAACAAGCTATGTGCCCTAGAATGGACGTTTTCGGACACGTCCATGTCCTCAAGTGATCCGTATTTGTTAAATAATTTGATTTTATCATCTGACCCTTTTGGGGCTCTGCCACCTTGTTTCTTCGAAGAATCTGGCTTCGGTTTACCTTTGTTTTTAACGATTTGTTGAACGTTTGACGTTGATTGAGACTTTTGAGTTGACTGAGAAGATGTGTCACGATCATAAGATGGTTCAGATTGGATTTGGGGCGTACCAGGAAGTGGTTCTGCAGTTTGTGTAGATATTGCAGGTGACAAAATCTGAGGATTAGACATAGCAGGTGACAAAATCTTAGGAGAATCGGTTTTGACAGCTTACAGATGATTTGGCTATTCGAGGAGTGGAATCAGACGATGTTTTGGCTCCTTAATTTGAGATCATAAGACAACCTTTTTGGCATCAGTAAAACTAATGTTTTGGGTGAACTTGATCTTATTGATCTCCATCAGCTGTTTCCAGATCGGACAATCTTTGGAGAATGATGAGTGATTGCCTGCACAGTTGGTACATTTCTTAAAGTCACTGTCACAATCTTCTGTTGTATGTGTCTTCTCACCACAGTGAGCACACACAACAGACAATGTGCAAGTACTAACACCATGACCAAACTTCTGGCATTAAAAACACCTTAAAGGATTTGGTATGTAGGTGTCGACATTAATGTGACAATATCCCGCCTTTACTGATCTGGGAGCATTTGGAGAGGAAAACGAAAACAGGTCAGTATTAGTCTGAATGGATTCCTGGTTTTTACGTGTTGTAAAACGCTTAACGTATGTCACCCCTTGATCAGGCCCAAAAGCAGACCTGCCTTTCGCTAGCCACCGTGTTTCTCTGGAAGGTAGCCCACAAGACCTGGGAGCACAGCACGCCACCGACCGACAGAGCATTCAACAGACAGGCCAATGAAAAGAAGACAAAAACGCCCAAACCCCTTCCGCATGCAGTACCATTTAGACGTTTGACTTTCATAAGGTATACAACATGTGGCCCTTAGGAACTTATTGTTGTAAGTGGGTATTTCTGGGCAAGCCCATGCAATGCGGAAAACGCGGTATGACTGAATATTGTCACATACATGTCAATTACGCGTGCAAAATATGCGGCATAGGAGTCAAAGGTCATTATGGCTTGTGCAAAGCCCATGGGGCTGACAAAGTAAGAATGAAACCTATCAATAAAAGGCAGACAGATTTTATCAGCGAATGTATGAGACTTGAGTTGAGTTGGGTTTTGCGTCACATCGGCATTATTCCAGCCATATAGTGACGAGAACAAGTTTGCATTAATAAACATTGTAAGTACATACTCGGAATGAGTTTTATTTCAAAAACATATATTCATTACATTGTCATTTAAAAGCAGAAAAAGTAATAGCATCAAATTTAAAGGCAGGCAATTTGTTAGTCACATTTCACAGTTACAATTTATGATAGTTACATTTCACAGTTACAATTTATGATACAGATCAACTTCCCTCAGGTAGTTCACTATCAGATGAGCGCTCACGCGGGAGAACAGATCTTTTAGGTTTGTTGCATCATAATGTGAGTCCCTTGCAGACGATAAGTCCACGCATTCAAGCAGAATATGCTTGATGGTGAAAACCTCATCGCAAGAGACACACATGGGGGGTCCATCCCCATCCGTTTTCAGCAGATAGTCATGAGTAAATCGACTGTGGCCAATACGACATCGTCGTAAAATTACCTCATCACGTCTTGACTGACAACCCAAGTAGGTATAACCAATTGTTGGTTTCAATTCATACAGTTTATTTCTTCCTACTTGAGTGTCCCATCGTTTTTGCATGAGGTCCCGAGTATAGCTTTTGATAGTGGGATTTGAAATCGCTGTACGGGATCAGCAGTGGAGATAAGGGCTTGTCAAGAGCTGCTTTTGCTGCAGCATCGGCTTCTGTGTTACCTGCTATGCCGACGTGACCCGGCAACCAGCAGAGGACGATGTCACATTGGCCAGTAGAGAGGTCGTTGTAAAGTTCCAAAATGTCCAGAATGATGGGGTGACTTGAAGTAACATTTTGAAGTGCTTGAAGGCAAGATAATGAATCTGTGGGAAACGATGAAGTTTTTGGAATGATTCTGCTGTTTAATATAGGACAGAGCTGAAAAGATAGCTTTGGCCTCGGCAGTGAAAATGGAACTGTTGTCGGGAATCCTAGAGGAGACAGTCTTAGATCCAATGACTGTAGCACTGGCGACTTGGCCCTCATCCTTGGATCCGTCTGTGAAAATGGATCTATGGGTGTCATACTTGGAACGTAACTGGATGTATTCCTGTTGGAACATCAAGGGATTTGTTTCAGACTTTTTGAATTTAGTGAGGGTAAGATCGACCTGTGGTTTCACCATCTGCCAGGGTGGTGAAGACAGGAGTCGGTAAGGTGCTATGCTATTGAGATCAATTTTAGCTGCAGATATGTGTGGTTGAATTCTGATTCCAAGTGGTGGAATCAGGCTTGGCAGTTTAGGAAACAAGTTTTCATAGAGAGGGTTGAAAACACAATTGTATGCTGGATTGGACTGATTTGAACGTAGTTTAGTGATATACTGCAGTGAAAGTTTAATGCGGCGTTGTTCAAGGGAAGGTTCGTTAGCCTCTGCATATAGACTGTCTACCGGAGAGGTCCTAAAAGCTCCCAGGCAGAGCCTCAGGCCTTGGTGGTGGATAGAATCTTATTTTGCTAAATTGCTTTTGCAGGCTCCACCATAAACAATGGAGCTGTAGTCTAGTTTAGAGCGAACCAAAGATCTGTACAAGTGAAGGAGGGTAATCTGAACCCCTCCCCACTCTGTATTTGAAACGACTTTTAGTAAGTCCAGAGCCTTCAAGCACTTGGTTTTCAAATATTTTATGTGTCGCAAGAATGTCAGGTGGCGGTCGAATATGAGTCACAGGAATTTGGCCTCTTCTACTACCTTGATGGGAGTACCATCTAAAGATAGGTCTGGATCCTTGTGTGGTCTGTATTTACGACAAAAGTGAATACAATTTGTTTTGGATTTTGAAAACTTAAAGCCATTTTCATTGGCCCATTTTTGGATTTTGTTAAGGCAGAGTTGTGGCTGCCTTTCTATTGCGTGCATGCTCTTACCATGGCATGAAATATTGAAATCGTCCACGAAAAGGGACCCATCAACACAACTGTTCAGGACGTTAGTGAGGCTGTTAATTTTGATGCTTAAAAGGGTGACAGACAGGATGCTGCCTTGAGGGACGTCCTGATCTTGGTGGAAATAATCGGACAATGTGGAACCTACCCGTACTTGAAATTGTCTGTTATTAAAAACTGAGATATGAATTGAGGTAATCTGCCCCTCAATCCAAATTCATGTAAATCTTTTAAGATACCATGTTTCCACGTTGTATCGTATGCTTTTTCTAAATCGAAAAAGATAGATACAGTATGTTGTTTGTTGACAATGGATTTTTTTATGAAAGATTCCCCACTAGATGGTCAATGGTACTTCGGTTTTTTCGGAAACCACATTGGAGGTCACTAAGGAGGTTATTGGTCTCCAGGTACCAGATTAATCGATTGTTGACCATGCGCTCAATGGTTTTACAAACACAGCTAGTTAGTGATATAGGACGGTAGTTTGAGGGATCGGTTTGATCCCAGCCAGATTTTGGTATAGGGATGATAATGGCGTTGTGCCACGAAGGAGGAAAGTTTCCGGTTGTCCAAATGTCATCAAATACATTGAGTAGGGTTTCCAAACTTGAATCAGGAAGGTGTTTCAGAAGCTGATAATGAGTATCATCAGCTCCTGCTGTAGTGTCGTGAGCTTGCCCCAGGGCTGTACGTAGTTCATGGAGAGAAAACGTTTCATTGTAATCCTCACCATTATCAGAGTTAAAATTGACAGATTTCTTTTCTTGTTGGATTTGGTATTTCTGGAACTTGGGATTATAGTTTGACGAGGAGGAGTGGTTTGCCAAAGTTTCGCCAAGTTTATTTGCTATTTCAACTTTATTGGTTAAAAGGGAGTCACCATCTTTGAGATGGCGAACACTAGATTTGGATCCTTTGCCCTTAATCTTTTGAATCATGTTCCACACCTTGGACATGGGTGTGCGGGAGTTGATTTTGGACACATATTTCCTCCATGACCGGCGTTTAGTTTGTTTAAATGTACGTCTTGCCCTGGCATTTGTCATTTTAACGGCATTCAGGTTATGCACAGTAGGATGTTGACGGGAGTATTTTTCCGCCTTCTTCCTATTTTTCCTAGCTTGTTTGCAGTTTGTATCAAACCATGGTTTGCATATGTGCGGGTTTGCAGAGGACTTAGGAATGGTTTCGTCTCCAATAGTATTTAAGATATCAGAAAATAGTTCCATGGGATCACAACATTCCTGAAGTTGTCCGGTATAAGCTTTTCGGAGCAGAGAGTTTGGAATAGTGGCCAATTGGCCTTAGTAAAATTCCATCTTGTTGAAGGTGGTTCATCCGCGGGAGTGATAGGGGTAAGAATAGTTGGGAAGTGGTCACTTCCACAAAGGTCATCGTGGACCGACCATTCAAACTCGTTTAAGAGATTAGAATCCGTAAGTGATAGATCAAGTATGTTCCAGTGGCAAGGTGGAGATAGGTGTTTGATCCATCGCTGAAGATGCATAGATCATTATTGGAGAGAAAATCTTCAAGGACCTTTCCCTTATTATTGGTATCAGTACTCCCCCCATAGAGGGTTATGGCCGTTCAGGTCGCCCATGATTATGCAGGGCTTTGGGAGTTGATTATACAAGTTCTGAATATCTGATAGGTGGACAGTTGAGGAGGGAGGGAGATAGAGTGAGCATAGTGTAAACCCTATGTTCAGAGTCATGCGGACAGCAACAGTTTGTAGGTTGGTGTTAAGTGGGACAGGGCTATGGAGGATGCCCTGCCTAACCAGGATAGAAGTGCCTCCTGTAGCTTTTACACCGGGAGGAGAAAAGGAGTAGTAGTAACTGTACCGACGGATGTCAAATTTATCAGTCCTTTTTAGGTAGGTTTCTTGGAGACAAAACGCGGATGGTTTGAAGTCTTGAATCAATTACTCTAGTTCGTTATAATTATTCTTAAGTCCTCTGCAATTCCATTGGATCATGTTTTGTGGATTCATGGTGCTTCCACTGGTGACATGTCACGTGAACGTGAGAAAGCGTTTGATGAACTCCTATTGGTGTCAGGTGGAGATGGAGTTACCTCCATATCCAGAGGGCCAAAGGCGTTATGGACCTCGACGGGGACCTCTGAAGGAGAGGTGGCCTTTGGTTTTGTGTTTTGCAGTTGCTAAAAGTGCTTTAGTCTCTCTAGCCTCTTTTTTTCTCTTTTTTTTCGCGCAGTTTCTGTTTCTGGTTTTGGCATTTGTTCTGGTGTTTGTGATTCAGAAGTTTTGACTTTTGGCGTTGGAGATGGAGTGGCTGAGATGGGCTGAGTTGTGTTGAGTTGAGTTGGCTGAGAAGACATGATCCATGTCAGGTCAGTCTGACATTAGATAGTTGCAGTAGTGATAGAAGGACGGGAGACAGCAGAAGAGTAGGTGATGGTTGAAGGGGCTGCAGTTAAACTTGCAACCCTTTTCTTAGTTTCATGAAAGGAGATATTTTCTTTGTGCTTGATCTTTAGGATCTCGGATTCGCGTTGCCACACTGGACAAAACTTGGAAGAGGCCATGTGGTTACCACCGCAGTTTGTGCACTTCACTTCCTTAGTAAAGTCGTTGCCCTCATGTTTGTCACCACAGTGGTAACAAACAGCAGAGGAACGACAGGACTTGGATCCATGTCCAAACTTTTGGCAGTTGTAGCACCGGAGTGGATTGGGGACATACACCTCCACACCAATGCTACAATAACCAGCTCTAATCGAGTCAGGAATCTTTGCTCGCCCGAACGTAAAGAGATAGGTGTTTGTTGGTTGAACAACACCGTCCTTTTTGAAGGTGAATCGTTTTACGGCTGTGACGGACTGCTGAGAGAGTTCCTCGACAATTTGTTCTTCAGTCATGTCAGACAGGCATCGAGCTCTGTCCCGTACAATGCCTCTACACGAGTTAAGTGTTTTGTGCGCTGAGACAGCGACCTTGATGTTGACAAATTCTTGTATTTTGAGGAGATTCAAGGATTGTTGTTTCCGGGTACATTCTATCAGGAGAGAGCCAGATCGGAGCTTTGTAACATTGGCAACCTCTCCGCAGATACCAGCAATACCTTTGGAGATTGCAAATGGGTTCAATTGCAAAGGTTGCTTGTCACAAGCTTCAATGATCAGGAAGCGTGGCCAGTAGTCAGGTCGGAAGGGCGTACTCTCGTCAGACGAGGAGTTGTCAGTATCCATGTGTCTTCGTTTTGAACCGGGGTTTTGGGAAGCCATGTCGTAAGTAATGTGGTTCGGCATCCCTTCTCCCCACCCACAAACATCAAATGCCTGTGCCTTACGTGATCTACACGGACTTCGAAGCCCTCATCAAACGGGTTGACCACGACGCGCCCAATTCGACTGAGCAAAGTTTTACATACAAAACCCAAGAACACCAAGCCTGCGTGTTCGGTTATGTGGTCGTCTGATGCGACGGACGCACGAACGCTCCTGTCTATCGAGGTCCTGGCATGGTCGAAACGTTTCTTACGTTGTTACAACGGGAAGAGAGAAAATCAGGGAAGAGTTGTCGGATCCTGCTCTCATGCGCATGACGTCGAAGGATGACCTCACTTATAAGAATTGCTACATTGCTAAGAATTGCCTGGGACCCCTGAACGGTGATTCAGTGAGAGATCATTGTCACGTCACTGGTCAACACCGAGGCGCCGCTCAAACTTTAAACTTAAAATCGAACCTAAAAAAATCAACATCCCCGTGGTCTTCCACAATTTGAGAGGGTACGATGCCCACCTGATCATGCAGGCCATCTCGAAGGTCGGCGGTGATATCAAGTGTATCCCCAACAACATGGAGAAATATATCTCGTTCTCGCTCAACGGTCTGAGATTTATCGATAGCGCTAAGTTCCTCCTGTCATCGCTCAACAGTTTGGTTAAGGGCAATGATACCTTCACCATCACCCATCGATACACCAATGAAGCAACTCGACCTCTGCTGCTCAAAAAGGGCGTGTACCCGTACGAGTACATGGAGGATTGGTCTAAGTTTGACTAGACCCAACTACCTCCCATCGACCGATTTTACAGCAACTTAACCAAATCCAATATCTCCTAGGACGATTACGACCACGCCCAGAACGTGTGGGAAAAACTGGGTTGCAAGAATCTGGGTGACTACCATGATCTGTACTTGAAAACGGACGTGCTGCTGCTGGCCGACGTGTTCGAGACGTTCAGAAATACGTGTTTGAAACAGTATCAACTCGACCCTGCGTGGTACTACACCAGCCCCAGTCTCACTTGGGATGCGCTGCTGAAGAAAACCGGAGTCAAACTAGAACTCTTAACCGATTATGACATGCACCTGTTTGTCGAGAAAGGCATGCGGACTGGGATTTCCATGGTCTCCAAACGGTACGTGAAAGCCAACAACCCATATGTGAAAAACTACGACTTGAACAAGCCCACCAATCATCTCCTCTATCTCCACGCCAACAACCTGTACGGCTTGGCTATGAGTCAGTCTCTCCCTACGGGCGGATTCGAGTAGATTGATAGCGAGCATTTAATCTGAAGAACATTATGACCATCCCCGACAACTTCGAGACAGGCTACGTGTTCGAAGTTGATTTGGAGTATCCCGAAGCATTGCACGAATCGCACAACAGTTATCCAATGGCTCCCGAACAGTTAATGGTCGATCGAGACTGGATGTCCGACTATCAGCGGGACTTGTTGGGAGAGAACACACTGGCCAACGTGGAAAAACTCGTCCCGAACTTGATGCATAAGACCAAGTACGTCGTGCACTATTGCAACCTGCAGCTGTACCTGTCACTGGGTATGAAGCTGACCAAAATACACAGAGTGCTCAAATTCGATCAAAAACCCTAGATGGAACCTTACATTCGGTTAAACAGCAAAATGAGAAAATGAGCCACGAGCGACTTTGAGAAAAACCTCTACAAACTCATGAACAATTCGGTATTCGGCAAAACCATCGAAAACTTGTGAAAAAGGGTCAACGTGAAACTCGTGCGATCGCACCAGGAGGAAAAACTCAGAAAACTCATCGCCAGCCCGGTCTTCAACTGAAGCAAGCTATTCGATAATGACTTGGCGGCGCTGCACATGAACAAAAGCCACACGTGGGGATGAGCATCCTCGACTTATCCAAACATCTCATGTACGATTTCTACTACAGCCAACTCAAGAAGCAATACGGCGATCGATGCGAGCTGCTGTACACGGACACGGATTCCTTGTTGTTGAATATATGTACCGAGGACGTATACGAGGACATGGCAAAACACAATGATTTGTACGACACCAGCGACTACCCCCCAGACCACGACCTACACAGCATGACCAATAAAAAGGTCCTCGGCAATGCGAATGCGCGGGCACACCCATCACCAAATACGTCGGATTGAGACCGAAGATGTATTCCATCCTGAAAGCCGACAATGGCGAGATCCGAAAGGCGAAAGGGGTCAAGAAATACGTGGTGAAACAACACATCAAACACGCCCTCTTCAAACAAGCTCTGTTTACGAATAAAACGTTCAAACACCGTGAATGCGTTGAGAAGTGATCAACACACCATCTATGGCATCACCCTCAACAAGACGTCGCTGGCGTCCATGGATACCAAATGGTGGATCGCCGCCGACGGCGTCACGAGTTACGCGTACGGACACACGTGCATAAACCACTGATTAGACCTCGACGTGCTGGGAGTTTCTAAGACACCCTATAAAGGAAACTCCACTCAGTATGTCGAGGTCCAGTAAAGTGGTTGTTGAAAAAAATAGGTTGCCCTAGCGAAAAAGGGTCTAAGATGGCGAGCTCAGCTGTACATCGAATGATGTCTCTGCTCGAAATTCATCAATTTATACTTGGTGCTGGGAGCGGAATTACGTAGAATTAAGCCTATAAGAGGAAGTGGTCCTGCAGGAGCTGTGAAAAATATTAAACTCTTACGCTCAGGTGCACTGTTAGTTGAATGTACCAAGTGACAACAGGCATTCAATCTTCTGTCAACCGATTCATTTGTTGGTATTCCCGTTGCAGTCTTTGCACACCGAACACTAAATACCAGCAAAGGTATTGTGAAAGATCGGGATCGATTGTTTACTGACATGGCAGAAATTTATATTGTCTCTGAAATGAAAGACCAAGCTGTCATCTTTGTCAAAAGATTTACCACTCTTAGAAACTCAGGTATTTGTCTGATGGGTTTCTATCTCTTTTCGTTTTCATCTCCTATTGCTCCTAAATCTATAAAGGCTGGTTACTGCAATATTAGGTTGACATATATATATTCCAAACCCTCTCAGATGTTTCAAGTGTCAAAAGTTTGGGCACGGTATGAATACCTGTACATTGTCTGTTACATGCGCTCACTGCATTGAGAAGACACATGTGACAGAAGACTGTGACAGTAACTTCAAAACGTGCGTAAAGTGCTCTGGGGCACATTCATCTTCCTCTAAAGAATGCCCAATATGGAAACAAATGGGGATAAACAACATAAATTCAGTAGAAACATCAGTTTTGCAGAAGCAAAGAAACTTGTACAAACTCCAGAATTGACAGAAACATATGCGTCCATTACCTACACACTTTCTGATACACATCACAAACTATCAAAAGTCATAACGGCATCACTAGCGTGCCAGACAGAATTGACATGGGTGAAAACTGATACTCCTGAAAGGTTTTCACCAGAACAATCCACACAAACAGCTGAAATTATTCCAAGCACATCTCAAATCCAGTCTAAATCAGTGCAAAGTCAGGACACATCTGTTGCACGGGAGAAATCACCGTCTCAACCATCTGTCAAACAAGTCAGTAAAAGCAAAACTAAACCAAGACCAGAGTCTTCTGAAAAACATCAAATTGACAGAGTATCAAAGGGATCAGATAATCAAATTAAACTCTATAATGAATATGGTTCACTTGAGGATATGGAAGTATCCGAAAACGTCCATCCAAGGACGCATAGCTTGTTTCCCGCGAAAAAAAGTGCGGAGTAGATCCCCAATCATTCCCCCAAAACGATAGGTTATTTCAATAAAATTATACAGTGGAATTGTAGAGGACTCAAGACTAATTTCAATGAAATACATTTATTAGTACAGGACTTTACACCGTCAGCATTCTGTCTGCAAGAAACGTATCTAAAACAGACAGACAAATTTGAATTATGTCAATTCAGTGGATATCACTGTTTTTCTCCTATAGGTGAGAGAGCCCCTTGAGGATCATCAGTCCTTGTTCGTCAGAATATTATCCATAGCCCTGTCATACTTAATACTAATCTCCAAGCCGGTGCAGTGCAACTTACTTTACATGTTACTTTTACACTATGCTCTCTATACATTACGCCGTCTTCAACACTTGTACAGGCCGATTTTCAAAATATCTATGACCAACTCCCCAAACCCTGTATAATCATGGGTGATTTGAATGGCCACAACCCACTATGGGGTGGTACACACACACTAACACTAAAGGTAAAATACTAGAAAATTTTATCTCTAATAATGACCTATGTATATTTAACGACGACTCAAGCCCTTATCTGCATCCTGCAACCGGCACCTACTCTTCACTGGATTTGTCTCTTGTAGACTCTAACCTTCTCAATGAATTTGATTTGTCAGTCCACAATGACCTCCGTGGAAGTGACCACTTTCCAACCATACTGTCAGAAATTAATCCTTCTGATTCTCCATCTTACACAAGATGGAATTTTTCCAAGGCAGACTGGTCCTTATTTCAAAATTTATGCACAATTAAATTACAACCTAAATGTCTCAGTGATATAGATGATCCTATTCAGGTATTTTTTTACATTTTATATGAAATAGCTGATGAGTGTATACCAAAGTCCTCTACATCTCCACATATACAAAAACCTTGGTTTAATAAAGATTGTAAGCAAGCCAGAAAAGCGAGGGAAAAGGCAGAGAATTATTTCCGCCATCACCCAACTGTCCACAATTTAAATAAATTCAAAATACTCAATGTGAAGGCACGTCGTACCTTCAAACAAAACAAACGGCAGTCTTGGAGGAATTATGTCTCCAAAATAAATTCACGTACGCCAATGTCCAAAGTAGGGAAAATGGTTAAAGAATTAAAGGCACCGGTTCAATATCTGCGGTGACCCATCTTAAAGATGGTGATAATTTAATTACTGATAAATCTAAAATTGCAAATAAGATTGGCGAAACTCTTGACAAGCATTCTTCAACGGCAAATTATGTCCCTGAGTTTCAATGATATCAGAAACAGCAGGAAAATACAAAAATTAATTTTGAATCAAATAATGGTGAAGACTATAATGAAGGTTTTTCATTACGAGCGCTATATACAGCTCTTGAGCAAGATCATGACACTGTAGCAGGTGATGACAATATTCATTATCAGCTACTGAAAGATTTGCCTGAACCATGGTTAGTCACATTTTTAGATATATTTGATAAAATATGCACGTCTGGAAACTTTCCTGCCATTGTAGTCCCTGTACACAAACCTGGCCGGGATCACACTAATCCTTCCAATGACAGACCGATATCTTTAACCAGCTGCGTCTGTAAAACCATGGAACGAATGGTAAATAACAGATTAATTTGGTATCTTGAAACCTCATTACAAATATTCATTGTGGTTTCAGGCAAAATCGTAGTACCATTGATCATTTGGTACGACTAGAATCCTTTCTTAAAAATGCAATAGTAAATAAACAACATGCAGTATCAATATTCTTTGATCTTGAGAAAGCATATGATATTACTTGGAAGCATGGCATTTAGAAGGATTTACATGATTTCGGTTTCAGGGGTCGTTTGCTTATTTTTATATCACAGTTGTTAAGAGACAGGCAATTTCAAGTCCGCGTGGGTTCTACCCTGACTGACCATTACAATCAGGATCAGGGCGTCCCACAAGGCAATATTTTGTCTGTCACTTTATTTAGCATCAAGATCAACAGTTTATCCAAGGTTTGAAATGATTCAATCGATGGATCACTTTTTGTGGATGTTTTTAATATTTCTTTTCGCGGAAAGAATATGCATACTATTGAACGATAACTACAGTTATGTTTAAACAAACTAGATAAATGGTGTTTTGAAAACGGCTTTAAATTTTCTAAATCTAAAACTAATTGCATACATTTCTGTAGAAAATATAAGCCCCATAAGGACCCAGAACTATCTTTAAATGGCACTGCCATCAAAGTTTTAAGGAGGCAAAGTTCTTGGCCTAAGTTTCGACTCCCTTTTAACTTTTCTTCCGCATATCAAATATCTCAAAAATAAATGCCTGAATGTGCTTGACTTGTTAAAAGTCGTTTCCAATTCTAAGTGGGGCGGGGATCAAGCTACCCTGCTACATCTATATCGATCACTGGTCCGTTCAAAGCTTGATTTTCGCCTCCATCGTATATGGTGGAGCCTGCAAAAATAACCTTAAAATTATTGATTCTGTCCACCATCAAGGTTTAAAACTATGTCTTGGATCCTTTAGAACTTCTCCTATTGACAGTCTCTACGTCGAGGCAAGATGAACCATCTCTTACACAACGCCGTATAAAATTGTCCTTGCAGTATATAACAAAACTGTATTCTAACGAGTCTAACCCTGCATTTAAATGTGTCTTTAATCCTCTTTATGAGGATTTGTACAACAAAAGCCTTCTCTTGTTCCGCATCTTAGTTTAAGAATTATACCATTCATTTCTCCTGCTGGCATTGAGCTGGAAAATATAGCTCCTTCCCGTCTTCTTTCTTCTCCTCCTTGGCAGTTGGTTAGGCCACAAGTTGACCTAACATTAACAGCATTTAAATATGCCGAAACTAATGAATTACAATATAAACAAGAATATAATCAATTAAAAAGTAAATATAATACATATAAATCCTTATTTACAGATGGGTCCAAGAATGGTGGCGCAGTGGCTTGTGCCACTGTCATAGGATCCAGAACAATCTCTTCTCGTTTACCAGATAACAGCTCTAATTTTACAGCAGAAGCAAACGCCATACTAACAGCCTTAAAATATATTAAAAAACACCCTAAATATCAACAATATATCATCTTTTCTGATTCACTTTCTTGCCTTCAGGCTACTAAAAATATTTCTGGTTAACATCCACTTTTATTAGAAATTATTGAATTGTATAATGAGCTTGCAACTGGCCAATACGACATCGTCTTTTGTTGGTTACCTAGCCACGTTGGCATTTCTGGGAACACAATGGCTGATCTTGCTGCTAAGGCAGCACTCAACAAATCTGTGACACCACTTCTGATCCCATACTCCGATTACAAAGCTGCTATAAGATCTTATATCCGTGATCTGATGCAAAAGAAGTGGGACACCCAAGTAGGTATTAACAAATTACATGAAATAAAACCCTATATTGGTTACACCTACTTGGGTTGTCAGTCCAGGTTTGAAGAGGTCATCATGCGACGATGTCATACAAGGTATACTCACAAATACTTGTTAAAAGGTGAAGATCCTCCGTTTTGTATCCCTTGTGATGAAAGAATCACGGTCAAGCATGTCCTGCTTGACTGTGTTGAATATTCCATCACAAGGGATATCTATTTCAAAGTAAAAACTATGAAGGATCTTTTTTGTAATATAAGTTCTCATTTAATTATAAAAAAATTAGACTTGTTAACTGATTTGCAAATAGATACATATTTTATTATTGGTAGTTTAGATTAGTAACTGAGATTGTTAATGGCTGCACCCTCAAAGGGGGTTGAAGTAGCGTAAAATTATTGTCCTCCTGAGAGGGTACGTAAGTCCCAAAACTTTCAAAGGAAATTTAAATTCACCAGCTGATTTAAATGTAGCATTTCTGTCATTTTAATTTTGGCTAAATTTGACTTGAATCGCCAGCGGCTGAAGGGATGATATATATCCAGCTAGGGCCCATGCAGGTAGCAAAAGTACTGTAAGTCCCGATGGACCCTAGTATGGTGATCTACCTTCAGTTGTTGGTGATCTATAGCCTATTTTCATATTGTGTTGTCCCCTATAGTTGAAATGTTTTAGATTCACTTACTAGTTTTACATGTATATCTGTGATACCCTAGTTGCTTTACTGTCCTTTGTCGGCAGGTTTTCATCTATCTATATATATTCTGTTTTAATGTCAAGTGTTCTCGTCACGATTTGGCTGAAATATTGCCGATGTGACATTAAATAACAACTCACTCACTCACTCACTCGACAAATCTGTAACACCACTTCTTCTTTCATACTCTGATTACAAAGCTGGCATTAGAACTTACATCCGTGGTCTGATGCAAAAGACGTGGGACACCCAAGTAGGTATTAACACATTACATGAAATAAAACCCTATATTGGTTACACCTACTTGGGTTGTCAGTCCAGGTTTGAAGAGGTCATCATGCGACGATGTCATACAAGGTATACTCACAAATACTTGTTAAAAGGTGAAGATCCTCCGTTTTGTATCCCTTGTGATGAGAGAGTCACAGTCTAGCATCTCCTGCTTGACTGTGTTGAATTGTCCATCATCAGGGATAGATATTTCAATGTGAAAACAGTTAAGGATCGTTTTAACACTGTTAATTTTCATTTAATTATTGGCTTTTTGAAAGAAATTGAATTTATAGATGAATTTTGGATAATATGTTCTGTAGATATATGTATTTTAATGATTGGGAGTTTAGATTAGTAAATTGTATTGTTAGTGGCTGTACCCTCAAAGGAGGTTAAAGTACTGTAAAATTATTGTCCCCCTGAGAGGGTACGTAAGTCCCAAAACATTTGAAATAACTTTAAGTCTACCAGGTTATTAATCGTGGTATTTTTGTCATTTTAATGTATGGATAAATCTCATGGTGTAAATGCAGCTAGGGTCCATGCAGGTAGCAAAGGTACTGTAAGTCCCCATGGTCCCTATTATGGTGATCTACCATCAGTTGTTGGCGATCTATAGCCTGTTTTTATCTAGTATTGTCCTAAGAGTGCTATGAGTTTTAAACTTCCACACTTGTTTTAAATCTAATTGTGATATTCTAGTTGTTTTACTGTCCTTCGATGACAGGTTCTATAATGTACACATATTCAATGTAAAATGTTCTCGTCACGATATGGCTGAAATATTGCCGATGTGACATTAAATATTAACTCACTCACTCACTAAGTTCAGTTGTACAGCCTGCTTCCCCAGTAATTCAATTTACATCTGGATCATAGACTGAGAGTGAGTGAGTGAGTTAAGATTTAACGTCACATCGGCAATATTGCAGCCATATCGTGACGAAAACAAGCCATACAATGAAAAGTAGAAACATTTTAAAGATTAAAACCTGTCGACGATGGACAGTAAAAAAACTAGAGAATCACAGTTATAAATATAAAACTAGCGCAAAGTTAAAATATTCCAATTAAAGAAGACAATACAATATAAAATACGGGCTATAGAGCGCCAACAACTGAAGGTAGATCACCATACTAGGAACCATGGGGACTTACATTACTGTTGCTACCTGCATGGACCCTAGCTGGATTTACACCATCCCTTCAGCCATTGGCGTTGATGCTGAGATTTAGCCATACATTAAAAACACAAATATACTACGATTAAAAACCTGGTACACTTAAACTGACTTGAAATGTTTTGGGACTTACGTACCCTCTCAGGAGGACAATAATTTTACGCTACTTCAACCCCCTTTGAGGGTACAGCCACTAACAATCTCAGTTACTAATTTAATTACCAATAATAAAATATTTATCTATTTACAAATCACTTAACAAATCTAATTCTTTTAAAAATGCAATAATTAAATGAGTACTAACATTATAAAAAAGATCCTTCAATGTTGTGACATTAAAATACTTATCCCTTGTGATGGAATATTCAACACAGTCAAGCAGGACATGCTTGACTGTGATTCTTTCATCACAAGGGATGCAAAACGGAGGATCTTCGCCTTTCAGTAAATATTCATGAGTATATCTTGTGTGGCCAATGCGACATCGTCGCATAATGACCTCTTCAAATCTGGACTGACAACCCAAGTAGGTATAACCGATATAGGGTTTTATTTCATGTAATTTATTAATACCTACTTGGTTGTCCCACTTCTTTTGCATCAGATCACGGATGTAAGTTCTAATGCCAGCTTTATAATCAGAATATGGAATAAGAAGTGGTGTCACAGATTTGTTGAGTGCTGCCTTGGCAGCAAGATCAGCCATTGTGTTCCCAGAAATGCCAACGTGGCTGGGTAACCAACCAAAGACGATGTCGCATTGGCCAGTAGCAAGATCATTATATAATTCGATTATTTCAATTAAAAGTGGATGTTTGCAAGAGATATTTTTAATAGCCTGAAGGCAAGAAAGAGAGTCAGAAAATATTATATATTGTTTATGTTTGGGATGTCTTTGAATATATTTAAGAGCTGTTAAGATGGCGTTTGCTTCTGCTGTAAATATAGAGCTGTTATCCGGTATTCTAGAAGATATTGTTCTGGATCCAATAACAGTGGCAGATGCCACTGCGCCACCATCCTTGGACCCATCTGTAAACAAGGATTTGTATGTATTATATTTATTTCTTAATTGACTAAATTCTTGTTTATACTGTAATTCATTTGTTTCTGATTTTTTAAATGTAGTTAATGTAAGGTCAACTTCAGGCCTAACCAATTGCCAAGGCGGAGAAGAAAGAAAACGGGAAGGAGCTATATGTTCTAGCTCAATGCCAGCAGCAGAAAGGAAAGGTTTCACTCTTATACCAAGAGGCGGAACAAGAGAAGGCTTCTTGTTATACAGATCTTCATATAGTGGATTAAAGACACAGTTATATGCAGGGTTTGACTCATTGGAATAAAGTTTTGTAATATACTGTAAAGTTAATTTTGTACGGCGTTGTGTAAGAGAAGGCTCATCTGCTTCAACATATAGACTATCAATAGGAGAGGTTCTAAAGGACCCAAGACAAAGTCTTAGGCCTTGGTGGTGGACAGAATCAAGTAGCATAGACTGAGACACATCATGACAGCAATCGTCTGACAGCCTAACAGTCAGACGACAAAAAAGAAAGGAAAAAAATTTAAGTAGAATACTAACCCCTACTATCACTTCAAAGGTTTCTCTAGAAAACTATTTTTGGCCTCTGGACATGGAGGTTACACTTTCCTCAGAGGACAGCAGGAGAAACTTCACCTATTGAGTCACCATGACTCAATTGTCCAATCTATTGCAATGGAATTGTAGAGGACTGAAAAATAATTTCAGTGAGGTACAATTGCTGTTACAGGACTTTCAGCCATCAGCCTTGTGTCTCCAAGAGACATATCTAAACACGCTATAGTAGTAGCAATACCTAAACCTGGATGTGATCATACAGATCCGTCAAATTATAGACCTATTTCACTAACTAGCTGTGTTTGTAAAACCATGGAACGCATGGTAAATAATCGACTTGTTTGGTACTTGGAAACAAATAACCTTATAACAGATATACAATGTGGTTTCCGTAAAAACAGACTGAGTGACTGACTTACTGAGTTTGGTTTTATGCCGCTTTTAGCAATATTCCAGCAACATCACGGCGGGGACACCAGAAATGGGCTTCATACATAGTACCTATGTGGTAATCGTAAAAACAGAGGTACTGTCGATCACTTGGCTTCGAATTACATGGCTTCAGATTGAGAGGCCGTTTGCCTCAATTTATAGCCAACTTCTTAAATGACAGACAATTTCAAGTCTGGGTGGGCTCTACCCTGTCTGATCATTACAATAAAGATCAGGGTGTCCCACAAGGCAGTGTTTTGTCTGTCACTTTATCTAGCATCAAGATTATTCTTGAACAGGGCTTCCTTGAATCTGGCGTGCTTGATGTGTTTTTTCACCACTTGTTCTTTCACGCCTTTCGCATTTCAGATTTCAGCGGCGGCGGCTTACTTAATGGAATACATCTTGGGTCTCAAGCCGACGTACTCGGCGATCAGCGTGCACGCGCATTCGTCCTTCATCTTGCCGAGCACTTTTTTGTTGACTTGGCTGTGCATAGGGTGATCTTTAGGGTAGTCGCTGGTGTCGTACAGGTGCATGTGTTTCTTCATGTCCTCTTACACATCCTCGGTGTGAATTTCCGTCAGCAGGGATTCCGTGTCCGTGTACAGCACTTCGCACTGTTTCTTCAGCTCGTTGTAGTAGAAATCGTACATCAAGTGTTTGTATAAGTCGAGGATGCTCATCCCTACTTAAACGGGCCAGTTGAATTTGATGTGGCGTTTGTTCATGTGCAGGGGACACAACGTTGGCCGACTGGATCCGAATTCTGTTCGGGAACAAGGAATAACCATTGCCAGCGTTCTCACGGCTTTGGGCTTCATCATATCGACCCTGGTCGTATCGCTGACGGGCGGTGGTGGTACACCACCAACACCAACAAGCCCATCATCATCAGGCATCATTTAGCCCTGGCTAAACTGGCCGCCAAAGCTGCCGAAGCACTGCCTGGCATCTTGGGCAGCATCGTTTCCTGGTTGTTAGGCTTCTTGTCGAAAACCATCATGTGGCTCCGTCAAAACCTGTGGGCTTTCGTCGCCGTGGCGAGTCTGGTGTACGTCACAGCTAAGGATTTTTTAACCAAATGAGTCCAACCGCGATCCCGCCGACCACCAGCGCCGTTGATTGTTGCCTGCCTTATGGGGGCAGCTGCTGCTGTTGTTGGTGTGGTGATGCTACTTCTTCCGGTGTCAGTGCCACAATGCCCGTTTCGTACTGTGACACGACTCGACTCACGTTATTGACATCCTGGTTCAAACCAAACTTTTGATCAGCGCAATTAGAAAATAAAGCGATCTCCGACCTCGGGGACAAGCGTGGAGTTGACTGTACGCCTTGCAACTGAAAAACAGCATTTACAAATGCATCGAACTGCCGCCCTCTACTGCCGCTGGTGGTGGTGGCAACGACCTAGGCAATTACGTTGATACCGAAGGAGCGGTCAAGAATATGCGATACAACCTGATCCGCAACGACGAGGACGAATGGACAATAACACCAGCCTTCCACGGCAGGCTGTTCCACCTGGACAACGTCGAGATCACGGCCGTCTCCAGAAACATGCAGTACACTCTCATATTCAACGACGACAACAAATGGGTATTAGTGCAATCACAAATCGACTGGAATCTCAACATCACCCTCGACTCTCCCCACGTTTTCACGGACAACAAAGATCACTACCTGACGAAAGTCATGAACAATGGAACGCTGCTCGTGGCTTACGTCCCTACACAAAGACGCAGCATGATCGTCAGCACGTTGAGGCAATGAGTAGCCCACATGCTGTCGAGCAAACCCGGGACGCAAAACGTCGGATTGCAGATGGTGTCGGAATTCGACAGAGTGGTAAACGTCCTGGAAAATCTGCTGGCGAATCCACGCTGTACATCCAAGTCTACCTCGGCGAACCGCCGTCTCCGCGTAACGTCGTCAAAATCGTGAAAGGGATCAAACTCCGCTGGGCAAAACAACAACAATACCAAGTTTGCTCTGTTTACGTGTGGGTGAACGTTAACGCCTACACCAGTCTGCAGGGAGTCACTGTGACCGTGAAAAACTCGATATCGCTCACCGAAATTTTTCTACTCAACAACATACATCTCATGGATTTGAAGTGCACGTCCTAGGAATTATCCGATATCCATTTGAAAACCATTTCGTAATACATTTTATATAAACGAGATGAACCATCATCATCCCAACGTAACGCTAGCCCATCTCGGAGACATGAGGTGATTCGATCTGCCCGGCAAGGAAAACACCTTGTATGCCATGCGCTTACAAGACAATGTGTACAAACGACGAGAAGTCATCATCGAATCTCAGTTAAAATGGATTATTAACCTGGTCCTGACTACCCCTATCTTATCATGGATAATAATGATGGTGGCGTCTCGCTAAAAAAATAATGGGATACTGCTTGGGTGGTTTAATCCTGGATCATTACCAGATCAAACGGCTAACATGTTAGTCCCCAATGAGAAAAAAATAACGTTATTTATACTAAAATATACTCGTGGATCAGTGTGATACAAGGTTCTACTCTTATTATCGAAGTATTTCTTGGAGATGCCCCACAGAGTAGATATAAACCTTCTGCATGAGTTAGAAATACGCTGGCATGATCGCCATCAACAAAAACGTTGTCGCATTTGTATACAACAAGGAAAAAAACCCACTGCAAACGTAGACATTATGATATTTCAAAAGGGGTTTTTTGGACTTGAGACCATTTATATATACGAAAACTTGTACCTCATCAGCTTAAAGTATATTCATCAAACATTGACTGATGAACCAATTAAATACCATTTTATAAAAAAAGAGTATATATACAGAATGGAACTGTACCAGGTCCTAGATGAAGTAGCAAAAACACTGGAAACCGTAGACGGGTTTCTTTTGCGACAGATATGCGAGATCAAACAACGAGAACGTGAACGCGATACCTGCCGAGACCTGCGTTTCATTCAGCTAAAAACACCTCTCGCCTAGATAATATATAACAAGTACGACAATACGTTGGATTGTTAGCCTTGCGACCCCATGCTCACTAAAAAAGTGATTATTTCCTAAACTATTTGACCGATTTTCGTGACATTTTGCAGGCATCTCGGCAGATGGTTATGCTATAGCAAAACGGCATTGGGATTACTCTCGATGACTTCATTAGATTAATTAAGATTTAATCACGACAAAAAGCTGGACATTTGCCTTTTCCCGACCGACCCCAAGCTCACTTAAAAGTCAATATTTCAGAAACTTTTTGACCGATTTTCATCAAATTGTGGATGCACCTCAGTAGTAGTATACACAATGGGGCTACGGGAATAGGGACTCCTCAAGGGCTAATTTTTTAAATTGTACCCTTGGGGGTTCCTGGTCCCGTAGCCCCATTGTGTATAATACTCTGTCTGATCATTATAATCAGGATCAGGGTGTTCCACAAGGCAGTATTTTGTCTGTAACACTATTTAGTATTAAGTCTTTCTAAGGTTTTAATTGATTCAGTTGATGGATCATTTTTCGTGGATGATATCGATCCTATATCGATCTTAATTCCGTTCCTAACTTGATTTTGGTTCCATCGTATATGGTGGAGCCTGTAAAAGCAACCTTAAACTATTAGATTCTATCCACCACAAAGTTCTAAGACTTTGTCTTATGTCCTTTAGAACCTCTCCTGTTGACAATCTCTACGTCGAGGCAAATAAATCATCTCTTACCCAACACCGTAAAAAAAAATTATTTACTATACATCACAAAACTATTTTCTAACGAGTTTAACCCTGCATATAACGGTGTCTTTTATCCCCTCTATGAGGATGTGTACAACAAGAAATCTTCTCTTGTTCCGCCTCTAGGGCTCAGAAATAAACCATTCCTATCTGCCGCCGGCATTGAGCTGGAAAATATATTTCTTTCCCGTCTTCTTTCTTCTCCTCCTTGGCAATTAGTGAGGCCACAAGTTGACCTAATAGGCTAACACTGACAAAGTTTTAAAAAATCAGACACTAATGAATTACACTTTAAACAAGAATATAATCAATTAAAAAATGAACATAATACATACAAATTATTATTCACAGATGTGTCCAAGGATGGTGGCGCAGTAGCTTATGCCAACGTCAATGGATCCAGAATAATTTCTTCTAGATTACCAGGCGATAGTTCTATTTTCACAGCAGAAGCAAATACCATATTAACAGCGCTTAAATATATTAAAAACATCCTAAATATAAACAATATGTCATTTTTTTTAGATTCTCTTTCGTGCCGTCAGGCTATTGCCAGGCAATTTGTGTCATGTACAGCCTGGCATTAACCATACCTATAACTTGCCATCTGTTGGCTGACGTTATGCTCCACACTTGTTACCTGCAGCACGTGCATCATGATTTGTTGCGTTTGAGACACGAAATAGGTTATTGTTTTCATTTAGTTTCATCATGTTGTTATATGGCTAAAGATAGTGAAAGAAAAAAGGTATGGTGGTGGGATACTTTTTTCCACGTGTGTATATAAGAAGGGTCTGATTGATCACATCACTCTTATTTTCCGGCAAGATAACTTCTAAAAATTCTTCAGCAAGTACATGTCATCATTTAGAATTGATCTCTCTGTTACGTCCTCCATTTTCAGGCAACCATGGGTCCTCCTTTAGTTAAACGTTTGTTCCCTCCGAGTGACCAACGAGACCGTTGCACACGGGTCTCACACGAGTGACCAACGCGATGTAAACGAGTTGCGTTACGGGTTACCCACGCGTGTAAGGGGAAAGGTTTAGGCAGCAGTGTACTATTCTTATATTGTACAGTTATGGCTATCCTGCATGTATTTACTATCATAATAGATGAACTTCAAATAGTCATACTGTCCAACAAGATGTAATAAATGACTGCAATAGCATGACCTATCTGTACCCAAGAAAAAGAAATAGTGATAAAAAAGGTTTGTAATTCAGAAAGGTATGAACGTTTAGTGTGTATAGGTTTCAATTGCAACACTTGAAGATGTGCCTGAAAACAATATCTAAAGGTCAGTCCCTAAGCAGTGGACACTGTATTTTCGACAAATAGACAGACTGATAATGACATCTGAGGTAAACTGCGTTGGGAACATTTGGTTGAAGGTTCAAATTATGCATATGAAAGGCATGTCAAGTTTGTTAACTGTTTCGTCTAGGCAGGTGCGTGTTACATATACTCCTTAATGCTTTTCTAACTATTACATTTCGTATATATACGTGCAGCGAACAAAGTATTACTAACAATTCTGGGGACAACACACATTGGAAAGAGAATATTTCAATGTTAACATTATTGATTTTGGTGCATGTATTTAAGCAGACGCCTGCCCGTTAGAAATATCTGCGACTGGGGAACCGGTGACTGTGGATGTAGTGTGTTTCCTTCTGTTAGAACGTGTGTGCTAGAAACTGAGTACTTCAACGAGAACATGAAGCAGTTGAAGTACTTCCAAAGCATAGGTCTTGCATTTACCCTTCATTTGATGGTTGTAGTGTTGACGGTGCAACAAGACCAGCAGCTCACTTTTCATACCATTGGCATCAGCTTGTGTCAAACTAAATGTATGGAGTATGGTTTCTGCAAATCTATTGCGTTTGCAGGAAATAATCTAACCTGTAAATTATAAAATCAAGTTCGTAAGTCAGGAAAGAAGAATGGATTCACCATTATTCGTCTGGATTTTCAGGTAAGTTGAAAAAGGGTTATTAAAGTAGTTGAATTTAAATAAAGCAAATCTGTTTCACATAATGTTTGTTGTTCCTGTCTATATAGTGATTCTACAGCTAAATACCGTTTTCGGTGAACAACCTCATAAGGAACTGATAGCAAACATTCCAAAGTATTTAACAAGAAAAGCCATCTAAAAAGGCAACGTTGGAGGCACATGAGGAAATTAAGAGTGAGACGGATGTGAGATGATTTATGGGGTGAAACGGATTTCAAGAGCGAGAGAGAGAGAGATAGAGAGAGAGATTCACCCGTTTCCATAAAGGTTTCAACGGTCATGTAATAATTATTGCGCACGAAAAAACTTATATGAATGACTTGTTGGTACTTACACCTACAGGTGCGCCCTATTTTCGTTATCAAAATATCCAGAAGTTTATATTTGCAAGCCATCAAGCTTCTCACTCGATCACTCGCATGTCAGCGGCTTCATTTTAAATCACGTGACCTGTGACGTGTCGGGGATTCCGTCCCAAAAATAGTAACACAAGTGTAGGAAAACCTAATGTGTGCTACTAAAATAGAAGGGATTTTCCAATTCGTAATTATGCACTAAAGTAGTATAAGTGTGCTCTATTACGTGTACAATTGTTTTTAATTGAAAATGTATCAGTTTATTAACGTTCTTAGATCAGTAAAAACACAGAATGTGTTTAAGTTAGATTTTTATAGAAATCTCGATTTCCGCATTATGGCGGGACAATTATTTTGGATTACCTACATAGTCACATGGCCCCTTATTTGCTACAGCTATGTTCATTGGCCATTTGGAATTGTCAAAATACAAGTGTACATATATATACTGAACCACAAAAGAAACCTTCGCTTTTCAAAATCAAATGCAAGATTTTGTTCATACAAAATGATGTTTTATGATGATTGTATCGTTTTATTAACATGTTTTTCAATCCAAATTGACAGTTATTACCAACATCGATCAGTGTGTTTTCTGATGAAAAAGCATATCGACCAAACGCACCTCAAATGGCAGACGTGGTAAAAGGTTCCGTATGGCATTCGTGAAAATGAAAATGCACGTGCAGATCGTGACAACCCTACCAATGAAAACGAGTCCCAAACTCGCCTGAAATCATTTGACACAATCACTATGGCACGACTTACGAGAGATCAGAGGAACCAAGTTTTGGGACGATTGCAAGTTGGCCAGACTGCACGGAGGGTAGTCAATCATTTTAATGTTCATGTTAGGACAATCTACCGACTGCAGGAGTTGTATCAGGTCACTAACATCATCCAAGACCGTCCACGCATTGGGCGACCTTCAGTAACATCACCATCTGCGGGATCACTTCCTCAGAGAGACGGAAACAGCAGGCCAGTGCGTCGACGTGTGCACGGGAGAAACCTCTGCTGTCACAGACTATATTGTACTCCTGTCCTCACCGCTCATCATCGCAAAAAACGACTGCAATGGGAAACTCAGCATCGAAATTGGGCGTTATGTATGAGAGTGAGGGTTGAAATAAACTCATGGGGTGGTCCAGGCATCATGGTGTGAGGTGCAATCGGTCTGAACCAGATAGTTAGCACCGTGGTGTTCCAGAATCTCGGTCCAGGATGAGGAAATGACGTGACAGCTGTTCGCTATATTGACCAAGTCATAAGACCCCACGTTGTACCACATTTTGGACATTACAGAAATCACATCTTCCAGCAAGACAATGCTCGAGCCCACACTGTCAGAGTAATATTGGACTTCCTAAGACAACATGGCATCCAAACCCTACAATAGCCTGCACTCAGTCTTGATTTGAGTCGAATGGAACACATTTTGGACGAGATTCAAAGAAGACTGAATGACCTCCTCCCAAGGCCGAAAACTGCTGCTGTTTCACAGAGTATGGACCCAGGTGCCTATGGCCTTCATCAACCGGCTAATTCATTCCATGTACAGACGATGCAACGCTTTCATCGATGCCCATAGAGGCCACACACAATACTAACTTTGAGGTATCGTAATGGTACCATTTTTGGTGATTTTGTTTTGTGTGAACTCTAAAAGTGATTCCGGAAAATGTGTTAACCATAATTGTCAAGTTTAAACTCAATCCTCCATTCCGATTGTTAATTACAGTGAATTAAAGTGTGTGCTTTAAGAAACCGCTATCGGTGCGACATTTCTTTTGTGGTTCAGTATATATAGAGGAATTTCACTTGAGACAAACCTCAGCCTGATTATAAGGTTGGAGGCATTTGCGCTTCCAAACAATAACCACTATTATGTTAGGCTTAAAAGTGAATAAGTGTGCTAACATATCTTAATTGAATTCCGAAACCTGATTCATCCAGAAACTCAGTGGCCAGTTTCTGACAATGGATTTTAGCAATTTCAACATGCTATTTTCAAACTATGTAACACAGTCGTTCTGATGAAACGGTTTTGTGCACAAGCTGTGGCCCTTGGTTTACCAGATCGATGTCTGTCATCAACGTGATTTGTCTGTCCCTATCGTGATTGTAATCTGCTAATTGTCGACTGTGAAACGATAAGAGCCCGAGCCACAATGCTCTGTCTCGTTCCAACAGAACTTTCAGGTAATCCACTATGGTGAAAGAATTAGAAGTCCATTACAAAGCACTGAAATAAGTTAAAAACCCATCTGTATGTACGTCCGCCTGCCCGTCTGTACACCATCCGTTGTTCTGTTTCCGGAGTAGACCAACCAAACCGTTGGCGCTTTCTTGTTGAAACTTCTCAAATTAGTCTGTAGATGAAGCGTGCCTCTCTCTGGATGCCTGGAGCTTTTATGTTGCTTCTAATTTTTCCTGTTTGGTTTTAATTAAAGGTTGAACTAGAGAATTTCTATCAGCTGGAACATTTATGTTTTGAACAACAAATTGTTTCTCCACTTCAGATATTCAGTAGCCATGAATCTATCATCTCCTGATGACACTTGTTAGGTTTCACAGCTACTCTAAGCAATTGTGATATTGCCATCCGAGATGTGTGGCACATCAAGTACATGTACACATGTTCCATTTCAATGTCAAATATGTTCTCGTCACGATATGGCTGAAATATTGCCGATGTGACATTAAATATTAACTCACTCACTCAGATTTCTCTAATGATCATAAATTCTGTATTTTTCATATTCTGCCTTTTTTATGCAAAATGATGACTTCTTTGGCTTTTCTTTCCAAATATATTTGGTTTCAACATACATTTTCTCAAAAGTATGAAAATGCTCAGTGGCTCAGCGAAGTGTCCATCTACCTGCAAACTGTGTTTGGAGATAGATAAGACACCTGTCTTAACCATCATCAAATCCAGGGCGGTGGGGAAGCCTTGTGTCCGTATGTGTAATATGCAAAGTACGTAATAGCTATGTGATAATGGACACAAGGGAGTGATTATGAAGGGGATAAAATAGATATACTGTATGTTGAAAAATAGTCGTTTAAACTTAAGATTCGTACGCGAATGACTTGTATGTGAACACTGGTGTTATTGCTGAACATGAAAGACTCATTGTCTAGTACTTCTTGTAACTGAATCAATGTGTGCATGCTTTTTTCAGAAAATAGCTATTCCTCAAAGTTGACTTCCAAAGAGGCTAGTCTTTCTCAGTTTGAAAATGTATGCTGAGACAATTTCACAAGTTGAACCAAATCCACACATTCGTTAACCATGGTTCCATGATAACTGCAAACAAGCTAGGAAGTCACGGAAGAAAGCTGAACACTACTTCCGTCGCCACCCAATGGTACATACTTTGAATAAATTGAAAAGTTTAAATAATAAAAGCTAGCTAAAACGAGTATTTTGTTTCTCTTATGTAGTTTTTCTGAACCTTCCGTCGTCAACTGTTTAGTACCCAACGATACAACGTATGTACGTAATACAACGATGCAGCGATGATAAACGTTAACGAAAAGGGAAATAAAGTTTGGTGAGAGTGTATCAGCCTAATGTGATTCTTGCCACAACACCAACGTTCATCATTTTTGTGATACGCGAAGATCCCGGGTAGAATTGATCAGCATTAACCCATGCTTGTCGTAAAAGGCGACTAACGGGATCGGGCGGTCAGGCTCGCTGGCTTGGTTGACCCATGTCATCGTATCCCAATAGCGAACATCGATGCTCATGCTGTTGGTCACTGGATTGTCTGGTCCAGACTCGATTATTCACACACCGCCGCCATATAGGTGGAATACTACTGAGTGCGGCGTAAAACTAAACTCGTTCACTCACTCATTATTTTCGTTTCTTGCTGTTGACAAAGGTCCGAAATGGCGACTGTTCTTCTGAAAAGGGCAATCAAGATATGAGGTGTTTGAAGACTCGATCTGGAAAGAATGTCTGGATCCAAGAGAATATCGCCAGTGAGTCTGTGAGGTGTGAGGGTATAACGCAGCTTTTGAACATATCATAACGTAACAGCTTAAAGTGGGAGGGTAGCCCGAATTGATAAAGGTTTGAGATGTTTCTCACCTCGGTAAAGCCACAAGCTCGGGCGTGGTGCTGACAAATCTAGACACATCGACATTGGTTTATATGGAGGGATTGAGATTGCAGGTACCGTTTATATTTTCTCGTAAACCAAGTCGTAAATATCAATCATATCATTTAAAAAATATCCATTGATATAATTTGACAGAATTTAGAAGCAGTGATTGGCAGAAATTGTTCCGGAACCTATTCTTATAAGATGGCCACCCAAAAACCCAAAATCTTCAGAAAATGTCAATTCCAAGCTTCAATCATGAGTGAAGTTCAGCAAATAAGTTGGAAATGAAAAAAGGGGGGTAATTTGGTGCCAACATGATTAAAAAGATTTAACTGATACTAAGGTTTTTTATTTGATACCTTTAAATCGTATTTTTCCCTGATTTTGTAAGAGTCAAAATTGTAAGTTCAAACAACGTTTTCAAAAACTTATCATTTAATACGCCTTTATCACGCAACCCGCTAAAAAACTTCACAACGAGGCTCGGTATTCAAACAGAAATGGCGCAACACTGCTGTGTGCCTAGCCGAGAGCCGCGATGCGGTCCTATACAGTCAAGACATGACCCTGCATCACGGCCGAGAACACCACCTTCATAAATCCTATTCAGGTTCTAGTGGCCGATTACCCCTCGTATTTTCTGATCATTTTTCAAAAATATTTCCCGTGGGTTTTTGACTGAAAAGTCGATATCGATGTACTCCCAGATAATTTCCCTACACATACACGTAACTGTCATGTTTTCATAACCATATATTTAGATACTAATAGGCCACAAACCCGTTGAGTTCTTGTTTCAACGATAGCGAGCTGACATGTTGACATGTTGTGCGCATGCGCCAAATTTCTATAGTCCGTATCGGAGGACGTTCTTCCTTAGCGGTACGCAATACTCACTCTCGCCTCCGTTTCGCGCGCTCGTACTTTGGGTGAATCACACTTAATGTGTATTATATTTATCTGCTTTTATGTCATAATTTACAGATTTTCCTTGCAGAGAGGACGCGCCATTCATATTACTACAAAACAATGTGTTCGAGAGATCAAGCATATTTATTCACTTACAACAAACAGCTAGCACTTAAAGGGCACACAACCAATGGTTTCATCAATGCAATGGGTGCAGATATCGCTGTCTATACAGGTCGTCCCCTTTAAAACAGGGACATTTTGATAGACATGCCCAGCAACACATGCATAGTTGACAGGTGCAGTCATCACCACAAGGTCCAGATGTGCACAGTTTTTTCTGTTCCGTAATATAATCGGGGTTAAAAGAAAAGTTCTTCAACACTAGATGTCTGACACACAGGTCACCTGCCATTGCCTCACGTGCAAGATCCCTCATAGACTGTTTAGTACCTCGAGGGTCCAGACTGCGACCATAACAATAGGTCACGGCCATACATCCGCTACCATCTCTGCCACCCCTCCCCACCTCCTGCCAGTATGTTAAAACACTGTTAGGCACACCCCAGTGAACGACTACACGTATATCTGGTATCTGCATGCTTATCCAAAAGCTACTGTAGCAACCAGACATCGAAGTGAGCTGGTCTTCTGACGGTACTGCACAAGAATAGCCTCTCTAGTGTCATCATCTAGTGATTTGTGGAACTGTTCAACCAGTGTGGTTTCCATATCTTCAGAAAGTCCCTGTTCATGAAGCTCGTCCCTGATGAATTCATACACATTTGTAACTTCCGAAGTCGACCTGTAACATGCCCAAAAGAAGCCAACTTATTATATTTGTGTTATAATATGTCATGTTTATTTCAACCCTACCGTAACATAAACACCTGTCAAGAAAGAAAAGGACTGTAACAATATCATTTCTTCACGTCATTTCTGCAATAAAGAAAAGAATGTGTAATCTACCTGCAATAAATTATGAACTTGGGTGTTGCTGTGCCCCTATCCACCAATTCGTCCACTATCCATGTCAGATCGTCCTTCATTTTCTGTTTGGATCTCCGGAAATCAAGGAATATGTTTGGCCTAAAAAATAAAGGAATTAATTATATTTTACACTTGAAGTCTAGTATGTTCATAAGAACTTATAGGTAACATTTCGTATACGTAATGTTGGTGGTGTTACATGACCTTCATTGTTAAATTCTCATCAGTCATCATAACATTGAAATTGCTCCAAAAAACTTGCCTGTCTGGTAATTTGGCAACTGTGACTGTGTCCGAGCTGGACAATGACAGAGATTTGAAGATGTCGTCTCTCACAACTGTGTCTGCTGTAGCAGTTAGACAAACCATTGGTGCCTCGATGACGCTTCGCAGTGATCTCAATTCACGATACACTGGTCGGAAGTCTTCTCCCCTGAAACATCATTTTATATGGTCATTTATTAACAGACAAATGCATTCATGATACATGTTTCATTTACTGCGGTTTCTTACATCAAATTCAATAACCTCTGCTTTGTAACCAACAGCGTTTAGAAATCTCTCTAATACGTGTCACATGTGTGACCAAGAAATGAAATGCTCAAACATACTGTTAATGTTATTGTGTTATTATTACATTTACTAAGTTGCAGTGAGTGTGCGATGCAGTGTTGAGACATTTCACACGTTTGGTGCAACGCTCCACTACCGGTATCATAAACCCAGAAACAGAACGGTCGAACAAGTGAACTCGTCATTATACCGTACAAGCGTGCATATGCTGATTTCTAATACTTACCATTCGCTTAGGCAATGGCATTCGTCTATTGCCAGTAAACACACAGATTTCCTCAAACATTCCGACATAAAGGCTCGTCTCCAAAACTTGGTAAGAGCACGCTCTGGTGACATGAACACAAGGCAGCATCTAAAACCAGTACCATAAACGAATCAATGAAATGCTAAATATACAGTTTTTATAACTGAAATATGCTACCGAAAATTGGGTTCTGCCCATCGGACCATGTAACCTCTCCGGGGAAGAAATATGTTTGAACAATAACGAATGTGTATGTGTGTTTACTTGTTCTCTTCATTATACCATGTAAAACTCTTACCTCTCAAATATATAAATACTCACAGGATCCCGTAAATGAAGAAAACATGGACAAACTTCTATGTGAATCTTTGTGTTATACACAAACTGACGCATTATGCATGTTCAGTATATATTTAGCGTGACATAAATGCAAGGAATTATTTTTATATGGAACATTCCTTATGCATTAATCATTGCTGTCGCCCAAGTTTCACTCTTCACAGCATTTTTTTTTAAACATTTACTCTGTGTTACCTATTACGTTACTATACATGGACGTTATGAAATTTGTTAAAGGTCCATGTACTGACTAGAAAAGTATAATACGTTATACTTTATGGATAACAATTTCTTTACTTGTTATGATGCGACGTTTTGGTAAACTTCTCATACCGTTGTCAAGCAAGCAAGCTGTACCGAAACGTCGCATAATAACAAACAAAAAAGTTATTATCCATATACTTTTCTATTATCCACCAACTTCTAAAATGCCAATCAAACAGATCGTGTACTGACTATTCTACTAATCAAGTCCAGGACATAACTTGGTACTCTTGCCGTCTTTCACATAAACTGCACCTTGTTTGATGTTATTTTATGAATTAGCAGAGAAGGACATCGCTACCAATAAACTTCCCCTGCTCTGGGGAGACGCTGTGGTTCAGCAATTAGAGATATTATGCAATCAGGGATCTGTTTTACTGGGTGATGTGGGAGAGGGTTGGGCAGGTTACTTCTATTGATGTGGCAATACATACTACAATAAACACCCGTCACAGATGCCCCTTTTGGCTTGTACTTAGTGTTGCGCAATATGTTTATTCAGTTACCGTGCCACGCGGCAAGAAAAGTACCAGATGCCATTGTCAACGTAGCAGTTAATTTGATTGCAAGGACAGTACATAATCCCTTTAACACAATAGATAAGTAATAAACATTCATCAGGAAATTCTAGTAATGTTACACCGCACTAATTCAGCAGGAGCAAAACAACCGTATTTTGTTTAAGCAGAATCATAATACAACACTACATATCGCCTACATATCTTTTACAATGTATGCAAATGAAATTCACTTTAACATCATCTTGACGAAATTGTTTTGGCTTTGTGCATCTCATCCATACAAAATACAAGGCTTTCTGCAATGCGGCAAAGAATTTTCACATGTCTTCTTAACATAACCTCCAAAATATCATATGATTAATTATATTATGTCTATAGTTACAGTTACTTATAGTTATAGTTGAATTCTTCACAGGAAATGTCTTATATTACCATACCAAATTTGCCTAATGTATTAACGTGTCCGCATTTCAATAAATATACCTTGTATATCTTGATCTGTGGTTTCTTTGTCTATAGCAATAGCTTTCACCCCGTGTTGTTCCAGTTGGAACACTTGGTCACTCATGAGAGCAATCAAAGGAGATATGACCAATGCCACGTGATGCACCGTCCAGTCTAGCTGTTAATTACACAAGATTATTCATTGAGAGATTTGCATCAACGATACAAGGTAAAACGATAAAATGGAATAACACATGACATACAAAATATTCCACTAACACCTAGTCTCTGATTTAAACATATTTTACATAAAACTGGTTTCCTAAATAATCTTAATAAGAATAATACCAAGGATACTTCGTTATTTGCTGATACAGTGGTAATATAGACTTGCCTGGGGTTGTGTTGTATATATTGGTTTCAGGGTCTGTATGAAAGAATTACTTACTATAGAACTCATATACTTCACAAAATATTTGCATTCGGGCCACAGTAAAATACGTATACAACACATATTTACAACAATGATAAAAATCGCATTACAAAGTAAGAACGTGTGATTGATAACGATTACTACTTGCAGCCTATCGCTACTCTAGAATATAACATAAGATACTGTGAACTTACCTCGTCTCGTAGTAATGGTGGCAACACATGGACTTTCCATATCCGGTTGGTAACAATGTAAATACATTGTTTTCATTCATCAGAGCAGTTAATACAGCGATCTGTTCTTCTTTCAAAGAAAAATTAAATTTATACAGTGACTTCAGTGTGTTGTCATAGATATTAATGACATCGTCCTCGTCCATTGTCAGAGCTTAATCTGATGCCATAATTACACCTATCTATAAGTCTTTGGGCACTCGTGTAATTAACCAATCACCTACTGGTGTGATCTCACGTGACAATAGTTTTTGCATGAATTGTTCCGACTTTGAGAGCATTCGTGTAATTAACCAATCACCTACGGGCGCGCTCTCACGTGACACATGCTTTTTGGCCCGACTTGGTCAGAATTTTTGACCGGAGCCTGAATTGATCACTCATTCACAATGGCATCCAAAAGGAAGGTAGGGACACTGACGCCAGTGAAAACACCAAGGAAATCTAAGTTATATAGAACTGGATCATCACCAACCAAGTATGCCAACTACAACAATGCATATGCATGTAGGCTTATACAGGCTTACAAATACAAACTGGCACTGAAGGTGTTAATGTCGTCATACATAGGTGCAAAGAGGGCGGTTCTGTGGATCGAAAAACAACAGATACGTGAAGAGGTGAAGTGTCTTCGTAAAGATGTGTGCATTTTAAACCAGAGCTGCACGCTGGAGAACATTCGGCATTTCACGTGGGACGTTTTGTTACGCGAACTGAAGAACAGAACTCCTTTCTTATATGCTGCTGTCATAGGAGCTGTATCAGACGCAACGACCGAGGCCACCCTGAAAAGGTATGAACTTTTTATTCTTATTTTACAATGTGTTGGAAAGTACAATGATACCTGACGCCTTCAAATAGAAGAGCGCGCATGAACATTAATATAAGTTATAGTTTGCACATGTGTAGATGAATGTGAAAAAACGCATGTATTTATCTCAGTTCCAGAAACGTAGACCTGACACCAGCCCTGGGGCTGATCCTGGCTATGATTCTTAATCGGCGCGATACACGGAAATTCAAACTGATACAAGAGGTTAATGCAGTGCAACTCTGGATGAACGGAGCTTCGAAGAAAGTTAGTAAGACATTAACGCAATGTGAACCGACGTTGATAAGTTTGTACGGTATGTGTTTATCATTCAAGAAGCTTAAACGCCATGATTGTTATATCAGCATACTGTAAGCTTCTATAAGTTGCTTGTGGGTGTTATATGACAACAACATGGACTAGGTTTTATACAGTTTTATTGATTTGTATACTATGTCAAATAAAGACAATTCATACATTTCATTCATTAATACAAATAATATCCAAATATATAAGTATAAATATATTAAAAAATAACATTTAATATACAAATATATGAAATTATGAATTGTCTTCATTTGAAACAGTATAAAAATGTATAACATTGTACAAAATATAGTCCACGTTGTTGTCCTATAACATGGGCAACAATGTCTTGTCTGTTGCATAGAGCGTCGGTGTACATTCGGTGTAGATTCTTACCAATTAGCCATTTAACTGTCGCCCTATGCAATAAACAAAAGGCTGATCCACAAATGTACCCAAGAATACACACGCAACGACAGATCACCAGGGTCTGTACCAATCTGCTGAATTCACATACGACATATGTATTTTATCATTAAAACACTGGTGAGCACAGAACAGGATTTCGATATATGTTACATCTCAGGGTGATAATGAACTGGAACCTGGATGAAGTAATTGCTTCATCAATGATTGACTGTATACCATTATGTACTTGGCAAGGACAAGGACCAGTACACGGTTTTTAGGGTTGACGGATTTAGCTGTGTTTGCAACAGTGATGCACTAAGGTTTATTATGTGTCTTGTAACATTTCAGCTGTTTGCGCATTTCAATCATCTGGGCATATGCGTGAGCCGGACGAAAGCCCTACAGTTGCTGACATCACTGAGACAAGGGAGCGACGAGAGGATACTTAAGTGGAAGTCCCAAATGGAGGTATGTCATATATTTGTGTTTGAGGGGCATTCCATAAACTGGTGAAATAGAGATGACAAATCTTATACTTGAAAACAGTATAGGAATCCGTACCGAAAGGAAGTTGACCGTCCATAAAGTTTGGTCATGTCGATGTGTAAAATATTTACACTGTTCATGCCATGGTTTGAAATATGTTTACACTGAAAATGATGTCATTAGTTATAAACACTGTGGTATACATAACAAATATGATTAATCTCTGTGATGTTGCAGGAAACCATAGAGAAGGATGTCCTCGATCAAAGTGATGAAGATGTCAGTGATGTCGATGTTGATGATGTGGAGGAGAGTCTTCATATGGAAGTTAACAGTTCAAATGACACTGTCAGCACATCATCTGATCTAGACAAGGAATTCAGCTCAGCTTCTCAACCAACTAATGGAGACTCCCGGTCATATACTGATGAGGCTGAATCGTTGATTTTGCCACTGAAGGAAGGTGGGTTTAAGTAAAATAACTTCATGTTCTAAACAATTTAAGACATGTTTGTAATATGAATATGCATTAGCGGCCGTGTCACTGACAGTGGAGCAAACATTACGTTTTATTTGTAACGTAGTAATGTGCTTTCATTGAATAATACTGTTTTCACTTTCAGACACGTGTAGAGGCTACACTTTAGTCTGGGACAACGTTGGCAAAGTCGTCAAGGCCAGACACCAGAATACGGGACGCCAAAACAAAGTGATGCTGTGGGCTTTAGCGTATGCTGCACAGAACCGAATACAGACACTTCACTTATCAAATGATTGTGATGTGTTGAAAGCGCAGGACATACAGGTGGAAGCTTTTCTACCTAGTACTGAGGAGCTGGAGGGCATACAAACTAGAATGAGCACCATTGTTGGTCGTATTCTGTGCTCCTATATGCCTTGGGTGTCCACCCACTTCAAAGCCGTGACCCACATTCCTAACAAGTTCAGCAAGGAATCGTCCAAGAAAAGCGAAATTGTAAGTTTATGGACGTCAAACCTGTATAAATTGTAGTAATCTCCCTTCTATAGGCACGCACACGCACACACACACACACACAGAGACTGAGAGAGAAATTACACATGCCTAATCTCTTTTCAGGTCAATCTTGGCGTGTTTCAAGAAAACCCATCAACCCTCAGTGGAACAATTGAAATACTGAAGCACCTTCATCAGTACGTCCTAAAAAAGGAAGGGACTTTGAAGACAATCGTATGTTATGGAGATGGACTATCTTGCGAGAGACACCACGATGCCCACAGAGCCAAACGACTTCTAGGACTATAACCCGCGCCACAGGAATTTCACAAAAGGATGATATTGATGCAGGTCGGTAGGATTGTTAAACTTCTATTCTGAAATTATGATTTTATCAAACACAACATTATGTTCGATTTTTTCAGTAACACGCCTAACCATATTATTTGTTTCAGGACATCATGGATGTTTTCTTTGATGGCTCCTCCCAGAATCAGTGGGGGGACATTGTCACATATTCGTGACATGTTTGACCATAGAAATGTCAAAACTGATGTTGGTGAGTCATTCAATGCCACTGCTGACTTCATGCATTTCGTTACAAGTGGATTTGTCCTTCTGGCTGCGATGAACATTCTCGGACAGGACCAATTAGAAAGCCGTCCTGAGAATGGACCTCAAGATATCGACGGAATGGATGACGATGCTAAGACAAAGTGGCTCGCCGGTTTATGTCTGAAAGTGGCCCGTCTAGTATGGCAGGATGTAAAACCGGATCTTGTGATATCAGCTGGAGACCATTATGACCAATACGAATTGTGCTGCTGTAGGACAGGTAAGTAACAACTTTTTGAACGAACTGAATAAGCCTATCTTTTGATTGTTATTACATATCCTCAGTAGATCACAGATCTAGAACAATGCGAGATTGAATCCCATCCTGGATTTGAACCTAAACTCACAAAAGTGGAAGGAAGCCTGACAGCTGTTTTGTCTTCTTACATATGACCATGATGACCAGTGTAAAATGACATGGCATGAATAATACACAATCTCATATAGGAAGTGATCAAATGTAACATGTTAGATCTAGGCTTACATATTTTTAGAATAGCAGACATTCTGGTACATATTTGGTGTTATACATGTCAGACTAACGTTAAGACCATAGTTTACAGTAATGATATATTGTGTTATTTCAGATGTCGGGGGGCCAATGATCGAATGCAGTGGGAAGAAGTGTCCTAACAAGTGGTACCACCTGGATTGCGTGGACATGGAAGAAGAGGACGTTCCCGAGGGAAGTTGGTACTGTTCCCCATCATGTGCCCCTGACAAAACATACAAGTACTGCATCTGCAGAAAAAACGTCCCCGGCAGTACCATGATCGGGTGCGACAACGACCTCTGTCCACGTGGAAGCTGGTTTCACTTGACATGCGTGTCACTACAGGAAGTTCCTGGTAAGATGTGTACAATATTGGTACCTACATATTTTCACGTATTGATCACATGATAGCTTTTCGTGTATTAAGAAAACATTCCATAGTAATGGGTATGATTCATTTAATAAATAACTAATAATTTATTTACAGCTGATGACTGGTACTGCTCAGAAAACTGCAGGGCCAAATCAAAAGACTCTCCGGTTGTGCCTGAGGACCACATGTTCAGTTACATTTCATCCCTCACCTGGTGTGGCCTTATGGACCAAACAAGGAAAGATGCTGTCCGGGCAAATGATGGGCCCGCCATGCTCTCCCACTGGCGACATGATGTGATTCTTTCACAACAGGAACCACAGCAAATATGTGATACTTGCTCATCGCCTTTTGGCAGGTACGTAACATGTAGTGTACTTGTCTAATAACATTGTCTCCCTATAAAGCAACAGAAAGTACATACGTACAATGCCTTGTGTATATACTAATTGATGTTAGTAATCATAACTGTACAACCTACTTCTATTGACATTATCTATTCCAGGAGGAGCCGGTTGGTTACCTGCCAGACTGAGGGAGGATGTCATCTGGAATCGTACGGTAAACCTTACGGGAATTAGAGACAGGAACATAGAAATGGACCTGGTGAATGAATTCCTAAACAGAGACTTCAAAGGTAATGAACAGATAATAACTGGTTTCGTCTGTACCAATGTAAGCGACACATGCATGACGATGTTTTACATGGCCTGTATTCATATTCTTGATACCTATACTTACTGTACAATGTTGGATTTAATGAATGTTCCCATTGCAGATTCACTCAAAGACATTACTGAAGAAACTGTGGCCCGTCATAGTCAGGTTGTGGGGACTTTGTCCGCAGAAATAGACGGAATATACAGCACTTTGACTGGTAGCCACGCCCCTTCAGCCAGTAAGAGACAAAAGGAAAAACTGTCGAGACAGGATCTGGTGACATTCACTAGGATTTTCCGGGACCATGATTTCTTCAATCTTACACCTGGCCGGGAGTTTCCAGCTTTCCCAAAATTTAAATTTCAATGTTCATCGAAAAAACCCTAGCAGACTGAAGTTTAAATTAGCGTCTCTGTCGAAACGTCTGGATTCATTCCGCCGAAAGGTTGGCCCTTTGCAGTGATACATCATGTACCAACTATTCACCTGTCAAGTAGACATGTGGGCTTTTTTGTCTTAATATATGTATCCTTTAAAAGGAGACGACTTGTACAGAGAGGTATATCGCCATTGTTTGTTTATGATTTATTGTCTTTGTTGACATATTAATACTATTTGTGGAGGTTACTGATTAGAATGTTAGTAATCCCTATAGTCATATATTACATTTGGCTGGACAATATGAATGTGTGAAGTTAATGTCATGTTGAGCAAAGTAAATACATGCGCCATAGACCTAGCTGTACATTGTAGTGTGATTATTTATAAATGTGTAAGAGGCATCTTGTTGCCAAGGGTGGTATACCTTTCAGAGGTATTTCTTAGTTTCTTGTTTGAGAGAAAGAATTGGAGCGATTTGTATATATGTGGTGTTTCTTGCAAAGCACATCGGCGTGTTTTTTAATGAGTAAGGCTTGTAAATAATTGGATGTGGATATAATTCGTTTGCTTATACTTTTTTATATTTTCTTTTAGTCCCTTTCAAGTCTCACATGAAATACATATGACATAAAAGACTATATACAACATCAATGGTGTTTTGTAAGGTTATAACAAATATATAGGTACATAAGATATCATTAAAGTTTCTGTAGGGGGCATATAAAGTATAAAATTGGAGGGATAAGGTTGAGTAGTGTGATTGTAGTGAGTGGGGTCTGGAAATACAGCTGATATTATAAGTAGGGTTCAATGTTTAGCACATAGTAAGGTGTATAAATGTTTCCACTTCCTTATAAAGGGATCTAAGCTATTGTTTTTAATAGCTATATATTTTTCAGTTGTACACATATCTTTTAATAACTTCAGAAATCCCTCAAGGGAAAGTGCTTGTTGTTTTATACTTGAAACATAAATGAATCTTTTGGCAAGAAGTATAATATTTAGTATTTTATTGTATGAGCACACTCCAAACATGATAGTGAGTTTTGTAAATGTGACATTACACTGAAGGTGGGTATTTAGAAATTGTTCTACATTTTGCCAAAAGTAATTAACTAAATCACAGTAAAAAAATACATGCAATATGTATTCTGAGGTATTTTTACAAAAAAGTACAAGTATCATTATCAGCTAGCTTCATCCTCAGTAGTTCTTTCTTTATATATACACTTTGTACGTAATTCGGCACTGCAGTTTGTATGGAGTGACTGTATGTGCACCCATTGCATTGATGAAACCATTTGGTTGTGTGCCCTTTAAGTGCTAGCTGTTTGTTGTAAGTAAATAAATATGCTTGATCTCTCGAACACATTGTTTTGTAGTAATATGAATGGCGCGTCCTCTCTGCAAGGAAAATCTGTAAATTATGACATAAAAGCAGATAAATATAATACACATTAAGTGTGATTCACCCAAAGTACGAGCGCGCGAAACGGAGGCGAGAGTGAGTATTGCGTACCGCTAAGGAAGAACGTCCTCCGATACGGACTATAGAAATTTGGCGCATGCGCACAACATGTCAACTCGCTATCGTTGAAACAAGAACTCAACGGGTTTGTGGCCTATTAGTATCTAAATATATGGTTATGAAAACATGACAGTTACGTGTATGTGTAGGGAAATTATCTGGGAGTACATCGATATCGACTTTTCAGTCAAAAACCCACGGGAAATATTTTTGAAAAATGATCAGAAAATACGAGGGGTAATCGGCCACTAGAACCTGAATAGGATTTACGAAGGTGGTGTTCTCGGCCGTGATGCAGGGTCATGTCTTGACTGTATAGGACCGCATCGCGGCTCTCGGCTACTGTGTGCCGACCTGCAGTAACGACTCCCGCTATCCGTTTGGAAGCAACCTGTCATTCCATAATATCCCAAAGGATCAAGACCTACGCAAACGCTGGATAATAAGTATCAGACGCGACGAAGGGCCATTATTCAAGGTAAGTTAGACATGAAATGATATGACAGTCGCCTTGAGTCAAGGGTGCTCGATTTTCGCGCACGATCAGCTTGGCCGTACCGAAAATCAAATGGAATAATAAATAGTCATTTAAGGTTAACATGTCGTGTCACCCGTCTGAATTGTAGTTCTGATATTGGAAAAAAAGTAATTATGATCAATTTTTAAAATTTCCATTGGTTTTGTTTGTATGTTAACTAGCCGAGAGCCGCGGTGCGGTCAAAACATGACCCTGCTGTATAGGACCGCATCGCTGCTCTCGGCTAGTATGTTTACAGGATTGAATTTAAATTTTCCCACTAACTTAGGGGCATGAGGCCACATATTCTTGTTTCTCATCACTATTAAAAAAATATGGATCGGGCCGACGGGTTTTAATCTTTACTTTTTATTTCATGTTAAGCCCCAAACCCTTGATTTAATTGGGAATCTTCTACTGCTCCCCAATGGAAAAATCAGAAAATAGAAGTGTCAAAATTTCATGCACATTTTGTGAACCAAAGATGCTTTTTCTATAGTGTGAAAAATAAAAATAATCTTGGGTTTGAGAGGAATTTTAGGGTGAAGAAACAAGAAAATGTTTATATGTGGTCTAAATGATACACAGTATATTTTCATTCTTTTGAATATTTTTGCTATATCATTACCTATTTTAAGTTCCATCTTAAAATACTTTGAGAACAGCTTACTGAATCTCGGAATGAAATTTTGCCAATATTATTATCATGATAGGATTCTATAAGTTAGATGTAGGTGCAACATAGCTATTGAATGAACATGAAGACATTGATGCACTTGATAGGCTTATATGATATGCTTTTCTCAAGAATAAATAGTTTAGGATGAATGTTTAAGATATGTTATGATAATTTTTATATGTCCTATCTTATGCTTTTGTATTGAACTTTTTTTCTCAAAATTTATACAGGTCACAGACTCAACTCATGTGTGTTCTGCACATTTTAATGAAAATTCATATCAGTGAACCCTAACAGGAATTCGCAGATTTAAGAAAGGAGCAGTGCCAACCAATTTCTCTTGGAAGGAGAAGAAGGAGAGGCAGCCACCTAGAAAGCGATCAAGAAGGTTGGTTGGAATTATAAATTTCAAAAACTTTAACTGTCTAAATTATAGTTCCAAGTTTTGAAATGTGATTTTTGATTGATTACAAATCTAAACGTTTTGCCTTATTTAATGTACAAACACTTCTTTAATTTCAGAGTGTTTTTAAGTGAAGTTTTTATAATAAATTATTTTTTAATATATGTCACAAATTCATGTACCCCAAATCACTGCACTTATTGAATTAGGTGTTAGTAATATTAAGTACAAGTTACAATATTATTTTGATTTCAGCTATTCATATGAGGACAACCTCACAGATATTTCTTCTGGACCCGATCACAGCAGCAAGGATGTAACTACTACACCAGCTCCTATGCCTGATTATGTTTATGCCAACCGACCAACTAGTACTGCTGACCAGCTCGAATCACTGAAACAATACGCAAAGAAATTAGAAGACCAACTTGCAGCTGTGTGCTCCAAAAGGTTTGGTATAAACCGATTCGCACATGACCAAGATTTGATACAGTTTTACACTGGATTTAGAACCTATGATGATTTTATTTCAACTTTCAATGCACTGAAGCCAACAGCTGTAAATATGGTGCGATGGAGTCAAGTTCAGAGACATCGAAGTTCTAATGCAGAAAATCCACAAATAAAGAGTGACATTTTTAGAGATGAATCCATCCAATTTATCGATCAGTTTTTCATGTTCTTATGTCGTATCAGACAGGGCTTTTTTGAGGTTGATTTAGCTGTGAAGTTTGATGTATCCGTCAGTTCAGTGAGTCGTATTTTGGTCACCTGGGCTAATTATTTGTATGTCATGTTGGGGATGCTACCGATTTTGCAAGAGAGAGCTGCTATCAACAAAGTTATGCCAGAGTGTTTTAAGAGCACATATCCCAATACCAGAGTCATATTAGACTGTACAGAGATCAGAGTGCAAACTCCAAGTTCAAAGACAAGAAACTCTGAGATGTATTCCCACTACAAGTCTCACTCGACTATGAAAGGGCTCATTGGAATCATACCAGATGGCATGATTAGCTTTGTCAGTGCTTTGTACACAGGTTCTGTTTCTGATAAGGAAATAACCAAACAGTGTCGAATACTGGACTTACTTGATGTTGGAGATGATGTGATGGCAGACAAGGGATTTGTAATACAAGACCTACTCACACCGAAGGGAGCGAAATTGATTATTTCTCCTTTTCTGAGAGAAAAAGGACAGTTTTCTCGCAGAGAAGTGAAAGAAACTCAAGAGATTGCAAGGCTTAGGATTCACATTGAGAGAGCCATTCGGAGGTGCAAGGAATATCATATCTTTGACTCTGTCATACCTCTAACCTTAGCAGGATCCATAAATCAAGTTTGGACTGTCTGCTGTTTGTTGACAAATTTCTATGGAAAATTATTTTAGTTCATGGGCCAAAGTATGTGAACCCAAACTGACAAGAGTAACAAACAAGCAATGTTTATGAAATGTATTTTTTAACACCATGGACATTGTTATATAATGACAAAGTGTGACCATTGACAAGTGATGGTGGAATTCATATATGAAACACACTTTTCATTGAAATATTACACATATTTCATAAAATATCTATATAGATATGAAAACAGTATAAGATATGAACATGTTCATATGCAAATATTCAACGTCATCATCATTGATCTCTCATAATGTACAATATTTACGGAATGTGTAGAAAGGTCCTACTTCCTTGTTCATGTGCAATATGCTTCAAAATTATTTTTTTTGACATGGCAATAAAGTTAAATGTAATAGAAATTTTGAAGCTGTCACTGGTATTGGCCAGGGTACGATTTCACATATTTATCTAGACTGCACTTAGTGCTGTCTACACCATATTTGTATCTGCAATATTGTATACGTGAATAATAATTCGTAATTGTTATCCAATATTCATGATACGCATCATATTCACCACATAGTGTATTCATTGCAGCCCTATGGAACAGCATTGAATGAACTTGAAACATTTGTTTTTAAATACTGCACTTCCTTTAATGTTTTCAATAGTCATATATTTTGATGATTTCAAATCCGATGGAGAGGAGATACATGTCATGTAAACAATAAAATTATTGATAAAATGCCAACTCTGATCTGTATTCATGTCATCTGTAGATACACACACACAAGATTACTTACAATTGCAAAGATGTGGCAGGTAATGATTGAAGTAGAATATGTCTAATTTTATTTTGATATCTTCCCACTTCCGTTGAGAGAAATATATTCTCTCAAGATGAAAGTCACTTTTACACATGACAAAAAAGTCACACCACTTAGAACCAGTTAGTGCCATCTGTCCCATGACTTGACAGTAATATTTGTCTGATAATCTGAGTTTGTACACTCCATTCACCAGATGTAAGTACTTCAGTTCTGTGATAGAGTCAACACTTGATGGACATTTTATTTCAAGCAAACCAAATGTTGGATGGGATGTTGGATCATAGACTCTACGGTCTGATGATGTGCCTAAATGGGGGCAACTTGGATTTATAACAAAACCACATTTGAAAACATTGTTAGTCCTTTCAGAATAACACTGCTGCGGTTTGCTCTTGTTCAATTCCATACTTCATAGCATCTGTCACAATATTTTTCCTCTTCGTTTGACACTTTTTTGGACAAAGTCTCTCAGCAAGTTTGTGATAGTCACCTTTTCTGGAATAAACAGGTTTGAAATTTGAAGATGTCAATCTATCTGAGTGCAAATCATGCCACATGTCACTGTCAGATTGAGACCTTGTTCCAACTTCTATTTCAACTGAATCTTCCTTTGAAATGTTCAATCCATCAAAAACATCTTGCTGACCATGTGTCAAAACTGTTGATATTACATACAAAATCTGGCAATGTGAAAGTAGGAGCATCCTTAATGTGTGGGTGATTGGAAAAAATGTCAGATTCCATGTTAAGTTTACAGGACGTTGGTATGACAGAACACATCCCTTAGGAACTGGACCAAGTTCACTGTCAACCATTTGTATCTCTGCAGATGCTAAACATGATCTAATTTGAGCTGATGAGTTCACATTTTCCAAATTTTGAGAAAGTGTTGGAGTAAATTCTTGACATGGTAATGGTGACATGATAGGATTATAAAATGTGGAATGTACTCCTTGAATTCTTCTCACCTTGGCCGGTTTTGATGTTGGAAATTTAACTTTATTGATCTTTATGTCACTTATTTTCTTCGGCATAATACCTTTAGTTCTTGGAACATGCCAGGCTTGAGGTAAAGATGTTTTGCTGATTATTGAGGGGACAGTCTTGAATCCACAGATATTGTAATGGTGAAGTATGTGGTTGCAGTCACCTGCACCAGCCTTACATGAACATGAACAGTTACTAATAGTAATACCATCACAAACTTCATGCTGGGTAATCTTAATATTCAGTGTATGAGGGAAATCATTCTTCTTCATTGATTTGAAACACTTTGCTCTAATGAAGCTTCCATCACATGCTGTCCGCACTGCAATTAATAAGAAGAGTTAGTTAATTAATCTAATAAAATTTATTTGTCAAGTGAAAATTACAACATAGCTTTTTTGAATCTCTGGATAAACATCTTAACATCTTGATGAATTTAGCACAGCTTGAGTAAAGCTGATTGTTCGGTTTAGGTATTTAATGGTAGATATTTTTATATGATAAATGAAACAATTGAGCCTAGCCTCCGCATGCCGGTTGATGGAACATAACTGTTCAGAGAGTTTAATTATTTTTGTACCATCATCAATAAAAAAAATTGAGTTTTTTTATGGTTTCCGCATGCCAGGCTACCTGCCCTGTCGAGGGAACATAACTGTTCGGTTTAGTAGAATACATGTATACATGTAATAGGCTACCTCTCATATCACTCCTACCATGGCTCTATGATAAATGAGGTGTTTCATGAAAAATCACAAATTATGATAATTTCCTGTAAAGAAGATGTTTGATTAAATTTATATATTCAGGATATTTAACAATATATGAGTTAAATAAAAGATTACATGTCATCAAGCTGTTGTCACATGAATTGAATATGACATAATAATTTGAACTGCACTATCATTTATCCATGTAAATATTGTTTATCATATTTAGGCCTTTCAAAGTATATCCTTATGTATAATCAATATGTAATATTCCACATCGGTTTCGCAGAAATGATGAAAATTAAAACGGTACTTGCACTTCAAACAGGCATATTACTGTTGTTACGAGTACACCAAACATGAAATGTCAAAAATTCTCTCAGTGTTTACCTTCAACATCGTGAATGTAGGATTCAACGAAATTGCTGTAAGCTTTCTTGTGGAGAGCTTTTGGAATGCGGCAGTTCGTCGTCCATGCTTCAATGTCGGAAGATTCGACAGCTGGTAGAGATTTCAGACTTCTTGTCCACTGTGGCAGTGACGGGCCGTAAGATGACATTTCTCTAGCAGACGATGGATTCGCGGGGCGGAAATACCGGAAGTAAACAGTGTTTTCGCGAGTATTGGCCGACGCGTGAGAAAGGAGTGTTCATTCTCAGTCTGAAGACAGGTCTTTACTTTCAAAGAGTGAGAGCACTTTCAAGTTCCTCAATTTGTGTAGTGATCGTCACTGTTCCGCATCATAAACATCAGCTTCATCAGTATCACTCTTCGGTACGTCATGGTCCTCGCACCATGAAAGTTGTTGGAAAGCCTCTTGATATTCATCGCTGTTGACAAGAAGTTTCAACAACTTGTGAATGAGTGGTCTGTGCCACCAGGTTTGATCGACTCACTTCAATCATTCACATGCCGCCTGTTTCTCCATAAGGGATGTCAATCAATGCGCTACCACTTATTTATGTGAGAAAAGGGACAACTGAATAAGAACAATTGCCACCCTGCTTTGATTGTCTATCTCTGTATGTCCCGAGAGCAAACTACCAAGCTTCAGTATGGAGCAAATGTCTGGAAGCTGAATATACAACTCCAGGGGCAACAGATCGTCATGGATGGGTGGAAGAAAATGGACACATAGAGATTTGCTGTATGATAGGACCTCTTGCTCCAGATGCTGTTCTTGAGTTCATTTTTTGCAAAGTGCACAACAGTCTGTAAACTGCCAAATTGTGTGAGTGCCTTAACAATAGACAATGACATGCCGAAGAGTGACATTGATGAAACTGATGTTTATGATGCGGAAGAGTGACTATCACTACACAAATTAAGCAACAATGTGCTCTCACTCTTTGAAATCAAAAACCTGTCTTCAGAATAGTTTAAATGATAAGTTTTTGAAAACGTTCTTTGAACTTACAATTTTGACTCTTACAAAAACAGGAAAAAAAATTAAAGGTATCAAGTTACACAACTTGATATTAATTAAATCTTTTTAATCATGTTAGCACCATTTTACCTCCCTTTTTGTCATTTCCAACCTATTTGCTGAACTTAACTCATGATTAAAGTTTGGAATTGACACTTTTTGAAAATTTTGGGGTTTTTGGTGGCCATCTTGGATTTTGCCTCGTTCTGAGTCTGAACTACAAAACCGTCATGGCCATCATACATTTTTTATGTGTAGAGACCATAACCACTTCAAAAAACATAAACGTGTTTGGTCCCTCAGAGTGGTACCAAAATAATGTCTGGCTCATGGCCTATTCAGCAAATATGACTTCTTGTGAGTCAAAGTATGACACATATGATATAAGTACCCATTCTCTGTCTACCAACAATTGTTACACAATCATCTATAATTAATGGTCAATGGCTAAAATCTGAAGATAGGTTACAAAAGTTCGGATCAAAAGGTAAAGAATACAGGAATTAAAACCAGAATGAACAGATACTGATTCCTGTAACATGAATAGCGCTAAAGTAAAAAACATTACCCAGCTGTGCTCCCGGTGGTGAACCCGGGCCCTCTCCTGATCTGCTACAGGAAAACATTTGTTTATATGTTGTTTAACACTCTTAGCAATATTCCAGCTATTGGCGGTTTGTAAATAAACGAGTCGATCCTGTGACTGACATTATTAACATCGATCCATTCAATTGGGTTACGATGACATGCATCAACCAAGCTAGCGAGCCAGACCACCCGATCCCGTTAGTCGCCTCTTACATAAAGCATGGGTTGCTGAAGGCCATTTCTTACCCTGATCTTCAAAACTAAGAACTATTGCCAGTATTTGGTTTTAACGATAATGATCAAATGTCCTTTCTGTAACAATGCATGTACATGCTAGAATAAGGGCCCTGTCTGGAAAGTGAGGGACATTATAAATCTATAAAGATTTGATAGTCAGGGTGAATATTTGTAACAATTATGTTATATGGTATTGAACTGTTTTATTTCAAATGTTTACTGTACTTTGTACTTCATTTTATGATTTGAGATTGTACAAGGTACCACAAATATGATGATTCTAATTCGAGGAATTTTTTTGAACAGTTCTGCGCTGCGTTGAATACAAGACGCCTTACCACCTCAACACAAGTACAATGTTTATTCTAATGTTTTAAAGGATTCGACGGGTGGATTGCTTGTGAATTCATGTTCTTTTTGTTTACTATTTCCAAGTTGTTGTGTTTGATCTGATATAAACCTGTCCTCTTTGCAGTCAGGAGATTTTGACGGATATTATATCAACTCAGATAAATGCCTTACTTATTTAAGATGCTAACTCATTACCTTCAGTTGTCTGGAACCCGTTTATATGGTAACATAAGTGTATACTAACATGTAGTTTGAATTTGCTCTAATACTCTTTTGTAGACACTACGGAAGGTGTTCTTGCTGGCGTCAAATCTACTCGTTTAGACAGCGTCACAGAAAAAGCAAAAAGCAGCATTACACCAAAAGGAAAAGGCAGCGTTACAGAAAAAGCAAAAGGCAGCGTCACAGCACAAAGAAACCCAAGTCGTCCAGTAACAACAAAAGGCAGTGTTGCCAACTGCAAGAATGGAGAGTATCAGTGTGGATCTAAATCAAAGCCAAATTGTTGCCACTCTTGGAAATGGACAGAATCTGGGACAAAGTGTGTGGAGTCGACTTGGAATATAATAGTAATACCTATTCTTGTTTATACTGTAATTCGTTAGTTTCGGATTTTTTAAACTTTGTCAGTGTTAGGTCAACTTGTGGCCTCACTTATTGCCAAGGAGGAGAAGAAAGAAGACGGGAAGGAGATATATTCTCCAACTCAATGCCAGCAGCAGAAATGAATTATTGGATTCTTATCCCAAGAGGTGGAACAAGTGAAGGTTTTTTATTATACAAATCCTCATAAAGAGGATTAAAAACGCAAGTGTGAGCAGGATTGGATTCATTAGAATATAACTTTGTGATATATTGTAGGAACAATTTGATACGGCGAAGTTTTAAAGATGGCTCATCGGCCTCAACGTAGAGACTGTCAATGAGAGAGGTTCTGAAAGACACAAGACAAAGTCTTAGACCCTGGTGATGGATAGAATCAAGTAGCTTGAGGTTGCTTTTACAGGCCCCACCATATACGATAGAGCCGTAATCAAGTTTCGATCGGACCAGTGATCTATACAAATGAAGGAGGGTGGTTTGGTCCCCTCCCACTTTGAACTGGAAACGACTTTCAACAAGTCGAGTGCCTTCAGGCATTTGGCTTTTAGATGTTTGATATGTGGCAAAAAGGTTAAATGAGAATCAAAGATGAGACCAAGGAATTTAGCTTCCTTGACAACTTTGATGGGTGTGCCATTAAATGATAATTCAGGATCTTTATGGGGTTTGTATTTCCTACAAAAATGTAGACAATTGGTTTTGGATTTCGAAAATTTAAACCCGTTTTCAAGACACCATTTATGAATTTTGTTGAGACAAATTTGTAATTGTCTCTCAATAGTTCGCATGTTTTTACCACGGCAAGAAATATTAAAATCATCCACGAAAAGATATTGAATCATTTAAAACCTTCGAAAGACTATTTATTTTAATACTAAAGAGTGTGACAGACAAAATACTGCCTTGTGGGACACCCTGATCCTGATTGTAACAATCAGACAGGGTAGAACCCACGCGAACTTGAAATTGCCTGTCCGTTAAAAACTGTGATATAAAAAGAGGCAAACGGCCTCTCAATCCAAAATCGTGTAAATCTCTTAAAATACCATGTTTCCATGTGGTGTCATGTGCTTTTTCTAAATCGAAAAAGATCGACACTGCATGTTGTTTTTTAATAATGGCATTTTTAACAAAGGATTCTAAACGCACTAAATGATCGATAGTACTTCTGTTTTTACGGAAACCACATTGAATTACTGTTATGAGGTTATTAGTTTCCAGGTACCACACAAGTCGATTATTTATCATGCGCTCCATGGTCTTGCAAACGCAGCTAGTTAATGAGATTGGTCGATAATTCGAAGGATCAGTATGATCACGTCCAGGTTTAGGGATGGGTACAATAATAGCATCGCGCCATGAAGAAGGAAATTGTCCAGAAGTCCAAATATCATCAAAAATGTTTAAAAGGGTTTCTAAGCATGAATCTGGTAAGTGTTTCAGGAGCTGATAATGTATGTTATCAGCACCTGTAGCCGCATCATGAGCTTGATCAAGAGCAGTATGAAGCTCATGAATAGAAAATAGTTCATTATAATCTTCCCCATTATCTGAAATGAAATTAATAGTTTTCTTTTCCTGTTGTTTTTTATTATTTTGGAATTGAGGTAAATAATTCGATGAGGAAGAGTGTTTGGCCAAGTTTTTTTTTTGCAATATCAGATTTACTAGTTAATAATTCGTCTCAATCTTTAAGATGCTTAATGCTAGATTTAGAACGCTTACCTTTTATTTTCTGGATCATATTCCATACTTTTGATATCGGCGTTCGTGAATTTATTTGTGATACATAATTTCGCCAGGATTGACGTTTATTTTGCTGAAGGTACGCCGTGCCTTCGCATTTAAATTTTAAATGTATTCAAATTATGGACCATAGGATGGCGACGGAAATAATTCTCAGCTTTCTTCCGTGCCTTCCTAGCCTGTTTGCACTCATGGTTGAACCATGGTTTTCGTATGTGTGGAATTGCTGAGGATTTGGGGATACAATCAGCAGCAATGTTAATTAGTTCATCAGAGAAAGCCTTTATAGGATCAGGCCTTTCATAAAAAAGTTCAGTTTTAAGTCTGTTACAACACAGAGCTTGATAGAAAGGTCAGTTAGCTTTTTAAAAATTCCATCTTGAAGATGGGGTATTATCAGATGGGTTAACAGATGTTAGAATTGTAGGAAAATGGTCACTTCCGCAGAGGTCATCGTGAACTGACCATTCAAATTCATTCAGTAGGTTTGAATCCGTGATTGATAAATCAAGCGCCGAATAAGTTCCAGTTCCAGGATGCAAATAGGTGTTGGAACCGTCATTGTATATGCATAAATCATTATCTGAACAGAACTCTTCTAACAGTTTACCTTTAGCATTAGTAGTTGTACCACTCCAAAGGGGGTTGTGGCCTTTTAAGTCCCCCAAAATAATACAGGGTTTTGGTAGTTGGTCATAGAGAGTTTGAAGATCAGTCTTCTGAATGACTGAAGACGGTGAGATATACAAAGAGCATAATGTAAATGCAACGTGTAAAGTGAGTCGCACTGCAACTGCTTGAAGATTTGAAGTAAGTGTAATAGGGCTATGGATAACAGACTGTTTGACTAGGATTGAAGATCCTCCAGTGGCCCTGTCACCTGGAGGTGAGAAATAATGATAAGCATTGAAATGACGTAGGTCAAAAGGATCTGCCTGCTTTAAATAAGTCTCCTGCAGACAAAATGCTGACGGCATACAATCCTGGACTAATAACTGTAACTCATTGTAATTATGCCGTAGTCCTCTGCAATTCCACTGTACGATGTTGTTGGAATAAACGGGGGATTTATTGGGGATCTACCCCGTACTTTTTTGGAGGGCGACAAGCTTTGTGCCCAAGATTGGACGTTTTCGGACACGTCCATGTCCTCAAGTGATCCATATTTGTTATAAAGTTTGATTTGATTTTCAGACCCTTTTGGGGCTCTGCCACTTTGCTTTTGTGAAGAATCAGGCTTAGGTTTATTTTTTCCTCTAGGAACTTGTTGTACATTAGACAACGATTGTGGGTGGCTGCGATGATGAACCATGATCAGAAGCTGACCCTGACTGACTTTGTGACATGCCCGGAAGTGGCTCAGCAGTCTGAGTAGATATTGCAGGTGAGAAAATCTGTGGAGAATCGGATTTCACCCAAGTCAAGTTGGTTTGGGAACCTGAAGAAGATTAAGAAACTTTAGTGGATGGCTCGGATGGTGTTTTGGTTTTTGAAGCATATGTTTCTCGTGGGTCTCATCTTTAAACAAGTTGTTTCGCTTCAGCAAAACTAATATTTTGAGTAAATTTGATCCTGTTTATTTCGATCTGGTGCTTCCAAATCGGACACTTTTTAGAAGAGAGGAATGGTCTCCTGAACAATTGGTGCATTTCTTGTAATCACTGTCACAATCTTCTGTTGTGTGGGTCTTCTCACCGCAGTGAGCACACACAACAGACGATGTGCAGGTACATACACCATGACCATACTTTTGGCACTTGAAACATCTTAGTGGATTCGGAATATACGTTTGCACTTTGATGTGACAGTAATCAGCCTTGATTGACTTTGGAGCAGTAGGAGTAGAAAATGAAAACAAGTAAGTGTTGGTTTGTTGGATCTGGTTGTATTTTCGGGTAGTGAAACGTTTTACGAATAGCACACCTTGGTCCTTCATCTCGGAGGCAATATCACTGTGTTGCATTCTCCATCATAAGGGATAAATATTTCGATGTTAAAACTGTTAAGGATCTTTTTAATTCTGTTCATCTTCATTTAATTCTTGGTTTTTTAAAAGAAATTGATTTCATTAATGAATTTTGATTAATATGTTCTGTATATAGCTGTGTTTTAATGATTGGTAGTTTGATTAGTAACTTAGATTGTTAGTGGCTGTACTCTCAAGGGGGGTTGAAGTATCGTACAAATATTGTCCCCCTGAGAGGGTTGGTAAGTCCCAAAACTTCGAAAGTCAATTTAAACTTACCAGGATTTTTAAACGTAGCATTTTTGTCATTTTAATTGTAGCTAACATTTCTTACAATCGCCAGCAGCTGAAGGGATGGTGTAAATCCAACTAGGGTCCATGCAGGTAGCCAAGGTACTGTAAGTCCCCATGGTCCCTAGTATGGTGATCGACCTTCAGTTGTTGGCGATCTATAGCCTGTTTTTATCTTGTATTGTCCTAATAGTGCTATTAGTTTTAACCTTCCACACTAGTTTTAAATCTAATTGTGATATTCTAGTTGTTTTACTGTCCTTCGTTGACAGGGTTTTATATATTATATGTCTGTATTACAAAGTTAGAACTAGTTTTAGTCACGATATGGCTGAAATATTGCCGATGTGACTTTAAATCTTAACTCACTCACTCACTCAGTCGGAGGCAATATCAATTTCCATCATATCAGCAAAAAGTCTGTCTCGGTCTCTCACAATACCCTTGCTGGTGTTAAGCATTCGGTGGGCAGAGACTGATACTGGAATGCCGACAAATGATTTAATTGAAATGAGGTTGTTTGCCTGTTGCCTCTTAGTGCATTCAACAAGTAAAGAACCAGTCTGTAAACGTTTAACATTTCTCACATCTCCTGCAATGCCTTGTATGCCCTTTGATACGGCAAAAGGGTTCAGCTTTAATGGAGTATTGTCAGTGGTCTCAATTACAATAAAACGTGGCCAGTAATCAATGGATGTGGACAGTCTTTGGTTGTTAACATCAGGATCAGTAGTATCAAGAAGGCGTTTTGTTTGTTTGAGGGGGGGTTCGTAAGCCATGGTAAGTTTATATTGTTTTGTCATCCGAGCTCCCCACCCACCACGGAGTATCACAAGGACAATGCCAAAAGCAGGCGGGTTTCCAGCCTGCAGCACCAAGGATACCCGGATGATATACGCAATCAGAATAATACAAAAGTAAGTATTCCACCTGATTGGCCCATGAGCCAACGCCTTCTGGGCATACGACTCTAGGCAAAAACATGAAAGTGTGTATTTGAAATTCTAAAAATTCCCCAAGACAATTTTGTGCAACATTACATAATGTAATGCTCAGGGCTTGGCGTGTCCAGCCGATTGGTTGAACCGGGCCAGTTCAACCACCCGTCTAGGTGAAGTTCCTGGCACTGTTCCTGGCTCCTATGCCCTCAACCACCAGAATCCCTTCCTCCACCAACACAGGGGCGCAACCCACGGCAAACGGGTTGGTGGACCAAATATACGCCCGGGTCCACAACAGGGGGTTGAAGGGTGTTTAGTGTTACCCAGCACCCACCACAAGGAGGTGGCCCTTCACGGGTGCCACCTACATTCCTAATCCGCTGAGATGCTTTAAATGCCAGAAGTATGGACATGGTGTAAATACTTGCACATGTTCCGTTGTGTGTGCTCACTGTGGTGAGAAGACACACACAACTGAAGATTGTATAAGTACCTTTAAAAAATGCACTAACTATTCAGGAGAACATTCATCTTTCTCAAAAGTGTGTCCGATTTGGAAAAGAACATATGCAGATCAACAAGATCAAATTCACCCAGAACATCAGTTTTTCTGATGCCAAAAGACTTGTAAAGAGCTCTGAACTTACAGAAAGTCATGCTTCAATAGCCAAAACATCAACTGAATCAAGCCCTAAAGTGTATACAGCATCCACAAGCTGTCAAACAAACTTCACTTGGGTCAAAGGCGACAATCCACAGCTTTCGTATCCTGCTATATCATCCCAAACTACGGAATCACTTCCTGGTACGTCCGAAAAGCAGTCAGAGTCATCTTCTGATCATAAGTCATCCTCTCAGTCACGTTCACAGTCTCAATCTTCATCTGATACTGAAGACATTGTTAAAAGCAAAACTAAACCGAAGCAAAAACAAAGTGGCAGAGCCCCAAAAGGGTCGGAAAAAAGAATTCAGCTATACAACAAATATGGATCTCTTGAGGCCATGGATGTATGTGAAAACGTCCATCCTAGTGCACATAGCTTGTCGCCCTCCAAAAAAGTGCGGGGTAGATCCCCAATAAATCCCCCCAAAAGATAATGTCTTTTAATAATATTGTACAGTGGAACTGCAGAGGGCTAAGGAATGATTTAAATGATTTGCAGCTATTAGTCCAGGACTTCACAGCATCAGCCATTTGTCTCCAGTAGACATATTTAAAACAGACGGATACATTTAATTTACGTCATTTCAATGCATACCATTCCTTTTCACCTCCAGGTGATCGGGCCACTGGAGGATCTTCGATCCTTATCAAACAAAATGTTATCCATAGCCCTGTTATACTTAAAACTGGTCTCCAGGCAGTTGCCGTACGACTGACGTTACATGTTGCGTTCACATTATGCTCTTTGTACATCTCACCGTCTTCAACTCTTCAGAGGCACCCGTGAAGAGCCACCTCCTCGTGGTGGGTGCTGGGTAACGCTAAGCGCTCTTCGACCCCCCGTTGTGGACCCAGGGGTATATTTGGTCCACCAACCCGTTTGCCGTGGGTTGTGCCCCTGTGTCGGTGGAGGAAGGTAGTCTGGTGGTTGAGGGCACTGGTTCCAGGAACAGTGTTCCTTTGCCCAACACACCACTTCGGCCCTAACTTCACCTAGACGGGTGGTTGAACTGGCCCGGTTCAATCAATCGGCTGGTCACGCAAAGCCCTGTGCATGGCGAATATTTTTGCACATTTATATTATAAATTGGTCTTGGATATTTTGATCTATTGTATATAAATTATTGCTTACTTTAAACTGTCTAGAGTCCTATGACAGAAGGCGGTGGCTCATGGGCCAATCTGGCAATGTTGACCTCCACATTCAATATGTGTCCAGTAACTTGTCATGGGCAGAACCACCCTGGCATTTGATTTGGTACACAGATATTGCTATATGTGTCATATTTGCTGGCGTATAACATTCCTGTATCCCTGGTGTCGGCATCTTGGAGATCCGGTGCTATTTGACATCGTCTTTGTTGACACTCCATGGTGGGTGGGGAGCAGGGATGCTGAATTATTTTCCTTTCATTATGGCATCCCCCACAAGCTGGTTCATCTCGCTATGACAAAAAGAGATGTCTGGACGAACTAGATCGTCCAACTGAAACAATTTCGTCAAACGTTGATTCCTGGCCTAGATTCTTAGTGATCGAAGCTTCTGACTTTCTACCCATTAAACTAAATCCATTTGCTGTTTCTTAAGCTATCCATAGGATATGCGGGGAAGTTAAAAATGTTACCCGTCTTCGTAATGGTTCACTTCTGGTGGAGTGCACACGGAGACAGCAATCTCTTAATCTCTTGTCTATCAAAAAACTTTTGCTAATGTTGAGGTTGCTGTGTCCATGCACAGGACTCTCAATTCGTGCCCTGGTGTCGTACGGGACAGGGCTCGTTGTCTCTCTGACATGTCAGAGGAGGACACAGCTGCAGAGCTTGAAGACCAGGCCGTTACGGCGGTGAAACGTTTTACTATTAAAAAAGATGGCAAATCCACAAACACAAATACATATCTCCTGACCTTTGCTAGATCATCCCTTCCACAGTCGATCAAAGCAGTATATTTTAACATTGGGGTGGATGTGTATATCCCCAGTCCACTCCGGTGTTACAAGTGTCAACGCTTCGGACATGGGTCCAACTCTTCTCGTAATTCTGTGGTGTGTTATCGTTGTGGTGACCACCATGAAACTACAGATTGCGAAAGGACTACAAATGTGCTAATTGTGCTGGCTCACATCCAGCCTCATCCAGATCCTGCCCTGTGTTTCAACGAGAATCAAAAATAATAAAAATTAAATGTGAAAAGAATATGTCTTACCTTGAGGCCAAGAACCTTTTCACAATTCAGTCATCACTTCCATCAAATATCACCTATTCTGCCGCAGTCACCCGCTCTGTTGCGGTGTCCTCCGCTGCTTGTCAAACTGACTTGACATGGGTCAAGTCAGAAAAATCTCTCTTCAGACACAAAAACTTCTTTTTCAAAGTCTACTTCCCCAGTCAGTCAATCTACGTCAGGGTCTCAGACTGAACTTCAGACTGAGACTTCACAGACGTCTACTTCACAATCAGCAAATTCCCAATCAGCTGATCTAGTTAAAAAGAAGAAAAAGAAAGGAAAACAATTAAATAGAAACCAACATTCTGCCCCATCACCTCCGGATGTCTCTCTCAAAAATTCATTTGGGCCTCTTGATATGGAGGTCACTCTGTCCTCTCAGGACAGGCAGAGGAGCTTTTCCTCCTCCCATTCACGTGAACGGTCGCCAATTGAGCCACCATGACTCAATTGTCGACTTTATTGCAGTGGAATTGCAGAGGATTGAGAACTAACTTTAATGAGATACAATTACTCATACAAGATCATCATCCGTCAGCATTCTGTCTCCAAGAGACATATCTTAAAAATACAGATAGCTTTAATCTGAGACACTATAGTGATTATCATTCTTTTTCTCCTCCGGGAGATCGAGCATCTGGAGGCGCTTCTATTTTGGTTCATCAGAGCGTCATACATAGCCCTATCCCTCTAAATACGACTCTTCAAACTGTTGCTGTTCGCCTGACTCTGCACATTGCCCTGACATTGTGCAGCTTGTATATTCCCTCCTCTTCTAATATCCATGAGGCGGATCTTCAAAATCTGTACGATCAACTTCCTAAGCCATGTGTTATCATGGGCGATCTTAACTGACACAACCCGCTTTGGGGAAGTGTTCATATCAATACTAAAGGTAAAATCCTTGAGGAATTCATTTCCGATAATAAGTTATGTATATTTAATGATGATTCAGCCACTTATTTACATCCAGCTACGTGAATATATTCTTCCCTGGATCTGTCACTCACCGATTCCAACTTATATAATGAATTTGAATGGATGGTCCATGATGACCTATGTGGGAGTGATCACTTCCCCACCATTCTCAAAACAATCAACCCTGGTGATGATCCACCTTTATCAAGAAGGAACTTTGCCAGGGCTGATTGGTCATTATATGAGACACTATGTACTGACAACTTAAAACATGATGCATTTGCAAACAGTGAAGATCCCATACAGTTGTTTTCAGATATGCTCAATGACATTGCTGACCAAACTATACCCAAGTCCTCTGCAGTTCCACATATTCGCAAGCCATGGTTTGATAATGAATGTAAACAGGCCAGAAAGAGCAGGAAGAAAGCGGAAAAATATTTTCGGCGACATCCTACTGTTCATAACTTAAATAAAGTTAAAATTTTAAATGCCAAGGCTCGACGTACATTTAAACAGAATAAGCGTCAGTCTTGGAGGAAATATGTTTCTAAAATAAACTCACGCACACCGATTTCAAATGTGTGGAACATGATCCAAAGAATAAAGGGCAAAGGTTCCAAATCTACTGTTCATCATTTGAAGGACGGTGATAATTTATTAACTAATAAACCTGACATTGCAAATAAACTTGGTGAAACTCTTGCCAAGCATTCATCTCCATCAAATTATGTCCCTGAGTTTCAAAAGTATCAGAAACAACAGGAGAAGAAAAGAATAAATTTTAAATCAGACAATGGTGAAGATTATAACGAACTATTTTCGTTACATGAGCTCCATACCGCCCTTGACCAAGCTCATGATACAGCAACAGGAGCTGATAACATTCACTATCAGCTCTTGAAACCTTTGCCGGAATCATGTTTAGAAATCCTTTTAGACATTTTTGATCAAATATGGACTTCAGGGAATTTCTCAACTTCGTGGCGTAAAGCCATAGTAGTCCCTATACCAAAGCCTGGCCGATATCATACTGATCCAACTAATTACAGACCAATCTCTTTAACGAGTTGCGTCTGTAAAACCATGGAACAAATAGTGAATAATAGATTAACGTAGTATCTTGAAACCAATAATCTCATAACAAATATTCAATGTGGTTTCAGGAAAAATCGTAGTACCATTGATCATTTGGTACGCTTGGAATCCTTTGTAAAAAATGCAATAGTTAATAAGCAACATGCTGTATCGATATTCTTTGATCTTGAGAAAGCATACGATACCAACTGGAAGCATGGCATTTTAAAGGATTTACATGATTTTGGTTTGAGGGGTCGTTTACCTCTTTTTATATCACAGTTTTTAACAGACAGACAATTTCAAGTCCGAGTGGGTTCTACCCTGTCTGACCATTATAATCAGGATCAGGGTGTCCCACAAGGCAGTATTTTGTCTGTAACATTGTTTAGTATTAAGATCAACAATTCATCCAAGGTTTTAAATGATTCAATTGATGGATCACTTTTTGTGGATGATTTTAACATTTCTTGTTGCGGTAAGAATATGCATACTATTGAACGGCAACTACAGTTGTGGTTAAACAAAATAAATAATTGGTGTCTTGAAAACGGCTTTAAATTTTCTAAATCAAAAACTAATTGCATACATTTCTCCCGTAAATATAAACCACATAAAGACCCGGAACTGTTTTTAAATGGCACTCCCATCAAGGTTGTAAAAGAGGCCAAGTTCTTAGGTCTCATTTTCGACTCCCATTTAACTTTTCTTCCACATATCAAATCTCTAAAATTTATTGAAAGTCGTGTCTAATTCAAGGTGGGGAAGGGATCAAGCTACGCTCCTACACCTTTACAGATCACTTGTCCGCTCGAAGCTTGATAATGGCTCCATCGTATATGGTGGAGCCTGTAAAAGCAACCTAAAACTCTTAGATTCAGTCCACCATCAAGGTCTGAGACTTTGTTTTGGGTCCTTCAGAACTTCTCCTGTTGACAGTCTTTACGTCGAGGCAGATGAACTTTCTCTTAACCAACGTCGTATAAAATTATCATTACAATATATTACAAAAGTATATTCTAACGAGTCTAATCCTGCATTTCACTGTGTCTTTAAAACTCTTTATGAGGATTTGTACAACAAGAATTCTTCTCTTGTTCCGCCTCTTGGTTTCAGAATTAAGCCATTTATTGCTGCTGCCGGCATTGAGCTGGAAAATATAGTTCCTTCCCGTCTTCTTTCTTCTCCTCCTTGGCAATTGGTTAGGCCACAAGTCGACCTAACACTCACTAAATTTAAAAAATCAGAAACTAATAACTTATTATATATATTAACAAGAATATAATCAATTAAAAGGTAAATATAATACATATAAATCCTTATTTACAGATGGGTCCAAGGATGGTGGCGCGGTTGCTTGTGCCACTGTCATTGGGTCCAAAACAATCTCTTCCAGATTACCCAATGTCAGTTCAATTTTCACAGCAGAAGCAAACGCAATACTAACAGCTCTTAAATATATAAATAGATACCCTAAATATAAACAATATATCATATTTTCAGACTCTCTTTCTTGCCTTCAGGCGATTAAAAATATTTCTTGTAAACATCCACTTTTAATAGAAATTATAGAATTATATAATGATCTTGCAACTGGCCAATACGACATCGTCCTCTGTTGGTTACCCAGCCACGTTGGCATTTCTTGGAATACAATGGCCGATTTTGCTGCCAAGGCAGCACTCAACAAATCTGTGACACCACTTCTGATCCCATACTCTGATTACAAAGCTAGCATTAGAACTTACATCCGTGATCTGATGCAAAAGAAGTGGGATGCCCAAGTAGGTATCAACAAATTACATGCAATTAAACCAACTATCGGTTACACCTACTTGGATTTGAAGAGGTCATCATACGACGATGTCGTATTGGCCACACAAGATACACTCACGAGTACCTATTAAAAGGTGAGGATCCTCCGTTTTGTATCCCTTGTGATGAAAGAATCACGGTCAAGCATGTCTTGCTTGACTGTGTTGAATATTCCATCACAAGGGATATCTATTTCAAATCACAAACGATGAAGGATCTTTTTAGTAATATAAGTTCTCATTTAATTATTGCATTTTTAAAAGAATTAAACCTGTTAACTGATTTGTAAATAGATACATATTTTATTATTGGTAGTTAAGATTAGTAACTGAGATTGTTAGTGGCTGTACCCTCAAAGGGGGTTGAAGTAGCGTAAAATTATTGTCCTCCTGATAGGGTACGTAAGTCCTAAAACTTTCAAAGTTAACTTTTTGCTTACCCGTTTTTTAAAAGAAGTATATTTGTTCATTTAAATTTTGGCTAAACTTGTCCTGCAATCTGCAGCTGCTGAAGGGATGGTGTAAATCCAACTAGGGTCCATGCAGGTAGCAAAAGTTATGTAAGTCCCCATGGTTCCTAGTATGGTGATCTACCTTCAGTTGTTGGAGATCTATAGCCCGTTTTTATATTGTATTGTCATTTAAAAGTAACATATTTTAGTTTAATTACTAGTTTTACATACATATCTGTGATATTCTAGTTGTTTTACTGTCCTTCGTCGGCAGGTTTTTTATAATATACATATATTTCATTTCACTATCGAATGTTCTCGTCACAATATGGCTGAAATATTGCCGATGTGACGTTAAATATTCACTCACTCACTCACTCACTCAACTCTTCAGAAGGCTGACCTTCAAAATTTATATGACCCACTCCCAAAACCTTGCATCATTATGGGAGATTTAAATTGCCACAACCCGCTCTGGGGTGGTACAACAACTAATGCTAAAGGTAAACTATTAGAAGACTTTTGTTCAGATCATGATTTATGCATATATAATGACGGTTCTAGCACATATTTACATCCTGTCAAAGGAACTTATTCAGCTCTTGATTTATCGATTACTGACTCAGACTTATTGAGTGAATTTGAGTGGTCAGTCCACGACGACCTGTGTGGAAGTGACCATTTCCCAACAATTCTAAAACCCGTGAATCCATCTGATGTTCCTCCATCATCAAGATGGAACTTCAAGAAGGCTAACTGGCCTTTATATGAAACTTTCTGTGCTGACAAACTCAAACCTGAACTTTTTTATGATCTTCCTGATGCCATCAAATGTTTTTCAGATGAGCTCAGACACATAGCTGACAAGTGTATCCCCAAATCCTCTGCAGTTCCTCATGTACGTAAACCATGGTTTAACGCTAAATGCAAACAAGCTCGCAAGGCACGGAAGAAAGCTGAACATTATTTCCGTTGCCATCCTATGGTCCACAATTTAAACAAATTTAGAATTTTAAACGCTAATCACGGCGTTCTTTTAAACAAAGTAAACGCCAATCTTGGCGAAACTATGTCTCAAACATCAATTCGCGCACGCCGATATCAAAGGTGTGGAACATGATCAAGAAAAGAAAAGGTAAGGGCTCTAAATCTAGCATTAAGCATCTCAAAGATGAAGATGAATTATTAACTGATAAATCTGACATAGCAAATAAACTTGGAGAAACTTTGGCCAAACATTCTTCCTCATCTAACTATGTACCTGAATTCCAGAAATATCAAAAAACATCAGAAAAAGAAATCTATTAATTTCAATTCAGACAATGGGGAAGACTACAATGAAACCTTTTCGATACATGAGCTCCATACTGCTCTTGACCAAGCTCACGATACGGCTTCAGGGGCTGATGGTATACATTATCAACTCCTGAAACACTTACCTGAATCATGTTTAGAGACGCTCTTATCTATTTTTGATGACATTTGGACATCTGGACAATTTCCTTCATCGTGGCGTGATGCTATAATTGTACCCATCCCTAAACCGGGACATGATCATAAAGATCCTTCCAATTATAGGCTAATTTAACTAAATAGCTGTGTTTGCAAGACCATGGAACGCATGATAAATAATCGACTTGTTTGGTACTTGGAAACCAATAACCTTATAACAGATATACAATGTGGTTTCCGTAAAAACAGAAGTACTGTCGACCACTTGTTAGAATCATTTGTGAAAAACGCTCTAATTAATAAACAACATGCTGTGTCTATCTCTTTTGATCTAGAAAAAGCATATGACACTACGTGGAAATATGGCATTTTAAAAGATTTACATGGCTTTGGATTGCGAGGCCGCTTGCCTCAATTTATAGCCAACTTTTTAAATAACAGACAATTTCAAGTCTGCGTGGGTTCTACCCTGTCTGATCATTATAATCAGGATCAGGGTGTCCCACAAGGCAGTATTTTGTCTGTCACTTTATTTAGCATTAAGATCAACAGTTTATCAAAGGTTTTAACCGATTCAATTGATCGATCACTTTTTGTGGATGATTTTAATATTTCTTGTCGCGGTAAGAATATGAATACTATTGAACGGCAACTGCAGCTGTGTTAAAATAAAATAAATAAATGGTGTCTTGAAAACGATTTTAAATGTTCTAAATCCAAAACTAATTGTATACATTTTTGTAGACAATATAAACCGCATAAAGACCCGGAACTGTTTCTCAGTGGCATTCCCATCAATGTTGTTAAGGAGGCCAAGTTCTTGGGTTTACTTTTTGACTCTCATTTAACGTTTCTGCCGCATATTAAATCCCCTAAAACTAAATGCCTGAAGGCGCTTGACTTGTTGAAAGTTGTTTCAAATTCTAAGTGGGGAGGGGATCAAGCCACTCTCCTACACCTATATCGATCCTTGTTCCGTTCCAAACTTGATTATGGCTCCATCGTATATGGTGGAGCCTGCACAAGCAACTTAAAACTATTAGATTCTGTTCATTACCAGGGTCTAAGACTTTGCCTTCAGAACTTCTCCTGTTGACAGTCTCTACGTCGAGGCAGATGAACCTGCTCTTTCACAACGCCGTATAAAATTGTCCTTGCAGTATATAACAAAACTTTATTCTAACGAGTCTAACCCTGCATTTAACTGTGTCTTTAATCCTCTTTATGAGGATTTGTACAACAAAAAGCCTTCTTTTGTTCCACCTCTTGGTTTCAGAATTAAACCGTTTATTTACGCTGCCGGCATTGATCTTGAAACTATATCTCCTTCCCGTCTTCTTTCTTCTCCGCCTTGGCAATTGGTTAGGCCACAAGTTGACCTAACATTAACTACATTTAAAAAACAAATGAATTACAGTATAAACAAGAATTTAGTCAATTACGAAATAAATATAATGCATCCAAATCCTTATTTACAGATGGGTCCAAGGATGATGGCGCGGTTGCATGTGCCACTGTCATTGGATCCCAAACACTATCTTTTCGATTACCAAACAGCAGCTCTATTTTCACAGCAGAAGCACACGCAATACTAACAGCTCTTAAATATATTAATAAACACCGTAAATATAAACAATATATCATCTTTTCAGATTCTCTTTCGTGTCTTCAGGCTATTAAAAATCTTTCTTGCAAACATCTACTTTTATTAGAAATTATTGAATTGTACAATGAACTTGCTACTGGCAAATGCGACATCGTCTTTTGTTGGTTACCCAGCCACGTTGGCATTTCTGGGAACACAATGGCTGATCTTGCTGCTAAGGCAGCACTCAACAAGTCTGTGACACCACTTCTTATCCCATATTCTGATTACAAAGCTAGTCTGAGAACCTACATCCGTATTCTGATGCAGAAGAAGTGGGACACCCAAGTAGGTATTAATAAATTACACGCAATAAAACCCTACATTGGTTACACCTACTTGGGTTGTCAGTCCAGATTTGAAGAGGTCATTATGCGGCGATGTCGCATTGGCCATACAAGGTATACACATGAATATTTGCTTAAAGGCGAAGATCCTCCGTTTGCATCCCTTGTGATGAAAGAATCACAGTCAAGCATGTCTTGCTTTACTGCATTGAATATTTCAAAGTAAACACTATGAAGGATCTTTTTAATAATTTTAGTTCTCATTTAATTATTGCATTTTTAAAAGAATTAGATTTGTTAAGTGATTTGTAAATAGATATATATTTTATTATTGGTAGTTTGAATTAGTAACTGAGATTGTTAGTGGCCGTACCCCCAAAGGGGGTTGAAGTATTGTAAAATTATTGTCCTCCTGAGAGGGTACGTAAGTCCAAGAACATTTAGTCAATTTAAGTGTACCAGGTTTTTAATCGTAGAATATGTGTGCTTTTAATTTATGGCTAGATTTCTCTTCGGTCGCCAATGGCTGAAGGGATGGTGTAAATCCAACTAGGGTCCATGCAGGTAGCAAAAGTAATGTAAATCCCCATGGTCCCTGGTGTGGTGATCTACCTTCAGTTATTGGCGATTTATAGTCCATTTTTATACTGTATTGTTTTCCCCTATAGTTATAACGTTTTAGATTTAATTACTAGTTTTACATACATATCTGTGATATTCTAGTTGTTTTACTCTCCTTCGTCGGCAGGTTTTTATAATATACATATATTTCATTTCAATATCAAATGTTCTCGTCACGATATGGCTGAAATATTGCCGATGTGACGTTACAGATTAACTCACTCACTCACTCACTGATTGTGTATGAACTTGTGACGGAGTGGTCGCGTTCAGGGGCTGCTGGAGAAAACGACCCATCCCTTTCAAAGCGTCCCAGGTTAACGCCCAAAGCACGTGATCAGTTGATCAGAAACCATGCAATCTGATTAAACGGCGAATCAGATTGCTTCCAAGTAGCATCAGGTTCACGGGGTACGAGCTACGGGTCAGATGAACAGCCACGTTTTGTGTCCCCTTAAAAAATCGCCATTTTGCCAACTTATGTCAATTGTGTACAAAACGTCGAAACTGGGAGTAATCATGGTTCTGTCATTGCCATGTTTTCAGATGAGTGCCGATTCACTTTGCACCTCTTTGACAGGCGCGGGACTTTCTGGCGATTTTGAAATGAACGTCAGGTCAACGTCAACCTGTGACCTTGCGACAGATTTGGCACTGGATCGGTGTTGGTGGTAGGTGGCATCACTGCGACTGACAGAACCCCACTCCACGTTGTGCCAGTCGCTGTATGACTGAAATCATGCCGATGCGACGTAAAACACAACTCAACCCAACCCATATTTTGTCAGGTTGGGTCACAGAACATGTCGGCCGGTAACCCGTGCACAAATCACCAATGCTTACCTCCAATGCCATGGGCAGCAATGAGATCACTTCTTCAACGTTACAGGCCGCCGACCATGTTTACTGAAATTAGCTAGGCTCTATCGCCATTGTGAGACACATCATGGCGGTATTACACCTACTAATCCCTTAAAGACTCCGCATCGCCAGTTTCCATAACAGAATATTGATTGCTTTTTCAAGGACATACAACCTTTTATCTTGTGTACATTAAACATGCAGCCATGCATCTTAATTGAGAATCGAATATTTTTTAAACGTTCGTCGCAATAAGAAAAGGCACTTAAAAATGAACAAAACCACTGACAATTCAAAATGTATTCTGTCAGGTTATGTTCAGCTGAAAGAGACAAATTATATTCTAATAATTCATCAATTTTATCTAGTGTACATTAAACATGCAGTCATGCATCTTAATTGAGAATCGAAGACTTTTGAAACGTAGTTGCAATAAGAAAATGCACTTGAAAATGAACAAAAATACTGACAATTCAAAATGTATTGCTATCAGGTTATGTTCAGCTGAAAGAGACAAATTATATTCTAATAATTCATCAGTTGGAACAGATCAATGTCCATGATGAAACCCAAACATGCTGCCTTGAAAAATAAGTTCTTGTCATTTATTAATTAATAACAGTTTAGAACTTCGGTTTATTATTATATTGTTTGCTTCAAAGTTTAACAAGCAGTTCACACTTTAAACCTGAAACGTCAAGCACAAGAGAACATCAGTTCTAATCCGGATCTTCACAAGGCTCTCAACTAGATATATTTCTTATTCAACTTTAAGGGAAGACAGTATGTTAGGTTTTCCAATCAAGGTTTGCCTATCAAATGTTCACTAAGTCATTCCAGAAATGTCATATTAAACACCCAGTGAGTGAGTTATGATTTATAGTCACATCGGCAATATTTCAACCATATCGTGACTTTAACAAATTACACATTCATAATAAATGCAATCAAATAAAAAAACAACGTGTAGACAAAGGACAGTAAAAAAACTAGAGTATCACAGATAGAAAATTTAATACTAGCATGTAACTGTAAAATTAAACAAATTTGATCAACAGTACAATATATAGAAACGGGTTAGAGATCATCAGCAACTAAAGGTAGGTCACTGTACTAGGGACTTAAACAATCAGATGAAATATAACACGTCGCTTGTCAACATGATACGAGATTATACCCCATGCTATGCTGAGAGTTTCCACACTGACACTGACGGTGTCATAACTGATATTTTGCAATCAGTTCATTTATACTGAGTCAAAAAAGAAACTTCACAAACTGTAATTTGAAAAATAATGAATAATTTTTCTCTGATGATACATCTATGTATCCGAAATGGGATCCCTATCTTTCGACTCTAGAAAAACGTTAGCAAAACCCACTCAAACCCATCCATTCGTCGTGCAAATGACATTAGTGCGAAATCAGGTTTTGCACGTGCAGTCGATCACGTGATCTTCGCATCGAAGTTTTCTTCATATGCACGTGTTTGCATTGGCCTCAAGAATTGAAAAAACACTTTTAAACCACAGTTCTAACGGTACTTGAAATGCCACGATTGTCAAAGATCAGTTATTGACGTCGCAAGAGCAATGGGGTGGAGCCGTCGTACTGTGTATGACTTGCGAGGTCGTCTACAACAAACTGGCACCACTTCTGATCGCCCAAGGTCGGGTCGTCCACGTGTGACGTCACGAGCAGAAGACCGTCAAATCGTCCGACGTCACCTACGTGACAGGTTTGTGCCGGCTACACGAACCAGGGCTGAGATGTTTAGAGGTCGACTGTCCTCACAGACCATTCGAAATCGGTTGCGGGCTGCCAATCTCCATTCTCGACGTCCATATCGTGGGCCAATATTGACGCCGTTTCATCAACGTCAACGTCTGCTGTGGGCACAACGTCACCTCCGATCGACCCAGAGAGACTGGAATCGAGTCGTCTTTAGCGATGAATCCAGGTTTACCCTCAGATTCGCGGACGGCAGGCATAGAGTCTGGAGACGACGTCGTGAACGGTATGCCAAATGTTGTGTACAGGAAGTCGACAGATTCGGGAGCGGAAGTTGCATGGTGTGGGGTGCTTTCTGTGGGAGCAACCGTTCCCGACTTCTGGTCATCCGTGGAAACCTCACAGCTGCTGCTTACCGCGACCAGGTGCTCACCCCTGAACTCGTTCCTTTCATGGCGGCTCATGGCCCAGGTCTACAGTTCAAGCATGATAATGCTCGGCCGCATACCGCGATGTTGACACGAAATTTCCTTCAAAACGCTGGAATCAACGTCATGGACTGGCCATCGAGGTCCCCTGACCTTAATCCAATAGAGCATGTTTGGGATGCACTTGGGAGAAGGCTTCGTGGTCTTAGGAACCAACCTCAGAATTTGCAGGAACTTGGCGCTGCCTTGCAAGAGCAATGGCGCAGAATCCCCAACCACGTGTTCACAAGCATCAGGCAGTCGATGAGGTGACGGTGTTTGGCAGTGGTAAATGCGCGGGGCGGCCATACACGATATTGAACTGAGAAATTTCGCATTTTTTATTCTTGTGACTTGACATTCTGTATACCCATGTTTTGGAACGGCGGTGTAGCCTAATGGAACTGATTATGGCACTGTCAGTGTATCGAGTACATCACACAGATCTCAGCAATGAAATAATAACAATTTAACCATCTTACCATCTCTATTTCTTTTATAGTGCCCTAAAGAAAGAATGTGAAGTTTCTTTTTTGACTCAGTATACTCTGCATCACTCTTTTGTCTGTTATAACCTCTAAAGTATATATCGGCACATATCCGTTGAATTAATTACCAAACATAAACATTTTATTCTAGGCTGGAGCACGATCCTGACCCTCACCATATAATGTCTCGCAGAGAGCCAGTGAACATACATCAACATCCACACCCCTACAGGCGAACATGTTTGCCGAACCCCTTTAATCCAACTTTCGCACAAGGTAGCGTATTAACAAAGAATAGTGTGAAATATAAGACCATTTTGATAACCTTTTGACCCGGAAGCGGAATATAGTGACAAAATATATGAAAACAAGCAATTTATATCTCACACCAGAACCTTCAACACAATCTGAACACAGAACTGCTACAGAAGAAATGTAACATTCAGGTATGTTGTCTTCTCTTATGGTCATAACAAATGAAATGTAAGTGTTACTATACATACTTAAGAACCTATTCCACAGGTCACACTGGCATCAATGGCCATTGTTTCCTAGTGAGAATGTACCTTTTCAGCAACAGGGACCTACAACACATTTTCTCATTATGATGTCTTGAGGCATCACTGTCTTGTGGATAGTTTTAACACGGAGCCTGTCTGGACCTGTACTTGGAAATTTGTATCTGGTCTGTAAGTATAGCTCATCATCAATATATACCTGAAACCAAATTGAAAATACAATATTATATTAGGCTGGAGAATCTTTCTGCCTTACTGTTCATTGCGTCACATTGTCACAAATGGCAGCTGTTCGAGAGATTCTGACGTTTAACATTTTGTTATTGGAACTAATAACCGAGTGTCATGTAAAGACGTTGTGACCTTGTCAATCGATCACTCTTCAACTGATATTTTTCAGACTTCCAGTCTCTTCTGAAAGGTAGTTGTATATAACAAAATACGTTTTGACTGACGTAGATAAAATTGATCAGGTTGTTGGGTGTCATACATAGTCTATCTCTGTGCACGTACTACATCCAAATGGTGTATATTTAGAGAGAGTGGTCTGTCGTACAATTAACGCTACAGGGAGAATTGTTTGAACCCACCACAAGGCGCACCACAGTGTATTCTCCATGCAGGGTTGAGAACGTTTACAAGTCGTTTAATTCTTGAGAATCCATCTATTTTACAGCTCCTTTATTGACATTAATGTAAGTTACAAGCTTTAAAATATCTACTCTTTTTAACGAGGACACCCCGAATACAATATATTGTCAGCCCGCTGCATGAAGTGTGGTTTTATTGAAATATAATCTTTTTCCCTTTTCCCCTAATTTTCTAAACACAGCCAGGTAGCGAATGGGACATCTTCCAGGAAGTGACACCCAGTTGAACCACAAACAATTTTCCAGAGACCATTTAGTCTCCCCATGCATTACTTAGAGTGTGAGAAAGGTTTGTCCGCAGTGGAAAACATGCCAGACCAATGGCACCGCGAACAATGACGAACATGACGACAGTGTACATGGGATGCAAGAGAGATATTTCAAAAGCGAGGCCCGCGTATGTATTTATATAATTTACCCTCCGTGATTTTGCTTGGATAGTAACGGCGTAAGACTATTCTCACCGATTCACAATTGATAAACGTTTCAACACACAACATTGTTATCAATACAAAGTTACAGACCTTGTACGCTTTATTCTCTTTGATGATGTCAATGACATACGTTTTCCCATGCTTAAATGGGAACCTTCTTGCTATATCGAGCAATTTCTTCTTTTTGAAGTGGGACATCAATACCAACACTGACATTCTTCCTGATATGTCAACACCAAAGTGTAATGAAGTATCGTCTCTGAAGTCAAGCTCAACGTTCTGCCTGTCGCTCTTTCTGAAAGACAACTGTCCTCTTTAAACCATACACAGGCTAACTGGATATAAATACACTAGTTTCGTCATTGACGCTTAAACATTCGTTTTGCGTTGCATGCTGTGTCGAGCATCGTTTTAAGTAATTCACGTCATGTATAACCCCCATCTGCGTTATTGTGAGTGAGTGAGTTTAGTTTTACGCCACACTCAGCAATAGTCCAGCCATGTGGCGGCGGTCTGTAACTAATCGAATCTGTACCAGACAATCCAGTGATCACCAGCATGAGCATCGATCTACGCAATTGAGATACGATGACTTGTGTCAACTAAGTGAGAGAGCCTGTCCGCCCGATCCTGTTAGTCGCTTCGTACGACAAGCATGGTTTACTGAAGATCAATTCTAACCCGGTCATGAAATGTGGTCATGCATAACTCCCCAACATGTAAAACCCCGACTTGGCGTCATTAGTGACATTAAAGACACGAGGTGGTCGCAAGACTGTGATCTTTGTTTCACCTTGTCTTATATGTTGTTCCACACTTACAAGCATCCCCCAGCTGGATTGAAGGTTATTTCCTTGGTCGTAACTGCACTACACGGTGTGTAAACCGTTATGTACATGGGCCAAGGAGGAATTTATATATTCAAGACCGTGAAAGGTACAGAGGATACAAGCATGATGTCATAACTATGCTATTTTTAGAATGCATTCACTCCGAGGCTATAAACCGGATGTTTTGATGTTTGCCATCATGAGTGACATGTGCGATGTTGATGTATGTCTCTTTTGCTTTACATGAGATGAGTATGTTCAAATATATCAGCAGGTACGTATTGAGAGTGCCACTGTTATTTTGCAGATGTGTATTTGCATTGTAAAGACTTTGACTGAGTGTGAACTTTATTCATTGAAGCCTTCTAGCTTGTTCTACCGTCAGTACCGAGTACCGTGTTTTTACTGTATAACACGTATCTCCACCACGAGTGATATTGATTGCCAGTAGACATCCATTTTCCACATTTGGGACGATTTATCTATATCTGGAGTATTCGGTCAAAGGGCATGCCCCGGTTTTTCTTTTGTTTTATATTTTTCATGTTTCTTTTTTTATTTATTTCATTTCCTCAGTTGTTGACTAAAACGTGTTCCCATCAGGTTCAAATTACATTGTTCTTCAAATTTTCCCAGGTACTGAATGTATATCACGGTTTCTCATATTGTATTCATTCTCAATTCAATTGTTTTAATTTCAGCTTGAGTGATAACAAAAGCCAATTAACTTCTGCAAATGTATACTTTGAGCATACTCTCATTTTCGAAAATCAACCAAAACACTGCCTTGCCATCCCAGTTTATACTTTGATTTACTTCATGTCTAATTATATACTTGTCTGAGATGTCTACAGATAATATCAAAAAGATAAAAATGATTTCTGCAAATTGTAGAGGACTAGGTGATAAAAAACAAGAGAAGGGAAGTTATGAATTTTTATAGAAAAAGATGTTACTCAATTATCTGTTTTCAAGATATCCATTTAGCCAATGATGACATCAATATTATGAGAAATGAATGGGGACTTCAAAGTACCAGATCTAACGCCAGGGGAGTGGCAATACTCTTTAATAATGATGTAGATCTTACTATCCACAGAACCATCAAAGATGAAAATGGCAATTTCATTATTGTAGACATTACTGTTGAAGACAAAAGATTTACATTAACAAACTTATATGGTCCAAACAATGACGATCCTAACTTCTATATCAAGCTATTTGAAAATATACTTTCTCTTGACAATGATTCATTAGTAATTGTTGGATATTGGAATCTTGTTTTGGACCCTTCACTTGATTTAGAAAATTACAGACATTTAAATAATCCTAAATCCAGGGATATTGTCATAGAAAACTTGCAAAATTATGACCTTTTTGATGTTTGGAGGGAATTGAACACAAATACTAGAAAATATACATGGTGGAAAAAGAATCCAAGGAAACAAGCTAGACTTGATTTTTTCCTGATTTCTCACGACATGTTTGATATAACTTTGGATTCTGCTATTTTGCCAGGTTATAAAACCGACCATTCAGCTATATCATTAACCCTCTCAAACACTGTTAATCAGAATAGAGGCAAGGGCTATTGGAAATTTAATACGTCGTTATTGCTTCATCCCGAATACAGTAATTTGGTTAAGGAAATTCTAAAAGAAATAATTGAAGAATATTCTGAAAATGATACATCTGAGATTAACAATATTGATCAGAACTGCGATAAGGTTAAACTTAAAATAAGTGATAGTTTATTCATGGAAACTTTTCTTATGAAAGTTAGAGGCAAAGCTATCTCTTTTGCATCTTTTTTGAAAAAGCAAAAAAATAATAGGACTACTGAATTGGAAATGAAAATAAGAGACTGTGAAGACAATATCAGGAAAGATTTCCAAAATATAGATCAGGCCATGCTGTCAGAACTTTCTAAACATAAGATGGAACTAGAACAAATAAAGGAAGAAGAAGTAAAAAGTATTCAGATTAGAAATAGAATTTTATGGTATGAAGAAAGAGAAAAACCAACCAAATACTTTTGTAATCTAGAAAAAAGAACTGTTGTCAGCAAATCTATAAATAAAATTGTTACTGACAATAATGAGGAGATTACAGATAGCATCTCTATCTTAAAGCAACTGAGAACATTTTATAAGACTCTCTATTTATCAAACAGCAACTTGGAAGAAAATGTTAATTTACAGAATGTTGAAACACCTACTCTGAATGATGAATTAAAAGAAGAACTCGAAAAAGATATTGATATGGATGAAATCACCTTTGCAGTGAAAAATATGACAATGACGAGAGGGGTTATAACATGCATACCCAAAGCAAATAAAGATAGAACTCAATTAAAAAATTGGAGACCGATCACTCTTTTAAATGCCATGTATAAAATACTAAGTGCATGTATAACAAACCGTGTAAAAAAGACTTTAGATTTACTTATACATGAAAACCAAACAGGTTTTATTCCAGGTAGAACTATTAGTGAAAATACAAGATTATTATATGACATCATGTTTGAAACGAAAAAAAGAAATATGCCAGGATTACTTATTCTAATTGATTTTTGAAAAATATTTTGACACAGTTTCAAAAGATTTCATCAATTCAGTCCTTAAGAAGTTTGGATTTGGTCCACAAATAATACGCTGGATTAATCTACTAACATATCACACAACTTCTTGCGTGATACAAAACGGCCACTTATCTGACTTTTTTGTAAATGAAAGGGGTTGTAGACAGGGGGATCCCTTATCACCATATTTATTCCTCTTTGTAGCTGAAATCTTGGGATGTATGATAAGAAATAATGATAAAATCAAAGGCATTGTTATTGATGATAAAGAATACAAGTTAGGCCAATATGCTGATGATACCGAATTATTTCTTGATGGTATAGATGAGAGACTTTATGCAGCTATTGAAACAATCAATACTTTTTATAAGATGTCAGGTCTGAAAATAAATATAGATAAGACTAAAGCTATCTGGATTGGCTCAAAGGCAGGCAGTGAAGAAATATTATGTAAAAGTTTGAAAATTGAATGGTATAATGGAGAGTTTGATGTTCTGGGAATCAAATTTACCCCAAACCTTGCTGATCTATGGGTGATTAATACAAGAAAAAGACTGGAAGAAATAAACAGATTATTAGCAGTATGGAGAAAAAGACATTTGACATTGATAGGAAAAATCACTGTCATAAAAACATTAGCCCTTTCAAAATTAGTACATATTTTCAGTTCATTGCCCAATCCTCCAGATGACTTTATTAAATCCCTTGAAAAGATATTTTTCAAATTCATTTGGAATGATAAAAATGATAAAATAAAAAGAACCACAATGAAAAGATTAAAGACTGAAGGGGACTGGGTATGGTAGATATAAAAATATTTATTGAAGCTCTAAAATTATCCACTCTTAGGCTCTACTGTAAAAAATCATCCGACAATAATCCTTGTAATATACCTTATAATGATATCTTCAAGTATGGAGCAAATATTGACAAAATACTCAACATTGAAAACCCTTATTGGAAAGATGTTTTAAAAGCATGGAACAATTATTGCAAAAAGTTCAATGCTGATTCTGACAATATTGATTACATTCTTGCAGAACCATTATGGCTCAATCACTATTATAAAAACCCTTGCCATGTTATTATTCACTGGGCGGATAAGGGCTTATTGACAGTAAAGGATTTATGTGATGAACATGGATTTATGCCATTTGATAAGTTAAAGATAAAATACAAAATAAGAGGGACACTATTAGACTATAAATATCTACTTCACATCTTACCTGATATTTGGAAAAATGTTATTAAAAGGACAAGAATCATTCCTTCCTACAATTTATACATCAATGTTTACCAAAGAAATATGTTAAAGCTCTCCAAAGGTTCAAGAATATTTTATGACAAGCTGATTTCTAAAAATGATAAACTTGAAATTTGTACTAAATGGGAAACTATATTCAATGATTGTGAGTTTGATTGGTACAAAAATTTTAACTCTTATAGACATGGATTGAAAGACGTTAAACTTCTTGATTTTCAATACAGATTTTTGCAAAGAGTTATTTATACTAAAAAAGAATTATCGAGAATGAACCTGATTGACAATGATTTGTGTAGTTTTTGCAATAATGTTTCTGAGAGCATTTGTCATGTTTATTGGGAATGCTGTGAAAGCATGAAATTCTGGAATGATCTCGAACTCTGGATTAATAACTATTTACCACGAAAAATAAACATCACAAAATATTTGATTTGGTTTGGTACATTGCATAATGATGTATTACTAAATCAAATCATTATCTCTGCCAAAAAACATATCAATTTATGTAATATAAAAAAATCAATTCCAAAATTCAGTAATTATAAAAAGGTATTAAAAGAGATATTTTCTGTAGAAAAATTTATTTCAAAGAGAAACAATGAAATCGAGAAATTCAATCTTAAATGGAATTCGCTCATCCCAGTATTCAGCAACTAATTACCATTATATCTCTACAGCAATGTATCTTCACCTTTTCTGTGCTGCTACCATATACCCTTGCTTTGTTGCAAATAAAATTAAAAAAAATAAAAATATATATATTTACCATATACCCTTGTTATTGACTTTGTAACCATGGGAACAAATATAAAAATAAAAAAGTTAAATTTATTCTCACATTAAAAACGTTGGACAGATTTAAATTGACTTTGAATGTTTTGGGACTTATGTACCCTCTCAGGGGTACGATAGCAGTGGAGTGTGGATAAGTCATGACTTACCAAATGAGTGAGTGAGTGAGTATGGATTTACGCCGCTTTTAGCAATATTCCAGGAATATCACGGCGGGGGACACCAGAAATGGTCTTCCCACATTGCATCCACGTGGGGAATCGAACCCGGGTCTTCAGCGTGATGAGCGAATGGTTTAACCACTAGGCTACCCCACCGTCCCCATCACTTGCCAAGGGTAAGCATTGCTAAATACTGTCATGCTCAAGGGCGTCATATTACAAATGTATTGCAATTTGACTCTCTTTATCATGCCGACTGTAATTGAGTCTACTTTATCAGCATACTAGCAGTTTTAGACCTCAGGTCCCATCACAGTCCAAATGTCTGCGATTTTGATGTTAGTGTTAGTCAAAGTAAGTGAATGCAGCAAAGAGGGTTCAGGTTTCGCCCATCATCAACTCTGGCCCCAGATAGTCAATGGGGACTTCTCCCACGAAACACTGCCCTGTCGTACACTCCAAGAACTTTGGGGTAATGTGTAGACTCCCAAACACTGCTGTCTTCTGCATTACCCACAGTGTGAGAAGGGATGTGCTCCTGGCAGTGGTTACGTAGTAAGGAGAATGGGAGGCACCAATAACTATTGGCAGTCACATAACATGTTACTGGGGATGCAAGCATTTCGTAAGCGATATCAACATATTTGCCATGTGTTCCCAGATTATTGTCAGTCACATGTTTGTTAATATGGGTAGAAAATTCAATGATATAAATAATTCCATCAGTTTTATCTAAAACGACACGGTCAGATGTATCGGGTTTGATATGTCTGTATATGAGGCTGTATTTGAACCCATTTCAAAGAAGTTTGTAATTGTTATTTTTCATGACGCCCTCTACATGTTTTGGGTCCTCCATGGATGGACCTGAGAGTCAAAAGCGCCAGCATTACGAGGACGGTAATAAGAGGAACGAGCCACGCCATCATGTCTGAAGATACTGTGTTTTTCACCCACACTGAACAGTTGTGGGAAGTGGCTAGTCCCGAGAAGCAAACAGAAAGTCCTCTGTTTCACATTTCAGGCCAGCTGACTTCATCCAAGGTAAGGACACACGGCACATGAGCTCGTTGCGGTGGTTGTTCAGAAAAACACCAATCCTGTGCTGATTTGATATGACATTTTCCTAATGTTCTGTTGGAAATGCATGATTTGGTACCGTAGCTTCTTGATAACGAGCCGGTAGACTATACAACGCTTGTTGGTTGCTATGGGCAATAACAAACTCTTTATGAAAGTTATATGTGTTCTTATGAATGCAAGGTAGACTGTGTATTCTTTTAACACAGCGAAACTAGTTTTCACGCAAAGGGAAGCTTATGAGCAACCATTAATGGATGCATTCTTGGACTTGATTCTGGCTTATGATCAACGATTGTAGCCAAGTGGGCTATCAGGACTCTTAGCATGCCTGGTTCAATGGACGTCAGTCAACAAATACAAAGAGAAACGAAAAGGTATTACTATTATATTCCAAGTCGACTCCATACACTTTGTCCCAGGTTCTGTCCATTTCCAAGAGTGACAACAATTTGGCTTTGATTTAGATCCACACTGAAACTCTCCAGTCTTGCAGTTGGCATCACTACCTTTTGTTGTTACTGGACGACTTGGTTTTCTTTGTGCTGTGACGCTGCCTTTTGCTTTTTCTGTAACGCTGCCTTTTGCTTTTCCTGTAACGCTGCCTTTTCCTTTTGCTGTAATGCTGCCTTTTCCTGTAACGCTGCCTTTTGCTGCAATGCTGCCTTTTGCTTTTTCTGTAACGCTGCCTTTTCCTTTTACTATAACGCTGCCTTTTCCTTTTGCTGTGACGCTGCGTTTTCCTTTTTCTGTTACGCTGTCTAAACGAGTAGATTTGACGCCAGCAAGAAAACCTTCCGTAGTGTCTACAAAATAGAATGAGAGCAAATTCAATTACATGTTAGTATACAATTATTTTACCATATAAACGGGTTCCAGACAACTGAAGGTAATGAGTTAGCATCCTAAATAAGTAAAGCATTTATCCGAGTTGATATATATACCCGCCAAAATCTCCTGATTGCAAAGAGACAGGTTTATATTTGATCAAACACAACAACTTGGAAATAGTAAACAAAAAGAACATGAATTCACAAGCAATCCACCCGTCGAATCCTTTAAAACATTAGAATAAACATTGTACTTGTGTTGAGGTGGTAAGGCGTCTTGTATTTAACGCAGCGCAGAACTTCAAAAACGTTCCATGAATAAGATTCATATGAATAGTCTAGAAACGAGTTTGAAACCAAAATATGCATCATATTTGTGGTACCTTGTACAATTTCAAATCATAAAATGAAGTACAAAGTACAGTAAAACATTTGAAATAAAACAGTTCAATACCATATAATACCATATAACATAAATGTTACAAATATTCACCCTGACTATCAAATCTTTATAGATTTATAATGTCCCTCACTTTCCAGACAGGGTCCTTATTCTAGCATGTACATGCATTGTTGCAGAAAGGACATTTGATCATTATCGTTAAAACCAAATACTTGCAATAGTTCTTAGTTTTGAAGATCAGGGTAAAAAATGGCCTTCGGCAACCCATGCTTTATGTAAGAGGCGACTAACGGGATCGGGTGGTCTGTCTCGCTGGCTTGGTTGATGCATGTCATCGTAACCCAATTGAGTGGATCGATGATAATAATGTCAGTCACAGGATCGACTCGATTATTTACAAACCGCCAATAGCTGGAATATTGCTAAGAGTGTTAAACAACATATAAACAAATTTTCTCCTGTAGCAGATCAGGAGAGGGCCCGGGTTCACCACCGGGAGCACAGCTGGGTAATGTTTTGTACTTCAGTGCTATTCATGTTACAGGAATCAGTATCTGTTCATTCTGGTTTTAATTCCTGTATTCTTTACCTTTTGATCACTGGGTTGTTTAGTCCTGACTCGATTACTTACAGATTGCCACCATTCATCTGGAATATTGCTGCGTGCGGCGTTAAACAACAAACAAACAAACTCCGTGTCTTAATATCCCTGGACTCCTGTAATTGTTATTTTTTCTGTTTCCTCTTCTGTTTTCTCTGTAGTCTCTATGTTACTGAAACAATGTCACTGTGACATTGAATGTTAAATTCAAGTCACACTTGCTTTGCTTACTTCAATCGTTCTGTTTCGTCCTTCTCTCTATTCAAACTGTTTCTTCTCGCTTTAGCATGGTGCAGTTTGTGTTATTATTTACTTCTTATGGTAACTGAAAGTTTTAAACATTTTAAAAAAACAATTGTTTTATGATGTTTTGAAACGGTGCAAAATACAAACTTTGGTGTCACACTTACCAGAGACATGAAGATGAAGATTTTGCAATTCATCTCCCGACATCCGTGTAATCCCAGCGTTATTCAATCCTGTGCACAAAAGTTTATAAAATATGTTCATTCTATTGTTTATTCTACTTTTGTAACCTATCTTAAGATTTTGCCATTGCCCATAAATTATAGATGATTGTGTAACAATTGTTGGTAGACAGAGAATGGGTACTTATATCATATGTGTCATACTTTGACTCACAAGAAGTCATATTTGCTGAATAGGCCATGAGCCAGACAATTTTTTGGTACCACTCAGAGGGACCAAACACTTTTATGTTTTTTGAAGTGGTTATGGTCTGTACATATCAAAATGTATGATGGCCATGACGGTTTGGTAGTTCAAACTCAGAACGAGGCAAAATCAAAGATGGCCGCCAAAAAACCCAAAATTTTCAAAAAATGTCAATTCCAAGCTTTAATCATGAGTTAAGTTCAGCAAATAGGTTGGAAAAGAAAAAAGGAGGTAAAATGGTGCTAACATGATTAAAAAGATTAATTAATATCAAGTTGAGTAACTTGATACCTTTAAATCGTATATTTTTCTGGTTTTGTAAGAGTCCAAATTCAAAGAACGTTTTCAAAAACTTATCATTTGAACTATTCTGAAGACAGGTCTTTAATTTCAAGAGCACCTTGTTGCTTCATTTGTGTAGTGTTGTCACTGTTCCGCATCATAAACATCAGTTTCATCAATGTCACTCTTCGGCATATCATGGTCTATTGTTAAGGCACTCACACAATTTGGGGTGGTAGCCTAATGGTTAAAGCGTCCGCTCGACATGCTGAAGACCCGGGTTCGATTCCCCACATGGGTGCAATGTCTGAAGCCCATTTCTGGTGTCCCCCCATGATATTGCTGGAATATTGCTAAAAGCGGCGTAAAACCATACTCACTCACTCACTCACACAATTTGGCAGTTTACAGACTGTTGTGCACTTTGCAA